>NC_084525.1:8456169-8762419 GCF_024500275.1 Phycodurus eques | reverse complement strand
TTCACAATAAGTAGCAGTTTGGAAAAAGTGAACAATCGATCGTTTCGAAAAAGAGGCTTCAAGCCGTTTGATACCACTACCAGTTGAAGTTTACTGTCAAACTAAACACAAAACAAAGCATTGTGCATTTAAAACAACACTGCCTTAAGAATGGCCGGCTAGTTTAATGCTAACATATAACAGAAAACGCTATTGACATGCAAACAGCATCATGAGTAGCAGTTTTAGAACCCTTTAAGGAACCCTTTAATGAATATTTGAACACAAATGGTGGTGTCAAATGTAGACAGATAGTATAACCATACTCACAGGCATGTATTTTTTACCCTGTAGGAAAAATGCCTAATATTATAGCATCTTATCGAGTCACAGCAGCAGTACAAGTACTATTCTTCATTTGTGTCTGCATGACTATTATATTGCCTCCCGATGGCTAAGGTGGGCACACCACAAGGAGCAGCACAATGAATTGAATTGCAGCATAAAATCATGATGCAGAAACTGTTTGATTCTTAACATTCTGTTTAATTATCTCATTACTATTTGTTTAAACTTGTACCGCAAGGCCCCACTGTATAATTTATCTCAGTGGGACATTTTGTGGTGAAAGTCGAACAAACAGTATTTCAAGTAGAATCATGGAAAGTGTACGAAAACAAAATATGGGTTTCGAGTTTTCAACCTAAATTGTTCGATCTTTCCCCGAAAAGCTAGCGAGGACCATATTTATTTATTTAGTTGTATATTTCGAGCAGTGCCCGTTACGAATATACTGTACAGTACATTGCTGTCTCTTTGCCTCAATGTCTCCCACACTTCTCTCCATTTCTCAGCCCACACTGCAGAGCAAACAGTTTGCTTTGGCTGTTTTTCGTCTTCCTCCTCCTCCCGCGTCTCTCTCGGTTTCCTACATCTGCTGACCCATTTTACCAAAACACTGAAGCAGCGAAGATGCACTTCACCTCCTTCAGAGGAAACAATGAGTTCTGCGGGTAATGTAGCGGCTGCTGGTGCTAAGGTTTGAAGACTTCAGTGTTTCAACATGTAACTGCAACTCCTATTTTAAAATGCCGCCCTCAGAGTCTCATAGTCAGTCTTTAGTATCTTAATGTTGAACAGCTGCTGAAGTCAAAATGCACATCATTTTTATTCTTGTACTCCCTCTAAACAGAGCTGTTTCTCATCCAACAGCTCTCTGTATTAAAATAAAAAAACATTCTGCAGCTTCAGTTTTGAAGATCATTTGATTGTGCAGATGGTACCTCATGTGGTCGCCCGAATGCCAGTATTATCTGTGGACATCTGTGGAAAACTTTATTTTTCTTAAACAGAGCTCTCATGGTACATTAGAAACAATAATTGCGTTAGGGAGCAGCAGAGCAACTCTCCCGTCTGGGGGACGCTAGTATATTAGCAGCCTCCGTTTCTAAGCCAGCCTGATTTACATTCAATAAACAGCCAACCCCACATGAACTCCACCTCCAGGAATATACTTTCATGCACTTTGGAACCTAGCCCCCTGGTAAGGCCCTTTCATTGGCATCTGCTAAGTTTGTAAAGGCTTAATGACATTGTATGAGCTGCAATGCACGTCTCAATTCGACAGACAGCAAGACTATCTGACTAAAGTGGAACCTTTGAATTGTGGTCAGCAAGGAAAAGATGGTACAATCACATTGTGTGTTCACAGCAACACAAACATAACAACCAGTACACTATATAGACTATACAGAAACAGTATTGGGACCCGTGAAGATGAATGAGAATCAGTTTCCCATTCATCTTTAACATCATTTTCGAGGTCACTTATGTTAGACCTAAGAGTTCCTGTTGGCTCACAATTGCTGTTCCAGTTGATTCTAAAAGTTAAAGTTTGATTAAGTTCCTTCACATCAAATACAGTACATCAAAGCACATATTCAGAGACCTTGTTTTTGTGAAATGGGTATTCCCATAACTGTTCAGTTTGAAGCAAGCAACAAAGGGATCTAACTCAAACCCTTATTGATAAATGAATTTATTAACTGGTGTGTCCACTTCTGTCCTTATCATGTCCATTGCATGAGTGCGTTAAGTACGATGGCACAGTGGCAGGGGAACAAAT
Source organism: Phycodurus eques (assembly GCF_024500275.1). NCBI lineage: Eukaryota > Metazoa > Chordata > Actinopteri > Syngnathiformes > Syngnathidae > Phycodurus > Phycodurus eques. Next base: position 8,760,315 of record NC_084525.1, on the reverse strand, counting down.
AAAATGACCCTTGTGTACTCTCTGGTCCAGTGAAGTAAGTTGTTGCTCGTGTGTAACAATGTGCTCCCTCATACTGGCAGGATATACACGTCCAGCTGCATCTGCCTGTAGTACAAGTATATTTGGAATATTTGTTGTTATGGATAGAAACAGCAACATATTTACTTTCTGCCAGCACAACAATAAATACTACACTAAACAATCTGCTATGGGTTTTACTGCACATCTATCTTTTACAACGTGAAAACCTAGTCCCCGTCCACACAGAAACAGAGCCAATCTTTTTATTTGTTTGTTAAAGATTTCTTGTAAACACAGAATCATTTCGAGGTCTGTGAGTTTCCACACAGACTCTGTTTTGCTGTAGTATATAAAGTATATCAGGGCTGAAGTGGCGCTGTAACAATGCTGGAGGAACGGTGCGATGTAAACATATTCAAAACAGTGGTGGGGAATACAAAGTGTGGAAAAAAGTAGACATTTGTGTGGACTGACGACGAGCTACAACTTCTGCTTCGGAACAAAAGCCCAGATCACCACCAAGGTAAAGAACATCTGACACGGTAATCTATCAAGGTTGTTGTAAATGTTGGTAGTGTTAGCGCACGGTCACACAAGAACTGGGACAACTACGTTAGTGGAGTCACGGTACCAAAATTCTGACTTCAATACTACACCTACATCCAGTAAAGTACCACGGTACCAGGACTGAAACGATACCAAAGTCAAAATCTAAAACATCAGTAAAAGCAGTGGAAATGAAAACTGACAAAAGTTCAAATACTTTTATATTTATTTTTATAAATTCAAATCATCACGACAAACTTGAAAATTATGTGATAATGGAATTAGCCCATTCCTAACATTAGTCTTTTTATATATAATTAGATCAATGCCTGCATTGTCATGTACAGGTATATTATATGATGAATATGTGTGTGTTTGTATGTATATAAAATTTTACATCTATATACAGTATATGTATGATATAGTGCCCTGTGACTGACTGGCGACCAGTTCCGGGTGTTTTTATTCAAGCTTTTAGTGTGCAGTATTCTTGTAGTTGACTGCATTTAATTTCTCCCAGTGTAAACAATACTGTACATTGTACACCCACTCAGTGCAGGGCTGTTTTTCATTGCGTAGAGAGCGACGACACTCAAAAAAGTAGACCTTTTTTGCCCCACTTGGATAATAAGTGGTTTTCCTTTTACATACGGGTGGATTTTTTTCCCCCTTCTTGAACTCCCCGACGGTGAGCGTAGCCTGTATCGGAGCATTGGAGCACTCCAAGCTGGGCTTCCGGGCGGCGCACACCTGCGCTAAGTCGTCTCACGCCATCTCCTGCTGGTAACACTAACTCTCATGTGCATCGAATGCAGAGTTTCCCTAACAGCAAAGGAAAATCCACTGCATAGAACACTAACTTTCCTCATATAGCATCGTGAGCTGAGTAGCCTGAGGTTACGTTGCGATGGCTAACGCTAACGTGTCCGCAGGAGCTAGTCAGTAGCCTAAAAAAAAAAAAAGATTGTTACCATATGCTATTTTTTTTACATCAAAATACCTTGGTACTGTACTGGTTTCGGTACTTGGTGCAACACTAAACCACGTCATCGTCTCTGGAAAGAAGAATGTGTGTTAAACACACAAAGAAAATACGAGGGAAGCGTTTTGAGATCTATCCATTCTGGGCCCAGGTCACAAATATGATCGTTTATGGCCTCCCAAAACGTCGGTTCCGTGTGGAACAAATTTCAAAACGTTAATGTTTTGAGGATACACTAAAACTCATTCTGTGTAGATGGGTGAAGAGAATATTTTTATATTCCCATTTGTACAATCAGCCCACATTTGATAGATCTCTGAATTTATTGGTCAGGATAAGGTTCCCACTATTTTTGTTGTTACACTTAATACATAAATTTCTCATTTTCTTGCCTGGAGTAAAACGTTATTCTAAGCTTTAAAGGAAATGAGCTGCAGATTTGCATGAGGCGGAAGATTAGGGTTACCCCCAGTAACATGCATTACTCTAGTATAGAGTAGAGAATATATCTATATAATTTGTTGAAAGGGATTTGAGTGCACAATGAAATTGTGTAATTATTATTTCCTGACGGCCATTTCAACTTTTAATATCACATACTCGAGAAGATGTGGTTCACTTTATTGAAACCGGTACTGCACAAGTCTCTTGGATAAAATTAAAGCTGTGTTTAAAAAAAATAAAAATGTAAAAGTCTGACATGTCTCTTTACACAGTGTTTCCACCCCAACACCTCAACCTCTGAACCACCTCTCCCACCCTTCAGTCACCGCAGTTATGCAATGACCTTAAAGTTGGAAGCCCTGTTGATCTTTTGTTCTTGGGCATAAACCCGGACTTTAATTCCTGTCTCTCTTTGCTTCCATGGCAGCCCCTGATTGACTCACATAAAGTCTGCTGTCAGATTGAATGAATATGTTGCGCTGGGTGACATGTGGCCCTTTCCACAGACTCTCCCCACTATGGGAGCCCTTTTTAGAGCAGCATGCATATGGTTGTGACACACTTGAGGCAGCGCACAGGACTTAATAGCAGCAAGTGCTTCTACTGGAAGACGACCTGCTGTGCTAATTTTGATCCAAAAACACTTTGCTGTGTATTAATTACGACAACAAGCAGCAGCCCTGAAACAATTTCACTAGAATTGCATTCAAAGAGCACCCAAGGTTTCCAAATGTCCAAATCCCATGTCTTTGTAAAAGAAAGTGACTGTCATTTAAATGTAACCTCAAACACACTTGAAGCCAGTCCAGAGTTTTCTCTATGTGGAGTTCCACTTGGGAACAGGAAGCACAGCAGCACATTCCTTCAAACAGAACAACAGAATGAGCATCAAAGTTGTTGTAATCAAACGTGTTACAACTGCTATATGCGTGCATTATATGGATTACATCATTGCATTGTCAATTAGAAACTGAAACGAGCAGAGAGACCAGGAGAAAGACAATGTTATACTCTGCCCTACCTATATTTTACCCTGGAGGAGTCAATATATGCTGTAAAAGGTTTTAAGCAACTGTGGCTGAAGTATTCTGATGCAGTCTAAACCAACACTTTCACTGCCAGTATAAACAAAAAAACAAACAAACAATCATTCATGCCTCTGCTATATCGCAGATAATTTTAAAAGCAATCATTTTTATGGGTGTTTACCTTAAACAGTGGTGCCTTGAAATTCGAGTGACCAGACTCAAGAGTTTTCTTATACGAGCTGTCATTTGGCAATTCGTCACAAAACCTGAAGAGAATGGCGAACGGCCACAGATGTTTCGAGCCGTTTAATGCCACTCCCAGGTGGAGTTTAGTGTCAAACTAAACATGAAACAAAAATAATTAAGCGTAGGGTATTTATAACAACCACCTTGCCTTAAGAATGACCCCGTAAGCTTAATGATACTTTATTTCAAGTCCTGCAATGCCGCCCAGACATTCTGTGACTTGTAAAGGTCTGCAGTTAGCGGCAGAGGAGGATGGTAGCATCTAACTAGCTGAAGAGACGCAACATCTCAAATGTTTTATTTTGGGGAGGCTGGAACAGTTTATTGGCTTTTCCATTCATTTAAACAAGAAACGATGATTTGAGATGGCTGTGTTGAGTCACCAGTGTGGTAACAGAACAAATTAAACTCATATCTCAAGGCACCACTGTACAGTACAGGCAAATCTGAATTTAGAATTGCGTGCCTTCAGTGCAAGTACCACGTCGTGGAATGATTTGGGTTAGTTGAACATTTTGGTATTTAAATATCCAATGTTTAATTGTGTTTTTGTGTGTTAGTTTTATGGTAAACTTCTACTGGGAGTAACAAATAAACAGCTTGAAGAATATGCTTTCCTATAATGAACAAGAGAATGAGAAAAGGTGCTAATGAATTACTTTAAGAGTGTGTTTTAATATGCTTAAGTGCATTTAAAGCATGTGGGAGGGCAAAACAATTACGGTAAAATAAAGGGTTTTTTATGGTCTCTTTTTCCATCCATCATTTTCTGTACCGCTTATCCTCACGAGGGATGCGGGTGTGCTGGTGCCTATCCATGCTATCTTCGGGCGAGCGGCGGGGTACACCCTGAACTGGTCGCCAGCCAATCGCAGGGCACATATAAACAAACAACCATTCACACTCACATTCACACCAATGGGCAATTTAGAGTTTTCAATCAACCTACCATGCATGTTTTTGGGATGTGGGAGGAAAGCGGAGCTAACCAGTCGGTCACTGTTCCACCCTGGTCTCTTTATATCACAGTGTTTCACCTATTGTTGGTGAGTGTAGAACTTATCCCACACTATAAACGGAGTTCACTGTAAATGTGTTCCATGTTCCTACTGACATATTTGCAGATTTTAGTTCAGAAGTGAAAAACTAATTATTACAAACAAGTTTATCTTAGCAACTACAGAGTGTGCTTTTACAATCCTGGTACCAAAAAGTGAACACTGTTATATTAGTCCTGAGTCGAAGTGAATGTTGTTAAGTCATTATTAATACAGATACATAGAACATTTCATAATGTCATGGACCTGGTCTGATAGTTAGTTAGTTAGTTGTGTTGACTTAAGATACAAGCAGAAGAACCAAATATACAGAACACAAATTATCACTCAACGAGAAAGTCACCCATCTAACGATCAGAAAAAGTACAAATGAAATTATGTTTGAAAAAAAAAAAAAAGAAAAACGACTGTCATACAATAAGACAAAAGTCACTTATGTCAAGAAAACACTCAAATAAGTATCATAGTCACAAATTCTTTTCCAGTGGCACCCATGATTCAGCATAGCCAAGGTCATTATTTTCCAGTCTTAAGGCAACAGTTTCCAATTTAATAATTTTCATTGCTTCAGTAATCCATTCTTTCCGAATTGGTGTTTTTTACAGCAATCCAGTTATTCATTATTACCTTCTTTTGTGACCATATGTAAGGAGAGAAAGATTAGATTTGTATTATTTGAAGATACAGTACACTGAAGTTTTATACATGTTCGTGGTGCGAGTGGAATGGCTTTATTCAACAGAGCAGGTCTTATAAAAACTACATGACATCCTCAACCGTTACTCTTAGCAATTCAGCTATGGAATTGTAATGTGAATTTAAGGGTATAAGTGGTGTTTAACATGCAAATCTACTTTACTTAATTTGACCTGAGGAAATTTGAGTTGGGTTTAATGTTTGAATTATGGATACATGGATAAGACTTATTCAGCAAGGTCATTATTTTAACCACGCAGATGTACACTATGTCATGGGATTGGTTGGTGAACACAGCACACATGCACCACAAGGCATCTTGCCAGAGTAACATACAAAAGGGGAAGCCGGCAACCAAGCCAAGCAAGTCTCCATCAGGGGGAAGCAGGAAGAGGAAAGACTGCTAAGGAGATATAGTATGAGGAACGAGGAGTCGAGCTTCTGCGCTTGTTTTGACAGGCCAAGAAGAACACTGAAGTGGGGCACATCAAAACGAAGGAAACAAAAAAAAAAAAAAGAGGAGACAGCGGCAAAGGGGAAGTGGTGCCTGAGTGGCGTGAGAAAGTGCTGTGTGCTCTCTCGCTCTTTGTGTTGATAGGTCAGTGAAGATGAGGAGGGCTCAGGGCCGCAGACCGGGGGGGATTTACAGGGCTTTGCTTCTTCCTCTGTGGAGGCAGCGTGTCACAGCAGTGCAGACACTCTTCCCTCCCCACTGCCTGATGTCCCCCCCCCCCCCACCACACATACCCCTGAAAGAATAGTTACATGACTGTGATTACAGGCTGTGAAAGGATTTCCCCACCTAACTGTAAAAGGCTGCCCACTTTTGAAACTTTTTAAGACCACTTAAAACCCATCTCCATTCTCCTTCTCAGCCTACATGCTAATCTGCTCATTTTCTGCTGCACAAAGCCCTTTTCTGTAGGATCATCCCTTCTCTACATGACTCCATGCCTCCTTCCGGCCCACTGCCTTCTGTAGTCATCTCCTCCTGCCTCGGTCGTCCCGGAGATGCTGGCGAGCCACGACTGGCTGTCACACAAAATGAGCACTAAGGCGAGGGCAAGAGACAGCGTGTGGGCCACGACTGCCTCAAGCAGTGGCATGGCAATGATAAGTCCATCTTTCCATCAGACCTCCCTCCTAGCTTGGCCCCAGAGCACCACAACTGCTGACAAGGGCAAATTTGATTTAGATAAACAAGGTTTAATGGAAGGGGCAGATTGATTGTGCATGTGTGTGCTCAAAGGGTTCAGATTGTCATAATTAAATACTTTTATTATGAAGGTCCACATTCCAGCAGAAATCCACTCAAATGACTTACGAGCATCAACAAGAACATTATTAATAATTTGTATGCATCACTATTGCGAGCTCAGGGGCCACTTTAATGAAAAGTTGACAGTACAAATAGAGGGAGTGGCTTTTCATTTGCGAGCATGAACTACTCGTACTCATCAGCCAGCTTTTTTCTCTTCTGCTGAAAGAAGAAAGTGGAGCAGAGGAGGCGAAAGGCAGTAAATCTGCATGATTGAAACGAATTTCGGCCCCTCGGTCAGGATTCCTCTCATGGTCATTTTTATGCTAAACCGGGAGCTAAAACGTCTAACGGCAGACAATTGTTGCATAAGGTTTTTGATGTTGAAAGAGATTCCTTCACAGCAAGCACTTCTCCTGATGGGGAAAGTGCTTACATGCTAAGGCTTACTCAAACATCTGTTCCCAGTCGCTGGCTACACCACAATGAATGCGGTTCATGCAAGAATCATAATTGAATACAGACTTTGGATGAAGACATGGAGCCAGTGGGGTTTTTTTTGTTTTTTTTGTTGTTTTGTTTAAAAAAAAAAAAAAAAAAAAAAAAAAAAATGGATTCCAGAGCTTTAGAAAAAAAAAAAGAATAATAAAAAAATGGAACTAGACCAACAACAACATAATCTGCAATACCATGGCTTGCCAAATGTCCTGCTTTTAAAATCTTGACACTTACACAATGTTTTATTGTGGCCCTAAAAATTTTACTGTTATGCATACATTGGAGTCCAATAATAATCGGTAGTCCACAATATTGAATTTAAACCTATATGAAACCCAACTGTACCACTCTAATATATTCAGGTATTACATATGACAGTGGTCCCCAACCACCAAGCCCAGTACCTGTCGGCGGGCTACAAGGTACTGGGCATGCATGAATCGTAGACTATCAATTTACTTTATTCTGACAAGGGCTGCAACTGTTGCCACGTGAAAAAACAAAAGATTTAACGATTTATATCATGTGTTTATGGCCAATGACATTTTGACTTACTGTGGCATAGTTTATATGCATGTGTGCAGTTGTATTCCGTTCTTGCATTCATTCATTACGGATGCAATAGATATAAGCCCTCCACTGAGATCTCCACGAAAGGAGGCATTCTATAACCGATCCCGAGGAGCTGCATGGATATTCATGGCAGCGCCACAACCGAATATGGAAAAGAGTAGACCGTGGCAGAATGAATGGGAGAAAATTCAACAAGATCAAACACAGAGTGGCAGATGATAAAAGATAGCTAGTTAGTTAGTTAGTTAGTTAGTTAGAAAGGAGGCAGCTGGTTCAAGGCGGTGAGGATTTACGGCACAGACGGCCGCAAAAGCAACCAGGGTTCTACCTTTGGCCGCAGTACAGTGAGGGATCCTGGTTAAAGTAAGCCATTTTAAACTAACAAGAAAAAAAATTTCCGAACGGAGAAGCAGCAGCCAAAATGTGCCGATATACTCTCTTTCTTCTTCAATATTTTTCAAATAATCAAGTTGGATTTTTCATCTGCAGGACTATGACATGTCTATTTCAGAATAGAAGAAGGAGTAACAATTTGATTCTGATTCAGAAGTCATTCTTTAATATCAACACGAATAACGCATCTGGATTTAGAGGGCGAATCCGAGCCCTACACATTATATATGTGTATTACAACTCGTATTCACTGATTACACACCACAAACTGGGCTCATATCCGCTCTTCTCTCTTCTATTTGCCTCAGTTCGGGGAAGTCAATTTCCCACCAGAGAAAACTGCGAAAAGCATGCCACATTAAATGGATCAGTTGAAACAAGATACCATCGCTGTCGGGCGGAAACCTTGAGCTTGAGAACAGAACTATTAACTCTCTTGAACGCTCGACAGTCTGAGAAGTGACGTAAAGCTCCGCCTCGCAGCGGCATGACGTCTCCCCAAGATTGAAAGTCTGAATGTTTTTTCGACAATAATATGCATATTTAGCTTAGATACATTTGAGTAAGCCTGTTTTGGTAAAAGTGGTTTGCTGTAATGCATCAGTGCAGAAGGAACTGGTAAGCCATGAAGATAAGTGCATGCAGACTAATTTCTCTTTAACGGATTAGTCGAGCGGCACGGTGGACGACTGGTTAGCACATCTGCCTCACAGTTCTGAGGACCCAGGTTCATATCCGGCCTCGCCTGTGTAGAGTTTGCATGTTTTCCCTGTGCCTGCGTGGGTTTTCTCTGGGTACTCCGGTTTACTCCCACATCTCTTAATTACCCGTAGGTGTGAATGTGAGTGCGAATGGTTGTTTGTTTATACGTGCCCTGCGATTGGCTGGCGACCAGTTCAGGGTGTACTCCACCTCTCGCCTGAAGATAGCTGGGATAGGCACCAGCATGCCAGCGACCTTAGTTAGGATAAGCGGTATGGAAAATGAATGAATGAATGATTAGTCAGCTCATCATTTTACTGAATGCCTCCCTCATGGCTCTAAGACCTTTGAGAAAGAGTCTGGGAAGATGATGTAACCACAGCATTTGTTTTTGTAAAAGGTACACGAGCGTACACTTTGATGTGGACGGCTGGCGACGTGCGGGCTAAGTGTCCTAGCATTTTCATCAATGACAGCGTAATAAATAAATTTGCTTATTTTTTTGCGTATCAAATTAGCAATTGAACATGACTTTGCAGTGGTGTTGTGTTAATGTTGGTACGCATCCGTATTTGAAAGCAATATATGACCATGTATACATAAGGAAGTAAATGAAAGATATATGACCAACTTGAACAATGCCGTGTTTTGTAACTCAAGCAAAATGGCTCTCTTTTATTTCCTGAAAAGTAGTGATTTTTTCAGATGTGAAGAATCCGCCCGATAGCGACGATATGCTACAAAACAAAATCAAAGGAGGACAATGTGAGTCTCCTTATTTACTTCATGCAATGTGGCATGGAAAATTTTAGTCAAGAGAAGACTGAGGGCAGCAAGAAAATGTACTGAAGCAGCGAAGTGGACGCTGTGGAGTAGAAGACTGCAAAGAGCTAAGAGACAGCATCAGGATAAGCGAACATTTGCGTGTATGTTTATTTTTGCTATATGTGATGAAGCTGCAGATTGACCAATGACTGACACGCAGTCATTTAATTCACACAAACAAATTTGATACTAGAATTAGAACCCGGCAGAACCAGGTTTTGCCAATGGAAAAGCAGGGTTCGCGCTGCCCGTTCGCCACCTCGCCCATGGCTAATTGAAATAGGATGTGGCAAAGCAAATATTGCCTACGTTAGCAAATCAAAATTGCAGGTGACAAAAGTTAAAGTGGACGTGCTCATTCTGCCGTGTGTGAGCGGTGTTAATGGTTTTAGTTTCCCTCCTGCTTCGTCAAATGCTTCAATCCGCCATCTAGTCGCTGCGGGCTAAGCAGTCGGGCTCACGGGCTTTCCCAGCTGCGGAGGGCATCGCAACAGGGTAGAAAAGAACAATGCAGATTGGCTCCAAATTGAAGCATGCGTATTTATTACCGCGCTGTACATTTGAAGTATCGATGGTCAATTTGTCATACAATTCACATAAGTTCTAAGAGCTAGCTAGCAATCACAATATTTGTTTAAAAGAAACAAAACAAACAACAACAAAAACACCCTCACAATTAAGAGCATTTTCACATATAGTTTAGCCCTACTCCTGATTGATGGCTAGGTAGTTTTAATTGGGCTCACATAATTAAAGCTGATCGGCTTCCCAGTGACAAAGACTGGCTAAGTGTGGCTAAACATTTAGCCACATGAACACACGTGATGCTGTGGCTAACTACACACAAATATGGCTCGGAGCTGTTTATATAAATGGTTTCATGACCAAGTGCCAACCCTGGAAAAGTATCAATAGTGAGTACATCATAAACTTCAAAATGACCATTGTGGCATTAATCCCAAAGAAAAACAAGCATGAATTCAATCCAGTGCCATGTTTATAATCCATATACTTATTTTCGGTGCTGATATATACAGTAAACCCGCACCGCACATACACAGCCACAATCAGTTCAAAAGAAGCCAATCATCCCAACTTGGACAACAAGAACGCCTTCTCCTTCGCTTTTTTTCTCTGCTGGAGAAAACACTAAGTTAACACAAGCAGCTGTGAGTTTATAAAAGGTGTCGATCTAGCAAAGAGCAGGTTCACTGTAAAATACAGTGCATAAACCTCAACCCCAGCCATGCTTGTTAACCACTTCCTCCACCCTAAGGCTGAACTTAAGTGAAACCAATTGAAGGCACGCTGTGAGGGGGCTCGAGAGCAGCCTGAGGGAGAGGACGAAAGGGTCACCCCTGTCGCCGATGGCCTACTGTATTAGAGGGAAGCGCTTCTCGGTTCACTCGGTGATGTCAACATGACTCTACATAGCTGATCACAATTAGACCGACCAATAGTTATAAATTATTGTCCATCGGTGAGCTCCCATTCAACTTCAGTGACGCCTCGGGTGACGTCATGTTAAAAACTTGCTCCAGTGTCTTTCATTGCCAAAGAGGTAATTACAGACCACATGAATGGCTGGGAAATGATAGGCAATTAGATATCCAGACACAGTGATACTGGCAAGTACACTTTCTTCCAGCATAAGTACCGTGAGGTGCACATCAAAAGAGCCTCGGGAGACAAAAGCGCACACATATATGCCACCTTTTTGGCAATATCGCGCATTATTGTCATCATAAAAAAAACAGGTGGCACTTCGCAAGCAAAAACAAAAAAAACCACACTGGCGCTTCAGTCTTCATCTAAATTACAAGCATCATTGCCAAGTTTTAACCATAACACTGCTTCATGAGGATGAGTGGAACATTTGCATTTTTTACTTTTAATCAGTGTAAAATATCTAACAAAGCTACTGTTGAGATCTGTAGCATGGTTGGCCTAAGTACACTTGACTCTAAATGTGGCAACACTGGAAATAATCGGTTATCACATTTTTCAAATGATAAGATTATATTAGTTTATCAAACTAAACTTTTATTTTTAAATTGATTTACGTACATCATCATGTTGTTATTTACAACAAGGAATAACAAAGAAATAGAGTTTCACGGCCTGGCCCACGAAGCAGTGGTTTGGAAGCTCTGATTAATACGAAGAGTGAGGAAACTAAGAGCAATCTTTGCCTTAGACTAATACATTTGCTCTTCTGTTGTGAAACCTGTAAGCCTGTAGTTAGTAATTAACTTCAACTGGAGATAAGCTTGTAATTGTAGTCATGGTGAACAGTGTAATTACCATTAACGGTAACACATAAACATCGAGTTCAAGTTCGGAGAAAATGTTGGTTTTGGGCTTCTTTTTCATAAAGAGGTTCAAGAGGATGAACAGATGACCCTGTGTTCCTTTCAAAGCTAAAACTCTCCAGATTACCCTCTATTGTATATACTGTAGAGCAGGCCTGTCCCATATAGATAATGACAATCTTTACAACCTCAATAACAAGTGAGTTAAGAGCAGACTTGCCTATTGCAGATTGCCTATTATGATGCTTGTCAATAAAGACGGAATCAAGCGGTTGACTTGCAAACAGTTTTAGGCTGTAAATGGAAAAGCCTGGATGAAAATAAAGATACTTTTCCATCACACTCAGTCAGAGCAAGACTTTAAATAACCTCCTCCAAACTCTCGTCTCCATCGATGCTGTCACTGACTTGCGCTTTTTTTCCTGCTCACATTAAATAGACAGATGGACTAAACAACTGTGTTTAAGGAGACAACGCACAGGCCGAGCTTGTTCGCACACAAGAAAAAGTGCATTCATTTTCATTCAGTACGATGTAATTCCTCCATCTGTCCATTTTCTGTACCGCTTCTCCTCAGTAGGGTTGCTAATTACGGCTAAATCATGATTAGACAAGCAATCTAATGAAAAGCAAAGTGGCAGGCAAACTCGAGCGCATGGGAAGAGGCTAATTGACCAGACAGAACCTTCACTGTTATAATAAAAAAAATAAAAACATAAAAATAAAAAAAGAAACCTTGACAAAGTGTAAAATATCATGGTAACTTCATGCAAGAGATTTTTGAGTTTTCTCAACTTTTGCCTACTGTTGTTGACTTAGCTAAGGTTTACAAGTTATGACACGTTCTGCCAACTTGAATTTTTTTTTGTTGACCTAATTAGGATAATCCTGTAAGGCTAACGAAGAAATTCGGGTTTCAATGCCATGTATTTCTGCCATCACCAAACAGATATTTTTGTTGAATAAACATACAATTCTTACTCTAGTGAGTTAAAAATTTACCTATATGAATAAAGGAAAATGTATGTTGCTGTAATTAGATTTGAAAAATGCTCATTAAGTAGATTTTGAAAAGCAAAAAAAAAAACAAAGCACAACTGAATGTTATCTGAAATCTTATTTATTTTGTTTAACAGTGCCTCAAGTACATTTCAGAACGTCATGGGTAATCGGGTCAATTTCTGCAAAAAAAATATTGACGGTTTCTTTTTCTTTTGGGTGCTTTGAGCGTCACAGCACAGATGTTAACATTGAAGTCCATAACTAATAAAGAAAAACAAAGTATGCGGGAAAAAAAAGTGTCCAGCTACATATAGTAACTCATGCACAGACCCTGAGCCGAACTTAACCACTTGTACATAGAATAGTGCCACAAATGATTGGCTGTGTACCCATACACTCAAGTTTTACATGGGCATAACTAATGCCATGACATAATGAACTTGAACAGTTAAAAGCTCTTCGAAATTTCACCATCAATGAACAGGGAACTCACTGTTAAAACACCAGTTCTGCGCTTCATGTGAAGTGGGAAACACTTCGACAAAGCTTTTAAAATACTGCATGACAGAATCTCACCATATATTGTCAACAACATAGATTTCTCTGACTAAAATTGACATTTCTAATAATGATTTATCCACTGAACCTTCACATTGTCCAACCAGGTCAAAATGACCCACTGTTTTGACTGTTTCCCCCCCCCCCCCCCCCTTCTTTTTTTCCTGCCTTCATTCTTCCGCTCCTTCCATCTCTTTTGCCCCCTCCCTCTTTTTTCTTCCTCTCTCCTTCCTCCCCTGCTTTCCTCTTCCCTTCCTCCCTCCCTCCTTTCCTTCCTTCCTTCATCCTCCCTGTACTTCCTTCTTCGTTCCTGAACCGAAGGACAACAGGAGGGGAACATTTCATCTAATAAAAATACAATTTTCGATCACCTACTCAATCCCTATGCCAGTTGAAAGAGGTAACTTTTTTTTTTTTTTTTTTTTTTTGCATACACATTAGTTTTTCTTGAACAATAATTAATTTTAACAGTTCAAACACTAAATGTACAACTCTGGGAAACTGGCAAATTATTATATCAGAAGCAAAGGGGTTTTAACCACAGTTGTTTTTTTACATGACTCAACTACAATGCAGTTGAACATGCTAAAGAACAAGTTAAAGTCATGTCTGACTTCCCCATTAACAGTCACAGCCATAGCTTTGTTTTCAGAGACCTTATGCGCTGTGAGCACCAAGAGCCACCAAGCTTAAAAAAAGATGGCCTGAATTGCTTCAAAGGTATACCTCATCTGCTTTGGATAATCAATGTCGAGGGCATACAGAAGGCCAAGGATGTATGCCAAGGCCGTAGAGAGGTCTATAATATTATGTAGCACGATGTCCCATTCAAACACAACTGCCTGGTCTTGCACGGATGTATCGGGATTGTCATCTTGTCGGATGGTGAGGATGGCACCAGATGCACTGTTCAGCACCGGTTCCAAAATATCAGCGTCTTGAAGAGAAGTAACAGATGCATTATTGAGAGCCAAGAAAAACTAAAGACGAAATACATGTCTACTGATTTGAACTTAAACTTCTGTACCATGCTGGTCATTTGACTCATGGAGGTATGAAAAAGAAAATGCATCTTTTTCTTTTATTAATGACACAGTAGATTTCCCCCACCAACTTTGCGATGAGCTTTGTACAAAAGTATTTTCTCCTACTGAAAACCCACCAACAATGCCCAGCAGAAAAAAAAGGGAGCGAGAGTTACAGAGAACTGCAATACTCACCATAAATTTACTCTATGTGGACAGCACTGAGGAGCTGTATATTTCCATTTTGGATGACCTCATCCTTTAAAACACCTCATGGGAATTTGTTTTACTTGCATTACTTTTTCTGTACTTGCAAAGCACTTCAGGAAAACCTTTGTTGCATCTTCTCGGAGGAAAATGGGCAGGCCTCTCAATGCTGCTGTCTTTCGGTGGGACACAATGTTGGCTGTCTCAAGAGTATTCAGTGGAAAACAAGCATTTCAATTAGTATGGTAACATAGTGTACTTTATACACAATGTAAAATCAAAACTCTTTTACAGTAATGAAGATAAATCACAGGTCAGACCCAGCAACATACAAAACTTCCAAAAAAAAAACAACACTGCAACCATGCTAACAATTTAACTTTGCTTTTACAAATGAAAATTCTGTTAAATACAATACCGCCAAAAAAAGAACATAAAGCAATGACTGCTGACATTAATTTTTACTGACACATGTCCATTAATGTGTTATTGCTGGAGCCAACATCTTTTTCTGTTTCTCTTATAAGAAAAGTATGTTCATACTCTTCTAAAAAGGTCAGGCGAAAAAGCACTTTACTCAACTGTTCATCAAGTTTATCCAGAAGGTCTTCCATCTTCTCACCAAGAGTTCCCTTCTTAGACCTGTACAGTTTCAGCGGGCCAGGCCCAAATTAGTCAAGGGATGCATTAAAAGTCCCCAGAAGGTCTTAGCTCGTGATCCGATGAAATTCTTCAGATATCTAAACAAGACAATCAACAGAATATTGCCATTTACTCAGCACAGAAAATTCCTGGGCACCAAACCAGCATCAATGTACAAATGCAAATGTCATCTTCCAGTGTAGTGTACTTCTTTAATTATAGTCAGTCTAGTCTTGTATAATAATCCATCCATTTTCTTCTACCGCTTATCCTCACAAGGGTCGCAGGCATGCTGCAGCCTATCTCAGCTATTGCCGAGCGAGAGGCGGGGTACACCCTGAACTGGTCGCCAGCCAGTCACAGGGCACATAGAAACAAACAACCATTCGCACTCACATTCACACATATGGGCAATTTAGAGTCTTCAATCAACCTACCACGCATGGTTTTGGGATGTGGGAGGAAACCAGAGTGGCCGGAGAACAGCCACCCAGGCACGGGGAGAACATACAAAAGCCACACAAGAGGGGATGGGATTTGAACCCCGGTCCTCAGAACTGTGAGGCAGATGCGCTAACCAGTCGACCACCGTCCCGCCCTAGTATAATAACTCGTGCCTAATTTGAATAACAGAATTCCTGAATAATTTAGGACAGTCTTACCTCCTCAAAAGAAAACAGCGCAGACCATCTCTCCTGGACCTCAGATACCATAGGCTGGCACTCCACGACCTCTCTCCACCTGAGGGAAAACCTTAAATGTTAAACTTAATATTGGGATTGAAATCTCCTGCTGTCTGAAAGTAGCCTTATTTACATCACTGTCATATAATTGGCGCACATTTGCCATACACCGACCCATGAATGCGTCTGCATGACGACGCCTGCCTGCACCTGCATAACTTACATGGACGGGAGTTTGTTTGTTGGTCAATGTAAACATCATATCTCCACACAAGGATAACACTCAACCCATTACAAAACAGGTAATAAGCTAATACGCTTTACTACGGTAGAGGTGCAGTAAAAAAGCCAGTCTGAGATACCGCCATTTGGTGATGAAAGTCTGTATCTGAATATCAGACATTAAATTAAAAATTAACGTTAAACAGTATCAAACATTACGTATTTAAATAAAACCTTAGCATATAAGGAGGCAAAGGGCTGGAAATATCTTAGTCAGCTTACCTGCTCGGGCAAAATGGTTTTCCGTTCCCGCTTCTGTCCAGAAAATGCAAGAATCAAACTGTAGACCGGACAAAAATTCGTAATGGTAGAAACAATTCAGTTCACATCCAACTGTCCACGTTTCTTCGGGTTTCAGTTACGAAATTGTCGACGGACTATCATCACACGGCTCAGGTTCCGTCGGAGGTGAGTTCGCCGCTCGGTCGACCGTGTGCGCGTGCGTACTTCAGTAATGATGTGGCGTTTCTCACAGGTTCCTGATTTAACTCCAAAAATCTACTCAAAAGTCAGTCATCTTTGTTGTGCTATTTAGAAAATGTTAGTTAGGACAACAATGAGAGAAATTTGTTGGGCAGACAAGTTTTGTAGGTTGTAAATCGAAACCTTTATTTCTAAGTCAGTTTAGTTTGAAAACTTTAATGAGATCAACAATTGCTAGTTAGCGTTTTTACAGTGTATATTGATGGTGCTGTGAAACACCGCTCTCTAGCTCATCATGCAGAAGATGAACACTACTGCTGTCTGTCGCCACCTGATATAAGCACTTTCGACAACTCATTCAGAATCAGAATCAGAATCATCTTTATTTGCCAAGTATGTCCAAAACACACAAATTGCTTGTGTGTTTTGGACATACTTGGCAAATAAAGATGATGGCAAATACTTGGCAAATTCAGTTAATTTACTTTGCAAAAAAAAAAAAAAAAAAAAAAAAGGGGGAAAAATGAAAGGTCTGAGCTAGTTTTATCGATCAACTTTTCGGAGATGTTAACATTCGTCGTGTGTCAGACCGCAGTAACATAGTACATTAATTACCAATCCTGTGGATAACATTTACGATTGTAATTGAACATTAATTAAACAAAGTCCCTTTAAATTGAAAATAAATATGCCTTCCAAATTTGACACACCACAGAGAAGAGTGTTTGACGATAAAAAAATATATGTATCGTATATAAAACAAGGCTTCAACAATTGTGAAAAGTCAAGTGCTTATCTCTGCTCTCAGAAGCTGGGGGCGTGTCCACTAAATGTGCTGAAACCACGTCCTTCTCAACTGTCAATAAAATACCACTTCTACAACCGGGAAAAATGGATGATACTTCATCAAGCATCTTTCTTATGCCTACACATGACTAGCTGTTTGAGCAGTGAGAAAATATCCACTTAAAGCCTCTGGTGGCTGGAATAAATCCCACCAGGGCGTCGCGGGGCTTTTCAACTCTGCGACAACAAGGTTCTCGAAAGTGGCCACATTGCGGGAAGCCGCTGTCCACACGATGGTTGTCATGTCGGATTTATAAAAAAGTAAATAATAATGAATCCCTCGCTCTTCCGCTTTCTTGCTGTGACGTGCGTGTACTCATGGCAGACAACGAGGTGCTCTCAAGTGGCCATGCCAGCAGACTATCTGAAGGGAAGATGGATTTTCGGGTGTAGGCATAGATAGCTAGCTAACTGCGCGTCACAATTGCACCAGATACTGTAACCGCTGAAGCTAAAGAAGGCAGAAAGTTTCACCTTATGGGGTCTTTTATCAAATAATAATGAACACAAAGATAATGCTGATAATAACGTGTCACTATCAAATATCAAACTACTGTATTCGAAACAGCTCTCAGTATAATGCAGTGCAGTTGTACATCACCGCAAACAACAATCACAACAATAAATAGCGCTGACATTGTCAATCAATCAAGGCTAACAATTGTCTTATGAAGGTATTTTGTCATCTCATTATGTAATGCTGCAGCATGTGAGCGCATATGAAATATGGATTGCAGGTGTTCGATGATGTCGATTGTCTCCAAAGAAAACGAAATGAACGAATACGGTCAAATTAAACTTCCCTTATGCAACGAAGGGCTTTTAAAAATGCTCTTACCCAGTTTTAAGGGTCTTGCTATTGTGGGTGTCATCTGCCTGTCTCCACATGTCAGACATATTGTGAAAGTGCTTGTAGCATGACAGATGCAAGGTGTGGCACATGCTGACAGTAAACCGCCAATAAAAGCCCACATATAAACAAAAAGGCTTAACCCTGCAGAGTTTATGGCGGCAGGAGAGCGATGACAACAGATGTGACAGGTTAGTATGAGATTCTCAAGGAGCACACTGATCCAGCAACAGTCCAGACAAGAACAGACACATCCCTGGACACAGTGACAAAACAAGGCCACGTAATTAGAGCTATAATTCAGTGGAGCAGCCTTGGCACACACTGGGAGCCTGTGTCCTTCCTGGAAAGGGCAAAACATGTCTCTTACTCAAGCACCACAATAAAATATCTAAACAATGAACAACAATCGTCTCCTCAAAGCCATTTAGATGAAAAAAATGTCTTATAAACGGGTATTATATCAGTCACTTAGAAATAAAAGGAAAACCCCCTGTAGGGGACACTGTAGCAAGTGAAGGACGGTCATATCAAACATCAACCTTACAAGATTGAAGTGGGCAATGTTTAAAAAGACCGCCACTAAAAGGGCTCTCTTGACGTTGTACACCGACTGAACTCACAGTGCATAGACATAAAACTTCACTACTTGATGGCAAGTGACTACCATAAACCATAAATTAAGTCAGTTTAGTCACAGTTGACCATACAATAGCCTGTGTAGCTCTGCTTTACACATGCAAAACAAGCGACATCAGGAAAAAAAGGTTAGGTTATTCCGATATTTTGGGAGTCTTTACAAAGGAAACGGCAAAAACTGCTTACCGTAAGTGTTCCTATCGGACAACTAGTGTATGTGTAAGTCTCATGATGTGCAGTAAAAGAAAATATTTTTCTGGACTTACAGATGTCTGGTGACTCATCTGAGCCATCTGGACAGTCCTTCTCCCCGTCACAGCGCCAGCCTTTGGAAATGCAGGTCGTCTGGTCCTTACACACAAACTGCTTCGGACTGCAGGTCCTGGTTTGGTCGTCGGCTTTAGGAACTGAAAAGAAAACAAAGCGTCACCACAAAATTGTGTATGACTTCCTTTGGGTTCTAATTGTTGTAAAGGAAAGACACTTCTCTGACAACCTATCAAAAGAAAACGCAACATACAGGCACGTGAATGTTTTAAATTCTCTTGCCCACTGGACATTTCCAGTTTCACACAGCTTGGATTGGATTGCAAACTAAGAAGAGGTTCAACAATTAATCGATTGACAACTAATTGATTATCAAATTAATCTATTTTTGATAATCAATTAATCATTTAGAAAGCTTGTTTAATTTAGGATTGCCCAAATCCTTACAATTTTAGCCTCTCAACAGTAATAATCTGATTTCTGTAGTCCTCCATAAAAGCAGATGGATTATTTTTGTGTTACATCAAAAACAGACATTTGCAAACATCTGCGTTTAATTGGAAACTGACATGTTACGGCGCAAACCATCAACTGAAACATAATCAATGTATGTTTGTGCATTTTCTGCACTGTCAGTTTGATATAATGTCCTGTTTTTCAATAAGGGTAAGATGTTAAAAATGTTTTTTATCCATTCATCAACTAATTGTCGAAAAATATGTCTCAATTATTAAAATAATCATTAGCTGCAGCCCCAAGTCAGTTTACAATGATTTGTAGACCCAAAGGCACACACAGACTTCAGGTAAAACCTTCAACCAGTTTACAACCAACAGTGGCGCTTTTTAATTCTGGGCCTGTATGTTGTATTTAATTATCTTTACAACTCCTCTGTGTTATTTAACTTTTCCCACAGAGCCTATTTTGAATGTTACAGCACAGATATAACCAAGAATCCAATCACTCTCTACCCTGTCCGACCTGTGGGAAACAATACAAGGTGGGGGTTCTGGTCAGGAAGGGATTGTTGCGGTGTACCATTAAGAAGCGGCACCATAGCAACGGTCTTGATCCATCAGCAGTTTGACATTGCTGACATGCTTTAATGCAACCTGAAAAAGAGCTGCCTACATTGGTCAGCATTTGCAAAGCACATGAAGGTGGTTCTTTGGCTTACACACAATTAATATTTTGCTGTTCCCTTTACAGCTTGTCTGCACAGTCCAAGGAGCACCAAGGCATGGCTGCCGCCATTTAAACCACTAACGACTTGGGGATGTGGGTACAACGGAGAAAGGCCCTGTGCACTGTACCAAACTTAAAGCCCTTCCCTTCAGACAACCAATAAGAGCACACTGAGCCACTTACCAGTGCCATTACAGAAAACTATTAAGATACATGTAAACATGTCAGTACAACTGAAATTGATTTTACTGACCAAACCAAGATCATCTGGATTTTCTAAGGCCAATGCTGAAAGGGATCATAGCACTTCTTCTTATAACAGTAGACAGACATAGTTTACATGACTGCTTGATTCCTGTCCCATGCAGGTACAGTATACCGGAACAACGCAAGTTTCCAATTCAATGTCATATTCGACCTATAGCTGTAGGTTGAGGAAACAATGCATATAAATATATTGACTGACCCTCCATTCTTTTCCTCCGGCAATTTAATTCAATCCTCACCTAACCCTAAAGGCTTCTTTATACTCGCGCGGACGGCGACCGCGCTGACGGCACTGCGGCTATCTGGCGCATAGTTTGTCTTTATACTCGAGCGCAACCCACCTGCGCAGTTTTGAAAATGCACTGCAGTTCACCTCCAAGTCGGGGGTGTCGCTACGGCTGGTATTGGCTAGGACACCACAGGGTGGAGTTTCCTCTGCATTTTTTGGGCCATTTCCGGTAGCCGCTTTTACTTTCCTTTCAGCAACAAATGGACCGATATGACCAAATGATATGTTTAATTATGCTATCGAGAATGGAAATGGATTCCTTCAGACACTCCTAAGACTCTTCAGCCTGACGACATCAGATGAGTGCTCCCCTAAGGTAAGGTGAATTACATCCTTGCACTTGGACTTTATAGGTGACACATTCCAAGGTTATGATTTCTTGTGCCAGGTTTCCACAAGCGCTTACTTTATGCATTCTGTCTTGCTTACACAGTTTGTACCAATGAAACTGCAAACCGCAGGAAAGTCATCATTGCACAGGATGCATCAGCATTTAATGGTTTTGATTCTTTTATAGGATAACAGGTGACTGCATCATCTCAGAGTACCACGATGCAAAATGTGTGAACCGTCAACAACACTAAGATGTTGACGCTGACTATTTTACTAGATATGATTCTATATAATAGTAAAGGGAGTATGTCAAGCACTAAAACATCCTACCTGAACAAACAATTTTACTGTTAAAAGAAGGAAACTATGGGAAACTTGTGAGCTCGAGGCCAAATACTGTTTTATGACAACATCACAAAACAGACAAATTTCAGGTAGGAGGTCATTTTGTGTGACTGTACTGCAGTCGTACTCTGGGAAGGACAGTAGCGAAGGTCTCATTGTGATTCTCGGCAGGCACGGAGCCCTCTCTCACCCTGGATGACTTGCCTCCCCTACGTGCTTGGCAGGCAGAGAGGTGTTAGGGACGGGGGTGTGAACCAAATGGGATGGAAATAAAAATCACAAGAAACCATCAAGCTGGTGTATCATGGCAATCACGTCTCTTTTTGGCTGTCCCACTAAAGGGGGTTAGACCCTGGTTTTACTTTCAAGGGCAAAGTAAGCATGTTTACATCAAACACTGTAACTTTAAAGTTCACATCAAAAGTAGATTTTAATACCATCGTTCAATGAACCTTGATGGATTGATAAATGATGCCGCACAAGATGTCAGTAAGACTGCTGTAAAAGAACTGGTACTGACTGTTGATTAAAATCCATTGCGTGGACACGAGGGCATGTAGCCGCGCCATGAAGAAATGAGAGGGAGGTTTGCTAGCAATGGCCCGAGTCCATCTGACTGACTCCTGAGCTCAAATGAGTAAAAGCACTGAACCCGCTGACAGGCTGCTGTGTGAAAGCATTCTCTCACACTCTTTTGTTATAAAATGACTGAACTGAGCCCTTTGTTCGCCTAGAGTGGGCATAAAACCTTAAATAAAACATTGTGGCTTCTAATTTTGTTATTGCTTTCCACCGCAGTCTTACAGGAGAAAACCTTTAAGTCTAATTGGAAATTGTGGTTGAGGAGGGGTTAGCTGGGGGAAAAGATTGGCAGCCTCACCAGAGCTGCTCTTCTAAAGCCCACAAAAATATTTCACACGGAGATAGGAATTGTTGATTCACCCAGCAATTTCCCAATATTTCAAAGTAACTTTTTTTTTTTTTTTTGGAAGAGCCTGTTGAGGCTGAAATGTCAAACTATCCGAGCCCAACAACAGGAAATGAAAGGCCACCCGAGTTCATGGCAGCAAATAAATAAGGATTAATTCAAGAAGATTACTAGAATAAAAAGCTTCTTACCGCGAAATTGCATTGAAAAGGTCATGACTGTAGAGTAGTCAGTAAAAACAATCAATATACCAAATTTGAAACCTGAAACAGGGACTAAACATTGACATGATGCAACACACGTTACCTGAAGCATCTTGAATTTGGAAAATATTGATGGGGTTCTAATGCTGACACAGCAAAAAAGAAAAAAAATTTCAGAAAATTTTATGATGATTACTTAATTGGAGAACATATATCAGACGAGCTACAGTTGCCTGATATTGCTCAAATATCGGAATATCCCAAAACAATATGTCTGTCTACTACTTGACAGTAAATTGCAACAGCTCACTGTTGCAATTTGGATGGTTCGGCACGCAAACATTTTGGAAATTCCAAGGAATATGGCGTCCAAAGTCTTTATTGCATTTTCTTTAGCTTTTTCCCCCCACAAGGGTATCAGTAATAACAAGCCGAAAAGCGTAACTCTTTGTACCATTAACAATGCCTCCTTGTATGTTTTGTTATATGCTTGCTTAACCCTAAGCAATGCTAAAACGTTACTGCTAAAATTATTTAACAATTTGAAGCAACTTCTGAAAATTCAACCACCAAGTTACTGTGGTTAATGGCACTCATGTCTGCACTGAACTCAATCAAGGCTTAACAGCTGTGTCCTGTAGAAGGAGCTAATGTCTGCCATCTTCCATGGACCACAATTTTCACAATTATCAATATTTTTTTTTTTTGGGGGGGGGAAGGGGACATCATTATTAAAGCACTATTAAAGAGTTTCTTCATTAGTCCATAATGCTGACCCCCACCTCAAGGTTAGTCATTTATTTAGATATGCAGGCAATATACAAACATCCAAAAGAAACTATTTCCAACCTTCTCCAATCCATTTGAACCCTCGAAAGCACGAATATTCATTGTATATTGTACTGTGTGATAATGCTGAGTGATTAATTTGTATGAACCATGCAGAGGCTTCCTGGTATGTGGTTCTGGTTCAAACTGGCGGATTTGGTTGGATTCTGAGTAAACTGTCGGCTGTATGACACGCACATTGTATTTCCTCATGCAGGGCCAGTGGAGCACTGCGCTATCCAAACAGTGCATACTGAATTGCCCGCAAGCACTGTTCCTGGCAAAAAGCATTAAACAAGAGCGAGCGAGCGAACAAATGCACACAAAGTCCTGCTCTGACAGTTACATCCCTACTGGGAGACTTTAGTGGGGGAAAAGGAGATACTTTGCGAGAAGTGGTTACAGGTGGTGTTGATTTTAATGGGCATCAAAAATTGTCAAAACAATCTTGAAGGCTGAAAGGAAGCCTGTGGAACGGAACACGATAGGATGGTGATCCAAGCAATGGAGGCCTCCAGTCACAATCACCAGCTGGGACGCAAAACTGACCCACTTTCACCCAATCTGTCTCCCACAATATGGCCATCACTGCACAACGAATGCACTGCAAGAACATTCTGGCACCTTCTAATTGATATCATGTGCAAAACAAAAAGGCGATGTGTTACTGTACAGACTGCTTTAGAATTGGATTATATTGAAAAGGTTTTGTGCAAGCTTTAAGACAACCATGGATGTCCCCTAAAAACTCACTCTTGGATTGCCCATTTCTTCGTAGTTTTTAAAATGTTTTTTCAAGTGCAAATATACTAAACAATGTGAAACCTACAATAAACCTTTAAAGAAAGAAAAATTGTCATAAAGTACTACTGGTCTGTAAGTATGAGGACATCACAGAAATGATGGTGAAGAGGAAATGTTATGCCAAATGATGTTATACTCTTAAATGATCTTATACGAAATGTTATTTTCTTTGATTTAACTTATTAGACTTGTATCAATTTCATGAAACCCCTAAATCAAAACAAATTTACAATGGTGCCTTGAGATACGAGTTTCATTTGCTTCATAATTCTACTTGTATTTCTAAACTTGTACCTCAAATCATCTTTTCCCATTAAAATGAATGAAAATGCCATTACTCCGTTCCACCCTGCCCCCAAAACACAACAAATGATTTTAATTTTTAATTAGTTTATTATTTCAATTGTAATACAGAAAGTAGCTCTCTAAAATTTTGCATTTATATACAGTGGACTAATAGGGGCAGGGGGGGGGTCGTCCGATAGAGCCAATAGTCAGTTATATTGAAGATTTTTTTTTTTTTATATGCTAATTTATTTATTTTTTATATGCTATATGCACCCATATTACTGTACAGTAAAAATATATTGTAATGTAGGCTTTTTGTGGGCTAAAACGTCCAGCACAGTAAAAAAATACTGTCAATATTTTTTTTTTTTTTTTTTTTTTTAAAAAGCTTGAAAATGTTTGAAATTTTCAGATTTTATCCAGACTTAACATACCGGTGCGCTTTGTCATGGTGGCATTGTTGTCGTACTCATCATAGGCAAGCCGCTTTCATGAGCCGTGAGGAATTAGTATGCTTCCTAGCTCCAAATCCGTTGCCAAGGGCTAATGGCTTGACAAAAAAATTTTTTTACTGTATCAAAAATAGCATGTTCCAGACCCCAGAGAGAGTTTTGTATTCCGGAGTTAACACTGCCGCCATGCCTCGCTCTCTCTTGATTGACTGACAGACAGACAGACATGGCCACCACGTCAATGCCCCACATTCAACATGACGGCCACGTAGGCATGGGAGGCACGTCGAGTCAAATTGTATACCTGTGACCCGGAAATACGTCAATCCCATTCTCTGTCTGCATTGCGCCACAGCGCCAGTAAACAACAGTGGCCAATTCTGGAACGAACAGACTTTGTCAACAGCAGTTTAAGTGACAAATGAAAACTGTTTTTGGACACATTGTTCACTCCCGACGGTTTAGCCGATATCCATTATATATGTATAAAAACCTATTGTAATAATATTTAAATAGAAGGACTTGGCCACTGGTCGGCAGTATAAAACAGTCATGCAGACAATCAGAATCGGATAAGGAATATATGCATAGAATATAAGAGTATGGTTTCTGTGTGCATGTCGCTGCACCATTTGTGATTAAATATCCACTCCTACAAATACTATAACATCCCCATATAGATGCTATTTGTTAGCCTGTCTATGCTGTTTTCCGTTGTGTTAGCATTAAGTCATCAGTGGGCAGAAAGTTGTCTGGTTGTTTTAATACACAATGTGTTATTCTCTTTGTTTTACGTTTAGTTTGACAGTAAACCTTTACTGGGAATAGCATTAAACATTTGTTCACTATGCCAAACCATACCAATGCCAAAGCACCATACAGCGTTCGTATCTTCTCATATTATTGCTTAGAAATCAAAGCAAAAAAAAAAAAAATCATCTAAATGACCGCTCGTATCTAAAAAAAACTTGCAATTGGGGTCACTCCTATCTCAAGGCACCTCTGAAAAATGGCCAGTCAAGAGTAAGGACTGTTTTTGGGACACCCTGAATAAAGTGCACATTGAAGAAGCTTGACCCATGTTGGCTGGTGGCTGAGATGAGAAGGGATGTATTTTAATCTAGCACGCTGTGTAATAGTTTACATTTCACTTCTGCTTTATGAGAGTTGCATCTTCTTTGTGTGTAGAACTACAAGTATTAATTCTTGGGCTCAAATCAAAGCTGTTCTACGCACAGTATGCTGCTTTAATGAATCCTGGGTGAATACTGCTGGAAAATGAAAGCTAAGCTCTCTCAACAAGCATTATGTACCTTAAGTATTCAACAAATTACCTCAGATCATTTTTGGGCTCGGCAATAATATTCAGCTGTGTTTGTTGGACGGCTGTTAAATGTTGCTGATACTGCAGCTAAAAGATGGCAGCCTGAAAGGAAAGGAATAAATCTGTGTCTCAATGAATTTGCTGCATATGATTATAGTGACAGGTAACTGTAGAAGTGGAACCAGGGCACATATCTTGTCCTTCTCCTCTTTTGAGGAAATTAATTATTCTAAGCAGCAGCAACATGTAATTAGATCCCCCAAGGTCAAATGTAAAAGCAATGTAGCTGCACTCAATTTAGTTGGATCCAGAAGCTAGACTATTTGCATTACAAGGAACAATATGAGGAGAGAGAGGGCAGATGGAAGTCATTATTCTTGGATTTTTGGGCCGCATTAATAATTCAGATGGAGTACAGTCAAGGCCTTTGGGATGTATTATGGAACACCAAAGTTGAAGTTACAGAGTATTAAAATATGTGTAGTCTATGAGAGTAGTATGAAGACCGACGTGGTAAATTATTCAACATTCTCACAACGGACAGGGGAATTCACAATGGCATTCCGACAGAAGTAATCACTTAAGCTTTATGGAAGTTGAACATGAGCCAACCACTTCAACAAAATCATTGTTCAATGTTGTCGTCATGTTTTCTTCACTACTGCACTTCATAACGTTTCTCATTAGCTCTTTCAGAAATGACTCCAAAGTCGCATAGATGCAATAAACACAGTTATAGTGGCGCCTTAAGATACGAGTTGACTTTGTGTCGTGACCATGCTCGAAACTCAAAATACTCTTATCTCAGATCGTCGTTCCCCACTGAACTGAATGGAAATGCCATTCATCTGTTCCAGCCTCCCAAAAAAACAACAAATAGGAAAATAGCACTATAATAATTATAAAATCATACAGTAATCACACAATTAAATGGAACTTAAAGACTTAAACCAGTTTTTGCCACATTTTTTTTTTATTTCGATTCAATATGGATGGATGGACATTGTGCTTCTTCTGGTGTGCTAGCTTCAAGCCTCTGGCGGCAGTATTAGATTAGATTAGGTGGACGGACGGACAGACAGACAGAGAGATACATACTTTATTTATCCTATGAGGGGAAATAACCTTACCCATACCTTGAAGCGGTGCATCCAATGGTTGTTTGCAAACTAATTTGTGGTCTAAAGAAGAGCACATGTAATGGCTATGGAAAGTTGAGCAGCAACACTTGTAAACAGGAGTTCATACATTCTGTCTCCTATTCCACCCATCCATCCATCCATTTTGTGTACCGATTCTCCTGACTAGGGACACGGGCGCGCTGGAGTCTATCCTAGCGATCTTCAGGCGAGAGGCAGGGTACACCCGAACTGGTCGCCAGCCAATCGCAGGTGCCCTATCCCATTAAAAATAATAGTTAAAAAATATCAATTGACTGATTGAACGTTAATTTTCCTCAGTGAATGAAGGAAATTAAGTCAAAAGCGCATCCTGGTTTGTTGCCACACGATCAACGTCACGCTCCATTGACCTTACACAATGCCTGTGACTTCTAGGAAAGTGAGACTTGACAGGCATCCCAAGAGACAGACATTTTACCTCCTCAGAGCAGGAACCAAGAGCCCCTGCGATCTCACCCTTTACAACGCTAAACAAAACTCTGGGTGGTCAGCTCGAGGCAACAGGTGAGGATTTCACTATTACTGATGTTCAGCTGCAAAGCACCACTCACACAGCTACTCCAGGTGTGGGAAAAATATCACAGCATCCTGCTACATTTGAACAGGACTGTGTACTGTGCTCCATTCAAGAGGTGTGAGATGAATCTAATGCCCGTAAATGCACATCTCTTCACACACTTACAGTATACTGTGATAATTAGGAAATTAATGAAATGAATACAAAAGGACATTTTAAAGAGAAGGTCTAATGCCCATGCCAACACTCACTACAATCTTTTCCTTTAAGGGCTATGAGTAAACACTTATGTGGCGAGCAGAAAACACCAATTACACCACACCCTGGCTATTGGGAATCAACAAACACTCTTTCATCTGCAGGCGCTCACACTTACAATGTATGAGGAACATTGATCCTAATCTGATTTTTTTTATTATGGTTGAGGGAAGTGAAGGCATAGAAACAGCCAACTTTAAGCACCTTTGTCTTTAGCAATTATATTTTACAGAATGGAAAACAACCAGAGGCAAAAGGATGCATTGAAAGCCTTTTTCCACCAATAAGACTTTGATAATTTGCATACTGAAGTTTTTCATCGTTAAATTCTGTGCGGGGTTTTCTCAGGGAACTCATCTATCACTTTTTAGGTATTGGAGTATTCAGATTAAAAAGAAACACAACAACATATACATGTGAAGTGCAGTTGTTATTTTTGTCCGCTTGGGATCGCCATCCATGTTGTACTGTAGTATCTGTGACTTTTGAGTATGTATGGCTGTAAAAGTCGGGGCCTGGCCTGGTGAGGGATGCAGCGAATGCAAGTCTAGATTTGGCTGTTTATTAATTGGCTAACCTGTTAGCCAGTCTACATGTCGAGTTACTCCACATTAGTTGTGGTCATCGGCAGCTCATGTATGATTGCGCTTATTACGTGTTTGTTTTCCAAATGTTTGTTCAATAAAGCGATTGAAAGTGTACCGGGAGCTGTGTCTATTTTTGACCTCTTACATTCTAACTATCGATGGTAGGCTATATATTAAATTAACTAACATCGGTACGTTATCTTCTGTGTTGGTGGTTGTAGACATGCCGTTTGTGGTACACTTTGCACTTTATCTACTTTTATTAAGTGTGAAATGATCCCAAACTTCATCGTCTTTTATGGACTCTCCTCCTGTCTTGCCACCATCACACCAAATTATTTCTACACGGACTGGTGCATGCGAAAATGAATCCTGCAAAGCGTCGAGGAGATTTTGGTCCAACCGTTTGTTGTTATCAAATTATTTGTAGACTTTACACCAATTTTATCGGCTTTATCGGTATCGGCCGATAATTAGCATTTTATGCTGATCGGCTTTAATGTCATAATTCGCCGATCCGATCAATGACGTCATTGATATGCTCCGCAAAAGACATTTACTCCGCGTCGTCATCGTGCACAGTATATTTGAATCCAACAGCTAGTTTATCTTTAGCCTTGTCGCGTGTCTTTTGGCGTAGTCCTGTAAATATCCATCCATCCATTTTCAACACCGCTTATCCTGGTGAGGGTCGCTGTAGCCTATCCCAGCTGACTTCGTGCAAAAGGCGGACTACACCCTGAACTGGTCGCGGGTCAGTCAGACTACTGCAATAAAATCTTGTATTCCGATACCACAGCATCCTGTTTTTTACAATGATTGGGGTTTATCTTGTCAACTCAAATGCGACCGGATACACTCGTTACCGTGGTGACGACAACGAGTGGATCACGCCGACTATATTATGAGGACAAAATGGGGAAAAACTTGTGTTGGTGGTCACCGGTCCTCAGGACAGGAGAGGACACTCGTTTAAGGCTTGATTGAGGTATTTTCCCGTACTTTTAATACGATATGGCTCACAAGCAGGCAACAAAAACGTTATGTAGCCCAGCAAGCGAGTGGTAGCACGAACGGCTGGATGTAAACATCCCACCGTTCTGTCGAATCATGCTCTAAAGTTTCGGTGTGGGTGAGTCATGGGTCATTTAATTAAAAATAAAGCAATTTAATTACAATA
Source organism: Phycodurus eques (assembly GCF_024500275.1). Classification (NCBI taxonomy): domain Eukaryota; kingdom Metazoa; phylum Chordata; class Actinopteri; order Syngnathiformes; family Syngnathidae; genus Phycodurus; species Phycodurus eques. The sequence continues at coordinate 8,730,340 of NC_084525.1, read as the reverse complement.
AGTTAGCACCCGTTATTTCTGTCATGTTGTAATGTTGGTTTGACCTGACTAATTAGAATACATGACCTGACTAGAGCAGTGATTTGCAACCTTTATGGAGCCAAGGAACATCTTTTACAATTGAAAAATCCCACGGCACACCAACAAACAAAAATTTCACAAAAGTGGATACATTAATTACTGCATTTACTTCCTGCCATCTAATAGAAGACCATTCATTTCTGTTCTGTCTGTCACTATGCCTCACTGGCATAAATAGATGAACAAAGATACATTATTTATTGTAAATATAATTTTTTGAGCAATTAAGTACACAAGTCTATACAGTAAACGAACAGGTAATTTAAATAAGCACATTCCTCCATCTTGTGATCGTATCGGTGATCGTTTTTGGGGTTTTTTTAAACTCGCTGATCGGTGATCTGCCCCAAAAATCCTGAACGTGTAAATCCTAATTATTTGAGTTATTCAGCCTTAGAATTAGCTGCTGAATTTGTATGAGGGATGATGAACCTTTACCAGCAGATGTTCGCAGTGTCAGTTCTAAAGGAAAAGTAAGGCCAGGTCCTATTAAAAGGGTCAGGCAAACAAAGTGTAGGCTTCTCAGGAATTCAGAGTCTTTAGCCTCTGACCCACATTCACACTTATTACCACAGGCATTGTGACGCTCGCTCCTAAATGCCGCTGAGGTCAATTATGCAAGTTCGGTAATTATAAAGCCACCTTGGATGGGAATCTGGAATTAATACCTCCAATTAGGACACAAACATCTTCATCTCATCTTTAGCTTTATTTGCCAAGTATGTCCAAAACGCACAAGGAATTTGTCTCCGATAGTTGGAGCCGCTCTAGTACAACAGACAGTCAATTTACAGAACACTTCGGAGTCATAAAGACATTGACAAAAAACAATTGTGCAAAAAGATGCAGAGTCCTCTAGCACTTAGAGCAGTTCGAATGACTAATATTGCAATAGTCCGGTGCAATGACCATAGTGCAAAGGGCGCTGAGACTTCAAGGAGTGTATGCGGTTTAAAGTGACGAGTAGTGCGATCATCTGGGACAATGTTGGTTGTGCAAATGTTACAGATACTCCTCAATCAGTGTGCAAATGGAGCAGATGCTACTCTGGTATGAGTGGCCAGTATATGCAAATAGTGCAGCATGGTGAAACAACTACAGTGAGTGCACGAGTAATACATAATTGGCCCCACAGAAATGTGACAACGAACTCAAGGCAAAAAAATTCCAGCTTGTTGTAATGGAATTATAGGTTAGGTGTTTAAGAAGTTGATCACAAGAGGGATGAAGCTCTTGGAATGTCTACTAGTTCTAGTTTGCGTTGATCGGTAGCGCCTACCTGAGGGAAGTAGCTGGAAGAGCCGGTGACCGGGGTGCAGACGGTCCGAGAGGATTTTGCACGCCCTTGTCTTAGTTCTGGCAGCGTGCAAGTCCTCAATGGTGGGTAGGGGGGTAGCGACAATCCTTTCAGCAGTTTTGATTGTCTGTTGCAGTCGGAGTTTGTCCTTTTTTGTAGCAGCACTAAACCAGACTGCGATGGAAGAACACAGGACTGATTCGATGACCGCTGTGTAGAACTGTCTCAGCACCTGCGGTGGCAGGCCGTGCTTTCTCAGAAGCCGCAGGAAGTACATCCTCTGCTGGGCCTTTTTGAGGACGCAGCTGATGTTGGTCGCCCACTTCAGGTCCTGAGAGACTGTCATTCCCAGGAACTCGAAGGTCTCGACGGTTGGCACAAGGCAGCTGGACAATGTGAGGGGCAGCTGTGGCGAAGGATGCCTCCTGAAGTCCACGATCATCTCTACAGTCTCGAGCGTGTTCAGCTCCAGGTTGTGTCGGCCGCACCACAGCTCCAGCCGCTCCGCTTCCTGTCGATATGCAGACTCATCACCGTCCTTGATGAGGCCGATGACAGTGGTGTCATCTGCAAACTTCAGGAGTTTGACAGTCGGGTTCGTTGAGGTGCAGTCGTTCGTGTAGAGAGAGAAGAGCAGCGGAGAGAGGACACAACCTTGGGGCGCCCCAGTGCTGATGCTGCGTGTGGATGAGGTGGCCTCCCCCAGCCTGACCTGCTGTGTCCTGCCCGTCAGAAAGCTGTAAATCCACTGGCAGATGGCAGGTGAGACGCTGAGCTGGAGAAGCTTGGTTGAAAGGAGTTCAGGGATGATGGTGTTGAACGCTGAGCTGAAGTCCACGAACAGGATCCTCGCGTAGGTCCCTGCACTGTCGAGGTGTTCTAGGCTGAAGTGCAGTCCCATGTTGACTGCATCATCCGCAGACCTGTTCGCTTGGTAGGCAAACTGCAGGGGGTCCAGCAGGGGACCTGTGACACTCTTGAGGTGGTCCAGCACGAGACGTTCAAAGGACTTCATGACCACAGATGTCAAAGCGACATGCCTGTAGTCATTCAGACCAGAGATTGCAGGTTTCTTGGGGACTGGAATGATGGTGGAGCGTTTGAAACAGGATGGAACGTCGCACATTGAAGTGGGCGAACAACATCAACTCCGTCCTCAAAAAGGCCCAGCAGAGGATGTACTTCCTGCGGCTTCTGAGAAAGCACGGCCTGCCACCGGAGCTGCTGAGACAGTTCTACACAGCGGTCATCGAATCGGTCCTGTGTTCTTCCATCACAGTCTGGTTTGGTGCTGCTACAAAAAAGGACAAGCTCCGACTGCAACGGACAATCAAAACTGCTGAAAGGATTGTCGGTAACCCCCTACCCACCATTGAGGACTTGCACGCTGCCAGAACTAAGACAAGGGCGTGCAAAATCCTCTCGGACCGTCTGCACCCCGGTCACCAGCTCTTCCAGCTCCTTCCCTCAGGTAGGCGCTACCGATCAACGCTAACTAGAACTAGTAGACATTCCAACAGCTTCTTCCCTCTTGCGATCAACTTCTTAAACACCTAACCTATAATTCCATTACAACAAGCTGGCAATTTTTTGACTTGAGTTCGTTGTCACATTTCTGTGGGGCCAATTATTTATTACTTGTGCACTCACTGTAGTTGTCTCGCCATGCTGCACTATTTGCATATACTGGCCACTCATGCCAGAGTAGCATCTGCTCCATTTGCACACTGATTGAGGAGTATCTGTAACATTTGCACAACCGACATTGTCCCAGATGATCGCACTACTTGTCACTTTAAACCGCATACACTCCTTGAAGTCTCAGCGCCCTTTGCACAATGGTCATTGCACCGGACTATTGCAATATTAGTCGTTCGAACTGCTCTAAGTGCTAGAGGACTCTGCATCTTTTTGCACAATTGTTTTTTGTCAATGTCTTTATGTCCCCAAAGTGTTCTGTAAATTGACTGTTTGTTGTACTAGAGCGGCTCCAACTACCGGAGACAAATTCCTTGTGTGTTTTGGACATACTTGGCAAATAAAGATGATTCTGATTCTGATGATTCTGATTCTGACATTTCCAAAGATCTGTTGAAGATCTGAGTGAAGACTGGAGCGAGCTGGTCCGCGCAGACTTTGAGGCAGGATGGGGACACATGGTCCGGGCCTGCCGCTTTGTTAAACTTCTGTTGTTTGAAGATGCGTCTCACATCCTGTTCATGGATGGTTAACGCAGAAGTCAGAGGTGTGGTTGTGGTCGCGGGTGCGGCCGGGTGGGTGTGTGGAGTGAAACTGTCCTTTTCAAATCTGCAATAGAAGGTATTCAAGTCGTTGGCTAGTGGGCTATTGTTCTCAGCTTGGGGGGATCGTCGCTTGTAATTAGTCAGCGATTGGAATGCATGCCAGACTGATTTAGAGTCGTTCGCGCTAAACTGTTTTTCCAACTTTGCTGCATAGATCCTCTTTGCAATGTTAATTTCTTTAGTAAGCTGGTTTCTAGCTCGATTATGCAGAGCCCTGTCCCCGCTCTGATATGCATCTTCCTTAGCTTGGCGAAGCTGCTTAAGTTTAGCAGTGAACCACGGCTTGTTGTTGTTGAATGTCTGAAATGATTTTGTTGGTACACAAACCTCTTCACAGAAACTGATATAGGATGTGACAGTGTCCGTATATTCATCCAGGCTGTCAGCTGAATTTTCAAAGACACTCCAGTCTGTGTAGTCTAAACAGCTTTGAAGTTCCATCTTGGCTTCATTGGTCCACTTTTTGACGGTTTTCACTGTAGGCTTCGCACATTTAAGTTCTTGCCTGTACGTCGGTATTAAGTGAATTAAGCAGTGATCAGACGACCCCAGGGCTGCACGAGGTATAGCACGGTATGCGTTTTTTACCGTAGTGTAGCAGTGGTCTAAAGTATTATTTTCCCTGGTAGGACAGTCGATGTGCCGCTTGTATTTAGGGAGTTCGTGGTTGAGTTTAGCTTTGTTAAAGTCCTCGAGAACAATGAGGGGTGAGTCCGGGTGTTTTTTTTCCAATTTCGTTGACTTGTTCGGCGAGCGTTAGCAATGCGGCGTTCGTGTTAGCTTGAGGCGTAATATAGACTCCAACCAGTATGAACGATGCAAACTCACGTGGCGAGTAGAATGGTTTACAGTTCAAAAACAGCGACTCCAAATGCGGGCTGCAGTGTGTGCTGAGCACCGTGACGTCCGTACACCATTTTTCATTGATATGGAGGCATATCCCGCCGCCCTTTGTTTTCCCTGATGATTATATATTATATTCGTATTATACATTGGTGCGCATTATACACGAGAAATTGCGGTAGTATAAATTTTATAAAAATGCATTATTTTTGTCTTTCTTTCAGCAAAGATAGCCTTGTTAGGAATTAACAGATACACACTGGACGTGTTGCAGAGGTCTATAGTTGAGTTTGGCATAGTCAAAAAGACTTTGCAAATGCGTAACTACATTCTTCCTATCCACAACTAACATTTCATTCTGAGTAGTCAGAATCAGATTGTGGATATCTCAAACTGGAGTTACAGATATCTACAATTCCGTTGCAGATATCCGTATCACTCGCGGATATTGGCAACTAGATTGTAGATATATATGATAAACTGCATACAAATGAATGGTAAAAGTAACATCATTTGTCCTAGACGAAATGACATTGCGGATATCTGTAATTCAGTTTTGACTAGACTGAATGATAGATCTGTCATTTTGACTCGTCACAGATATTTTGAATGAAAATTGAAAATTCCATCCAACCATTATCTGTACCGCTTATCCTCACAAGGGTCATGGGCATTTTCTGGCCAGAGTGTGCATTGAGAGCACACTTTTTACAACCGTCATAACCTCACAAGTAAAAGCCGTCTGTTCGGAATTGAACTGTTTTGACTTTTTGACCTTCCTCTTGCTAATCCCCTCTCATTCATAAAATACATCTGTGGCCCATGTGCTTTATCATTCAGAATTTGGACCAGTTCACTTTGGTCTTTGGATTTCATATTCAAATTGGAATCAAACACACACCGGGTGAAGTTGGCCAAGTGCACAAATAACAGCCATAACATTTCTTGCCCCCGACTCCATTGTGTACATTTCTACAAATTCTAAAATCTAGCTGAGGTTTATGTTGCTTTTCAGCAGGTCCCTCGCCCTCAAATCCAAATTGGATTAATGGTCTCCCTGTCTCCAGATGTTACATACTGATGGAGGAGATGGGAGGGGCTTTGTGACTTTTGTAACCCCAGCTATGGCTTTCATTGGGAAAAACCTTCCCTTGATACAGCATGTAGCTTATATAATATCGAACGACGCGGAAATCTGTCTTTAGAGGACATATGGAAGCAATGCAATGTCACATTACAAATATGCAACACCCTGTGAATGCATAGACCCACACTGACTTCTCTACACAGTAGTTGAAGCACAGCCTTCCCTTGCAATCCAAACTATCCTGCATCCAGGTTAGCACGCTGTGGAGGACTGCTCATAACCACATTGCATTGTCATCCAATGCTCACCTACAAGCTGAGCAGCTCAACAGGTTCAATGAGGTTCAAATCTCGTTAGTTGAATCAAGGATGATGCAGGGTCAGTCTTTTATGGCACACAGTGCTGTCATTGACACCTCAGGTAACGATAACCATCATTCATAAGGAACACACATTTTAGCTACATTAAGGTGGGGGGGGGGGGCGCAAAAACATACACAAGGAGGATACAGTATGTCGGTTGCCTTCTTCTAGCCGCTCATTTGATCAATTCAATCATGGTCTGTAGGCCCTTAAATCAAATCAGATCAGATCAGTTCGAGGCCGAATGCTTCCTATTGTGCACCACTTTCAATGATGAATGAATCGATCGTAACAATTGGAAGGAGGCTGCGTGCGTGCGTGCTGCACAGGCCTGTGTTTAGATAGGTGCTATGTGCACAAAGTAGAGTGCTCACGCTTTGGTCGGAGCATGACAACGCCGGAGGAGCCAACAGGCTTCTTACCTTCAGCTGCACCGTTCGGAGCGATGACCCCCAGGCTGAGTAGAAATCCCAGATAGAGCCAGCTCATCGCCATCTCCTGAGCAATTGGGAAATGAGCGGTGTGTTGTGGACGACTTGGCTGGATCTCTGAGCCCAAAGTAGTCCGACCTAGCACCTCATCAGAGCCGATGATCCGGGTGGGTTCCTTCGGCTGCACCCTCAGCCCAGCACGCCTCTTCTTCTTCTTCTTCTTCTTCTTTTTTTTCCTTCTTCGAGGCGGGGGGGAATCAATGGAGTACCAGCTGACGCTAGACGAGGCGTTACAGCTGTACTGTCATGTACAAAAAATATATATATATATTGGAAAGGACGCTCAGCATTCAAACATGATGCACAGCGTGGCTCCTCTCAACACACACCACCACAAGCTCGCTCGCTCTCACACGCATACACGCGAGGACACCGGCTTCCCTCACTGGATTCTGCAAATAAAATCAGGGGGGGGCAAACGCAAATTCGCCCAAAACAAATGGCGCTTTGGTCCCCGGAGCGCCAAACTGTCTCCTCAAACGTGCAACCGCATGAGTGGATGCTAAGTGTCCAGCTCCGAGCACCGTGGACGAGTGCGTGACGTAACCAGCTTGATTCCACACAAAAACGGGAGAAGTGAGCGGCGGAGGGTGTCTGCGCATGCGTCAGCACACCTCCTTTTTCTCCTATTTCGTGCGCGTTTATAGCCCACCGTCGCGGGAGGACCGCGGGAGTGGGCTGGGGTCTCACTTCGGGATGAGTCTCATCCCTGCACCCATGTGGATCGTATTCATTCATTGTATTGTTTTCCTTTAAAAAAACTTTAACAAAATGAGAAATCCTAACATTTGAATTCATTTAGTTTAGTCTTATTTTTAAGAAGGCTACAAATTCAACGTATTTCTATTCGTGTCCTGTGACATTTACTTTTACCAACACATTGCCAAACTACAGTCATTAAAAAGTAAAAAAAAAAAAAAGAAATAAAAATAAAAAAAAATAAAAAGAAAGAGACTGATAAACGGAAGCGCTGCTTTTCATGACAAATGGCTCTCCCTGGTGGTCATAAAAGGTAGTTGGAGTAATATACCTTCCACTATGGGGTTTGATTGCCTTTTTGCCAAATCAATTACTATTAACATAATATTCAAACAAGCAATCTGACTTTTGTGGCTTTTTCATGAACAATTTAATCCTCGCTAAACATTTTTCGCACGACGCAATAACGGATCTGCATTTCTAATTCGATGTGCGGAATAAACTGGTCAGAGTAGGTGTAACATTACTTGAGGACAGCAGCGCTTAACGGGAATGCAAGGACATGACACGTAAAGTTTCTTATTTGTTCAAAGAAAATATATGTATGACAATGTTTTTTCATTGTGCATTATTGCATAAATCAGAGACACTAAAGAGAGGGTAATTAAATGTATATCTCATTTTAAGTCATTATTCAAGATGGGCATTTAATCAATCTGCAACAAAACATTTATACTAATTTAATTTTAGAGTTGTTATACGATTGGCCCCATTCAATCATTACGTTTTTTTTGTTTGTTTTTTTACCTCAAATGAAGTATAACTATAGTCACAAAATTGAGAGATGGCAAAATTTGCACATTTTATGTATTCTCACTGGAGCATCATACAGTAATCTTATTAGTGAATACACGAAATACTCTCTGTAGAGTGGTTTTCAGTAATCTGAACCTGCAGGGGGCACTGAATACTTACATAAATGAGAGGTTAGGTTGTGTGTGTTCACTTAAAATACAAAATACAATCTTTTTGGGTTGTTTGCATGTTGCATGTCATTTGAGAGAGATGTGATGATTTATTGCATTAATTTCAAGGAGAGCATGAAAGAATCTTTATTGATAATGATCACAAATACATTTTCGTGCAGATTGCGCCCCCGCTTTTCATTGGTATTTAATGGCGGCGGGCAAAACCCCAGGTGAGTGTTTGAGGCAGTGACAGGAGGCTCAGTGCCACTGGTGTGGGGAGCGAACAATGCTTTTTGGCTCTTTTCTGTTCACTGCTGTTTACTCTGGGCCTAAATCACAAAGGAGAATCTGAAGTATGTGGGGAATCTGTGGGGGGTGAGTGGGGGGGGGGGGGGGGGGGGTTAACAAGTCAGTGATATTTGTAGAATCCCAGAATATTTTGTCCACACAACACACGGATAGTTGTGGTCATATGTTATTTTAAGGAACCGGTGCCTGATATTTATGCGACTTTTAGGGGTCACTGCAGGTCAAATTTTTTTTGTTTGACGTTATTGTCCCTCCTCTGCGTCAACACAGTGAATCAACAGTTGCTGGTGTCGCTGCAACCTGAGAGCGCCCTTTTTGTCATGTGGAGGCCGACGCCAGCATGTTGTGTGGGAGACGGCTTGAAAGAGCGCCAGCGTAAACACTACCAGACCACATGTTCTCCCAGGGCAGAGGGGCTGGCCTCTCTCCAGCCACATCTGCACACAATCCCCCATCTTTTAGCCAGTCAGCCAGCCAAGGAGGGAGGCAGGGGTGGAAATGGAAGAGAAGCGTTCCCATTCCCAGACAGGAAGAACCTGCTTCTTCTTCTCCGATTGTGGTGTCAAAGATGAAAGTGATGACATCTGGCGTAGTATATTGAATAGGAGGCAAATCAACAGAGATCCGTGCTACAATTAATGACAGATTCTATGAAGGATGACTGACCACCACACCTGACCACCCAATCTTTGTAGATTGCAGCATAAATCAAGCTCCTGATTTTCAGCCACAAACTGCAGCTCGAGCTGCACTGCATGCAGTTATTTGTGTCAGTACTCATCAGATACCACTCTGGCATGCTCGTTCTTTAAAAAAAATAAAAATAAAAAAGAATCAATCTGCTTCACATTATGCCTAAATCTAATTACATATTGACTGCCCAACCGCCTTGCATTCCCTCCCACTGTTCAGTTTGCTCGTGAAGTGTGGTCTGGTGCGTGTTTTCAGAGCAAGGCAATTACTGAGCAAGCTATGCTGACAACACCTGAGGAATGTCGAGCATGTACGAGCAGCCTGTGTTCTCCCAACCGCCACCCCCCACCATCACCCTCCCAGCCCACCTAAGTAAACCCTCCCCCATGCACAAGTCCCTGGCAAGCGTTCCTCATCCACCAGCAAAGATCCACTTGACATTTTCATAGCAGTCTGGATTGGTAGGTACCAGCAAGTGTTGTGTGGTGTTGACACTGTTTGACCAGTAGAGACATACAGTGGATTATTCTCCTTTAAACATCTTGATCAACTTGAGTTTTGCTTGGGTTATTAAACTCCGTATAAAGTGAAAGTAAATGTCTTCTAAATTTGACACACCAAATTGAAGGGTGTTGTGAACAATTTAATTTTACAAAATTGCCAAGCATATAAACGGAGTCTTCAAAATTGTGGGAAAAAAAGTTTCTCAAATGCACTTATGCCTACACATAACTAAATATTTGAGAAAATATATTGTCTTTAAGCTTCTGGTGGCTTTTCAACGTGCTCTAAAGCGGCCGTGCCAGCGCAAAGCCCCTGTCCACGTCGGCCATATTGTAATTTATTTTTGTCTTTTTTTTTTATTACTTCGCTCTCCTGCCTTCTCTCCATGATGTGCGTGCACTCACAGCCAACAATGAGGCACTGTAAAGCGGCAACACTAGCCCAAAGCACTGGTCCACACGCTTGCTGTTAAGTTTGACTTAAAAATGTGTTTTTTAAAAAACCCACAAACACAAATTTCATCCCTCCTACGTTTTCCACCTTTCTTTGTGTGATGTGCGCACACTCACAACCAACAACTAGGCATTCTAAAGCAACCATGGCAGCGGACGATCCGAAGGGAAGATGCACTTTCGGGATGAAGGCATAGCTAGCTAGCTCACTGCACATCGCAATTCCGCCGGATAAACGCTGATGGGAATAAAAGCGCTCAAGTTCTTTTATGGTGGGGAAGGGGCAACTCATACTAGTGTTCCAAGTGCATCCCTGGGGCCCGTTTTAGCCATGCCCCAAAAAAATCTGAAAAACTGAAATGGTATATCTGCTAGTGCTCCACAATTCAGTACTACGTTGCTCTCAGTCTTTGCGCACATTTTCAGCAATTATCTTCAAATATGTTTCATGGATTTAGAAGCAAATCTCTGAATTCACTTTACAGAGTCTTTAAAAATCGACACTATATTTCTGTCTTTTTGTTGTGTGACAATTTGATACTGAAATGAAAGTAGCTGGCAGCACGGTGGACGACTGGTTAGAGCGTCTGCCTCACAGTTCTGAGGACCGGGGTTCAATCCCCGGCCCCGCCTGTGTGGAGTTTGCATGTTCTCCCCGTGCCTGTGTGGCTTTTCTCCGGGCACTCCGGTTTCCTCCTGCATCCCAAAAAAGTGCATGGTAGGTTAATTGAAGACTCTAAATTGCCCTTAGGTGTGAATGTGAGTGCGAACGGTTGTTTGTTTGTATGTGCCCTGTGATTGGCTGGCAACCAGTTCAGGGTGTACCCCGCCTGCTGCCCGACGATAGCTGGGATAGCCTCCAGCACGCCCGTGACCCTTGTGAGGGGAGGCGGCTCAGAAAATGGATGGATTGATGGATGGATGGATGAAAGTAACTGGAAAAAAAAAACCTGAAGAAGACACATACGAAATAAACTTGAGTTGTTACACTGCACTTTTGTGTGTCACATACATACCTTTACTTGTATAATGTGCAGTGATATCTTTTAAAACCCAAATGTCATGGAAGCCTGGATCATTCTTGCAGTACTCCACTATTTACTATTCTACTATTTTAACAAATGCCTGCTGTGAAAAGGATGATTAAAACTAGAATGCAAGCTAATGGTGGCCTCAGACCTTTGCACGGTTTTGTACTGTACATGTATCTGATCCCAGTACCACCGTGGAAGGCCCTACTATTCCGTGTGTGTGTGCGTGTTCGTGTGTGTGTGTGTGTGTGTGTGTGCGCGTGTGTTTGGGTGTTGGCTGGTTCAGGGATTCTGCAGACTGTGAATCCCTCCCCAAACTGTCCTTGAGCTGTTGCGGAGCTCATAGCCCATCTGGCTGAATGCTCATATCAAAAGATAGCATAGATTGAAATCAGGGGGAGTGAAGTCTGAATGACCTCATTGCGATGTGTAAACACTCCTGTCGAAAAAGTGTCAATAATCGTCAGTGTGATATTATTCTTCCCACACTCAAAAAGGTCTTGTTTTTTGTTTTTTTTGTTTTTTTTGTTGTATTGCTTCACTTGGCTTAGTGTAAAGAATAATGACTGGATGGACATAAAATGTTTACCTTGAATGACCTTCAAGCTGGATGTTTGAGAATGGCTTCCAACAAATAGTACATTGTGGCCAGATGTGATATGATTTTTTTTAGCAGGCAACCTTTCTTGTCACATATTCATAGATGATATATTGTTGTGCATGTGTCTGCATGCGGGTGCATTGTCCGTGCAGGGGTCATTTGGATCACCCTACAGTTTTTACAGTCTCTCCCCCACCCTTCGCACCAAAGAAATGCGTGGAAACTACAAATTTACGTGAAATTTATTATTATGCTGGTAACATTAAAAACTAAGTAGTAAACTGTCTCTCAAAGTGTGGTCTGCAAGCAACCTCTGTTAGTCTTCGAGAACGTTGGAGAATGACACTTCTTAAATAAGTTGAGAAAATAATTGTTTCTCAGCCTGGAGCCCTGGATACAACAACCTTTAACACAAAAAACAAAAAAAACAAACAAAAAAAAAAATATATATATATATATATAAATGTTTGAAAATCGAGAGGTTAGTATATCCGCTTCACAGTTCTGAGATTAGGGGTTCCAATCCGGTTTCCAGCCTTCCTGTGTGGGGTTTGTTTGTTTGCTTGTGTGAGTTTTTGGCAGCACTTCTTTGGCAGCTTGGTTGCCTGTGTGTCTACAATTGGCTGGCAAAACCACTGGCTAACGGATAGCAAAGATGTTACAGTAATTATAAATCTTCAGACAACTGCTACTTTACCACACTCGTAGGGCCCACGCATATAAACAGAGCATACAACCATACTCACAGCAATATATTCTCTCTGTTCTGTTGGAGCAACCAATATTACTGACCTAAACCAAAAAAATAGATTGTTTTCTGAGTTGGTTTCAGTGACCCACTCCATTATGTAAATATGAAAACGAGAAGAGAGGACTTACCTTAGGTCTACCCATGTTGAGAGTAATTAGTTTGATGATGTCATTTCTGATGAGCGATGAAGCTCACATTTTTTCTCTTCCTCTGCATCAATGGTTCTTAACATTGTTGATGGTACTGAACCCCACAGTTTAATCCATGATTTTTGTTCATGCTTTGTAATTGGAAAAATAAAATACATCTACATATTATTTTTGTTGTTATTATTTAAAACGTGGGTATATATATTTTATTACTGCACAAAATGAATCACACATCATTTACACACCAAATCAGTGTTCAAAGAATTAAAAAAAACATGAATTTCACCCAAAAAAATAAAAAATAACTCAGTGAATATTTACTGCCAAATGTGCCTTTTGCTGTTGCCTTACAAAGACAAGTTCAGAAATGTGTAGCCTCAACTTGGCAAGTACCTCGCTCATATAATTTTTGCAACAACAACGACATTCCTTTATTTATTTATTTTTTACGTCTACCATTCGCAAATAGTTTTGAATGCAGAATGTAGCCAATGATGGTCAAGTGGAGCGTGAGCTCACAAATCATACGAATGAGGTGAACGGAACAGACACACACCCAGTGCCTGTGTGTGTCTTGATGTCCACTGAATCCCTGTGACTGAGTCACCGTATTCTAAATACGTAACACAGTATGCCTTGCGATACGAGTGACTCGACTTACGAGTTATGTGAGAAACAATGGCACACTGTCTACACTGTCTATGCTTATTGCACATTGTTTATTTTCCATCTTCTTCTTAGTCTATTTACCTGTATATTTGAATTTTTGTTTTTACCATCTATGTTTCATGTTGTACCACTGGACCGAGAAAACGTCCTAGTTGGGACAACAGCAATAAAAACGATTCTGATTCGTTCTGAGAGTCAGTCGTTGTTCGACAAAAAAAATGTTCACTTGCAAGCGCAAACTTGACGTACACTATGAGCGCTCAACTTTACAAGAAGCAGCAGATAGAATTAGTGAGCCATTCTTCCAAAAAGTCTTTAAGCTGTTTATTGCCACTCCCAGTTGAAGTTTACTGTCAAACTAAACATCAAACAAAGACAATTACACGTTGTGTATTTGTAACGACCACCTAGCTTAGCATTTGAGTCTGCTAGCTTAATGCTAATGCTATCACAATGGGAAACGCCATAGACCTGCTAACAAATAGCATCTATGTTGCAGTGCTATCATCCTTTCAAGGTCAGAGGACAAAGCTTTAAACATTTTTCTTGATAACTCTAGAACTCCATTACACACCACCACTGCCATTTCGAAATGATTATATGGCAGACATAAAGCAATTAAATCGATATGATGTAGAATGCGCCTTCTGCTTTTGCATCCCGCGCCTTCCGGTCTTCGTCTCTTTCCGGCGCTGTGACGTCACACAAGCCAAACATCCTGTTCATTTGGTGCTTTGTGCTATTGTTGCATGCTGTTGTTCCCGTCCTTGTGTATTTGTTGTTGTATGATGTCACGATGGTTTATTGTGTGGCATTCGGTCGTACAAATGGTTCAAGCAGCGGCAAGCGTTTTTTTTTGGGGGGGGGGCTTTCCAAGTGAAGAAGGAATACGTGACCAGTGGATAGTGAAAGTCACCCGACAGGGGAAGAAACGTGGTCAGCTATGGGTGCCGAGCAAACATTCCAAACTGTGCTGATCACTTCGAACCGCCGTGTTTTGAGAAAGGCTGAGCAGAAAGCATTGGATACAGAGGCAGAAGCTGAAACCAGCTGCGGTGCCAACTATTTTTCCTATGGCCATCGGGACCTCAACCGGCAGCAACAGAACTAAATCTCGCAGTGAAGCGGCGCAGACAAGAGGTGAGGATTTCCTTGTACATACCTATGACTCTATTATGGTTACTATGCACTGGGGAGTAGGAAAAAAAAGACCCAAGCAGTACTCTTCAGTACTGTCGTCTGTACTTTTGCATCTATGACAAGCCAGCAGACACACGGCAAAGACTTTGTGTGCGACGTGTTATAACGCAACTCGAGCGAGGGGCACACAATACATCGGAATATGTATTGAATATGTATTGTATATGTAAAAGCTTGTGCCATGTCACTGCAACATATATGAATATGTAATACGTATAGCCGTGCTAATAAATTATTGGCACCCCTGGGGTGGCATTATTTCAAGCAATGAGTGTATCAAAAGACATGCTTTTGACATGCAGTCACATCGAGCCAGTGGCCACTCTCTTTTTCTGTTGTACAGCTGCTACTTGGCTGCTCGTCGTCGTCACTGTCTGATCGGCTCAAACATGTACGCTTTGGCGAAGCCAAGTTCAGTTGGGTGCTCCTGTACGTCGAAATAACCTTCCTCCACATATTCCAACACGTTTCACGCGATTGCGTATAGTGTGTAGCGCGCTGTGTTTGGCAATTGCAACGTCACTTCTGGTAGCCCTTGCGGTGGAGAGTGTAACCACACCGAAGCTCACTGTCTTGAGCTTCGGGTATGTTCGGGGAGGACTCAATATGCGTCATAAAAACCTCCTTTTTTTAGCTAAACTATGGTTCAAAACCTGCTGGAAGTGACGTGCATGTATTACATAACATATAAACAATGCAAATATGAATTTGAACGGACCCCATAACATCTTTGTCATCTGACCTTTAAGCAATGGGTATTTGAACACAAATGGTGGAGCAACACATGTAGACAAATGACAGACATGATACAACAATGCTAACAGGCAGATTATTTATCATCTGAGAAGAAATATAAATAATACATATAAATAAATAAATATATAATAATTTAAATGCTGGGGAGCTGACGTGCCTTCCGTCTCCATGTACAATATATTCGAATGTCAGTATTAAACTGCATAATCACCACTGTATTGAAGCAAACTGTGAAAATTTGCTTAATTCTCTGTATTCTATTTAATCAGAATCAGAATCATCTTTATTTGCCAAGTATGTCCAAAAAAACACACACGGAATTCGTCTCCGGTAATTGGAGCCGCTCTAGTACGACAACAGACAGTCAATTGACAGAGAACACTTTTGAGACGTAAAGACATTGACCAAAAAAAACAGTCACTGAGCAACAAAGGGTTGATAGTTATCTGGTAATGGCGGTAAATTTTTTATTTTATTTTTTTTGACAATTGTGCAAAAAGATGCAGAGTCCTCTAGCACTTAGAGCAATTCGAATGACTAATATTGCAATAGACCAGTGCAATGACCGTTGTGCAAAGGGCGCCGAGACTTCAAGGAGTGTATGCGGTTTAAAGTGATGAGTAGTGCGATAATCTGGAGCAAATTATGTAAATATTGTATGTTTTTGTGAAGTACAATATTATAGGGTGCTATTTTTCCTCATTAAAGTACACAATTATTTATTTATTTATTTATTTTTTTTGCGGGGGGGCTGGAACAGATTCAAGGCATTTCCATTCATTTCTATGGCGAAAACCGACTTGAGATACATGCGTTTTCAGTTGTGAGCATGGTCGCTGAAAGAATTGACCTCGTATCTCAAGGCACCACTGTTTTTAGGAATCATTTACAGCTGCAATTAGCTACATTTTGTCTCTGGACGACTAATTTACACAAGTGCATGTTTCTGTATTTTGCACACGGGTTATTTAAAGTTACAGTACTCCGTACTGTACGTATATGGGTCCATAAACATCCAATTGGTTGTTTTGGGGGGCGATTGGGGGGCGTGGGGTGGGGGGTTGTCCTGCGCACGCACCACGGTGAGCGCCATCCCAACCGCGCACGGAGGGTGCGTAGAGCGCCCGAGTGCCAGGAAAAGAGGCGACTCCAATCAGCAGCGTCGCTCCTGGCTCACTTTCCCCGGCTGACGTCAGCTGCCTGCCTGGCTCCTCTGAGCTCTCGGCTCTCCCCTCCACCACCGCACACGGCGCCGCGTCAAAATGCTGCTCTCTGTGCCGCCCAGGACCGGAGGAGTGAACGCGTACAACGGCTACCCGGGCAAAAGCGTCAAGAAGGTAAACCTTGCTCCCCTCGCTCGCTTTTTTTTTTTTTTTTTTTTTTTGCTGTAGTAATGTCAGTCATGTTGTTCGGAGCTCGGCGCCAGTTCGGGGCCGAGTGAAGCTGCAGTGTCCTTGAGAGAAGTGAACCACAGGCGATCCCGCTTGAAACCGCACGCCTGGCTTGCTTCGCGTGCGCTTTAGTGTTTAAATGGACACAGTGTGTTCGTAAACTAACATTGCAAATGTTAAGTTGTTGCTTTGGCTCTGTTCGCTTTTTTCTCGCCCTTCTCTTCCTTTACTGCGCACCAGAATAACAACGATCCTCATCCCAACGATATCATTGGGGCCGATTCTCCTGATTTGAAATGTTATTTCTATTCCGTAATATCTACTTGGGTGATGTTTTCATTGAATTAATCCCAAGTTGGACAATTGTTTTTTTTTTTTTTTTGCTTTGCCATTCTACGCCTGGCGACATGCCCCACCCCTTCAATCGCCCTAATAATACCCGAGAGGGGCTTGCACGCAGGCTATGTGAAAGAAAGAAAAGTTCAAAATATAAATCACGTTACATGTGAGCATAAGGGCAAGATCGATGGCAGTGCAACAAATGTAAACTGGATTGTTCATATGAATAATTCATGAATTGACATTGTAATCTATTTTTAAAGATGTTACATGTACACACTTGTAGGACTTGAACACTTTCAATTGTGCTATTTCTTTAAACTACGGATTGCATGGATTTAAGACCACTTTGTGTTAAGTACTGTCTACCAGTATTTATATTAATTATGGTTGCATATGCAATGGAACAAGCTTGTCATAAATAGGAATTACGATTGAAACCCAAAGCTGTGATTGAATATGTTCAAACATTCATTTATGGCGTGGACAATGCTGAAATCAAACACCTCTTCACCGCTGTCTGCGTTACTCCCATCGCTGCCTCTCGGCTGGCTGGGATTCAGATTGCACACATTTATCGGCCTGCGTGGAATTCCTGGAATCCCGGATTCAGACAATATGCTTACTTCGAAAGAGGTTTTGCAAACATCTCCCTTGAAAGAAGATATGCACAACTTTATTTGGACACATTTTACATTGTCAGAGCGCCAAATTCGCACAGAGGCAGGCCTTGTAAATCCGGCTCCAAGTGCTAACTCCTGGT
The DNA here is from genome assembly GCF_024500275.1 of Phycodurus eques. Lineage (NCBI taxonomy): Eukaryota > Metazoa > Chordata > Actinopteri > Syngnathiformes > Syngnathidae > Phycodurus > Phycodurus eques. The sequence continues at coordinate 8,712,601 of NC_084525.1, read as the reverse complement.
TTGTGTCTTTGACTCGGAGGAGAGGGCGGAGACGAGAAAAGGATTAAAAAATGTCTCCCTCCTTTCCTCTGCTTTCTATTAACTTCCACACATTTTTCTCCCTCACCGCCCTCCCTCCTTTCCCTTACCTTGATTTCCTCTGTACTTTAGTTCACATTGAAGAGAATTCTACCAATTCTCGGAGATCGTTGTAACTTGTCTTGAGGATGCTGGAACACTGTTTAAGACGGATTTCTTAGAGCATATGTCCACGCTGCTGCTGTTTTGTTTTCCAATAGAATTTAGATATGGGACACCAAGGATCCTCATTGTTGCTGTTTTTTTTATTTTGTTATATTTTAGTTTGCAAAAGCGGCATATAAAAACATAACTAATATGTGGTAAGATCTTCTCCATTGTGCCTTTTATTGTTTTGGTGCAAAACCGGTAAGATGTTCAAGTATTTAATTTCTTTGTCTTGTCTTGAATATTATGGAGGCAGTCAAAAATAGTGCCTGTGAAGTGCTTGAACGTTCTTTAAATTATAATGTAACGCTAGCTACACCTGTACGAGTACAAAGTAGAACCAAAACGTCAAACAATGAAAGTAATGTTGTGTTCCGAGAGTTATTAATTATAAGTATGTTTTTTTACTGTGCTTTTTAGGGTTGGGTATACTAATTTATAATTCAAAATGAGTTTTACTGTGTGTGGTTGAATTGGCTCTATGCATTAAACATTTCGGCGTTTGGCGCAAGATGTCATCTTAACGTCCGGTCGGCATGTAAACGCATAGTGACAACATGGGAAACGTGTTAAAAAGCTGACACTGAGCATAGTGGCACACTGCAGTGTTGGCTGGAGGTGCCATCTCCTCGTCATTGAAAAGTCCCCCAAAAAATTGTATGCCATTTTAACCTCGGAATGTACCAGGACTTAACTATTAACTATACCTATTACACAACCCCAGGTTATCAAACATTAACAACAGAGGTTATTTTCCCGTCAGGTGACATCCCAGTAGCTTGTAACATATTGAAAGTGGATACTGTTATGCCGTCTAACTTTTACAGCGGAAATGTGTTTAATGTGTTGTAGTGCATAAGGTCAATTGCGTCTTGAAGCAATTGATTAATGGCGTGCACCACTTGACTGCAACCAACAGAGGCGTTGTTGATTCAGACCCGATGAGTCAGCATCTAAAGAGCGATGACAGTTTTTTTTCCCCCTATTGTTACAAAGAATTGTTTGTAAATTGTGCAAAGAAATATAGAAATAAAAAGTCTGTCAGTCTGAAAAGTTCATAGGAAAAACAATAACAATTAGTTAATTTCTAATTTAATTCTCGTGTTGTAGTATCATCGTACTTGAGCTATTTAAGGTTAGATTAGATTGGACGAACTCTTAGCGACATGGAAGTGAAGAAATGTAGTAAACATGCTGTTGAATTAATACCTCTCTGACAGTGGCAATCGAAAGTGAGCATTGTTATCTTTGCATCAGCATAGTATTTGGTGCAACTCTTTTATTGGACCACAATATATTGTAATTGTAAATAAAGTAGGAAACTTGAGGATGTTAGATTTTTTCTGACATTCTCAGTGTCAGGTACACTAAAGGTTTTTACTGCAGACACAATTAGACTTACAGTATACATCCTGTCTTGTATATGAAAGTCATTGCGTCAACTGTGGCCTCCCCCTGCACTCCCACCAAATGTAATTGCCTTTTGAGTCACTGCATGCACATCATTTCCTTCTGCAAACCATTTAGAAAGTAGGTTATACTGTTTGTGTAAAGGTGCTTTTTTTTTTGTCCCTTTGCAACTATTACCTGGATAAACCTTTATCACTTTAGATGGTAGCTGTACGTGAATGTGTGTTGTGTGTGCATAGAGAAGTCTCTTGTATTTGCTGAAAACGCCTGCAGGAATTTACGATTGACAGCCTGAGCCCTAATCTTAAAGCCAACAAGCTCACCCCCAGAAGCTCCCCGCAGCAAAGAAAGAGAAACACAAACATTTGTAGATTGCAGCGGAATGGAAGGAATGCTCGGAGATGACAATGCGATGCAGGTAAAGAGCAGATTGGGGGGTGCTGTGGAGAGGGTAGCAACTCTGCCAAGGAAGTCTGGTTTTGGACTGAGGCAAAATAAAATCATACTATGACTCAGCCAACTTGCACTCAGTACAGGCACATTTTTGGCATTCACCTTTACACGGGTCGGAAACACCTGCAGCTGGGCTCAGGCCCGATCGCTGGAGCAGATGGGTAGTGGGGTTGGATGCGACTGACTGACATCCTTTTCTCACAAGGAGCCCAACATAGCACTTTTAATGAGACACTACCTTCTGACTGGAAAGCACATGAGAGGGATTAGCACTTTAGCGCCAACAAGTTCCGATCCCTATTAGACAGGCCTCACTTGCCAGGCATCAGATTGCATCTCCTTGGGCCCGCAGGTGCATCCCTCCTGATAGTCGGTGTGAAGGCAAGAGAAAGCACAGGAAGGAGCTGCGATTGTGGTTAAACAAACAGTACGGCATTGGTGCTAAAGAAGCAAGACGGAGATTAGACGGAAGGACGGCGATGAATGGGCTGTGTGATTTTCACAGGCTGCTCAAATAGAAAAAAAGGCCAAATTGTGAAAAGCTTTGAAAAATATAAATCCACGTTGGGAGTGGAGATGCAAAAAGCAGGTGTTGCCTCTCATATCTGAACTGTATAAGGATGTTAGTACAGTATTGTAAAACTTTACTTTTTTGTGTGGTTATTGTGTCTTTTGTTTTGGTTGTTCGTTGTTTGTTCAGGAGGGTTTCTTGATAAGTATTAATATTTTGTGGTAGTTGCAACTTTTTAATTGCACAATGAATGTAGAAAATATGTGTCTCACTGAATTTGATTTGTGTTTAGAATATAACCCAACACAACAGAATAGAAATTAACGGTCACTGTTAGAGGAACAAAGAAAATCCGTGGCCTAAATGTATATTACAAATCATAACTACAGGGGAAGCTGGGAGCAACAACAACAACAAAAAAGACCACTACTTGAATGGGAACATCTGTCAAGACCGAATCTGTCAGTTATTTGAAAAATCATGAGGTGTATGAATATGCTCTCTTTCAGTAATATGCTCTACAAAGTGGATGCCACTGTTTCCCACAGACCAAAAGCAACTCCTAAAATGTCTCTCTCCTTCCTACTTAGATTAGATTAAAAAAAATAATTGGGTTCCCCTCAAATGCTGCTCTTGTATGCGTTTTTTCCCGCTTCTTCTTCTTTTTACTTTGTTGGTTGAGCCTATTCTGTTGTAATTGTGCATATTACTGCTGCGACAATCTAATTTCCCTCACAGAATGAAAAAGGTGTCTAACTAGCTAGCTAGTTATCTTCATGCCTAATTCAGTAAATGCATAGTTTAGTAGTAGTAGTGTTTAGTTTTATAGTTTACAGTCTATAATAGTATAGCCTATAAACAAACAGGTAAATATCCTCCACAGTTTGACACCTTGAGGGTTTTCTCTTGCCAATAGCTCATTAGCTCCATCATTTATTTGTAATTGTGTTTTATCTTATAAAGTATATATAATAAATGAACAAACTTGATTTTTTTATACCCCTGCCTACCATCGGTAGAGGATGATCCCTCTTGTTTTGTGAGTTTGTACTGAGAAAAAAAAAAAGACTAATTTATTCAGATGTGCAGCAGTGACAATTAGAGAGTCGGAATTAGCTTGTCTGTCTGTTGACAAGTATCTCTCTGTTAACAATATGCTGGTCCTTTTGGTGTATAACAAGCCATCCCATTGTTCACAGGCCAGCCCTGCTGACCCTGACTAATCAAACAGTTCCTCCTCCTCCTCGTCCTCCGGCACTGACACAGTGGGGCAGAAACAAGGCCGAGCACTGCAATGGTGTGCAGTTAATTCACAACTATTTGTCCGAATGAACAGAAACAGGACAGGTATAGGACTCATTGTCTGGGACTTGAGCAGTGGCCTTTAGCAGCCTTGTTATAAATTCTAGTCAGAAGATTTTGAAACGCATGCTAGATCAGTTCATTATGTACATCTGTTCAATGTAACTGGATCAGAAAGTATCATATTTGTTTGGATTCATTGTTTTTAGCTGTCCTTGTGTATGTTCAAATTTTAGTTACGAAAAGTCACTTCATCAAAAAAGAAAATGTTCACACAGAACCCATGCCACCATCCGCTCTTTGCTGTTTAACCCACTCAGTGTTGCATACAGCTGGCGCCTATCCCAGCTGACTTTGGGCGAAAGGTAGACTACACCCTGGACTCATCACCAGTCAATCACAGGACACAAAACCCCACATAGAAATGTTTGTTTTCAAGAACAATGCCCTGGATGCGTTCTAACAATGCACAGATCTCACTGCACGTAGTATCCATTCCACTGCAACTATTTCAAACAGTTGTTGCAATAAAAACTGCTCCTACCCACAACATGAAAGTGTAAGAGCAGAAAATAACTCCAGACAGTTTAAATTGCATACACTTTTCATTTTTACATTAGAAACAAGTTATACATAAGCATATAAATGATGGACATGTAAATCCCGTGAGCATTAACTATGTTTTTGTGGTTGTATTTTTGCCAAAAGCCGATCGTCTTTGATGTTCAATGCTTGAAAAAAAAGTCATTTTAATTGACATTACTAACAACAATTGCTGAACCAAGAACTGGACAAAATAGACACTTGATTGAAACCTTTAGTCAAGAGTAAGTCCAGGATAACGCTCCTCACACGAGGGATAAGCCTGAGTCAGCCTTGACTTTAAGCTTAAACAAAAAATCGCTGATATATGGCTACTATTAATCATGAAGCAGGTGTCTCTTCCCTACACACAGCCTGGTATGTGACCGCTGTACCACCCATTCTGCTTTTACAGTTTCTGAGAATTTGCATGCATTTTGGGAGTATCGTACTCTAGTGCAGTTATTCTCAGTTGGTGGGCCGGGACCCAAAAGTGGGTCGCCGAGTCATTTTGGGTGGGTCGTGGACAGGTAGTAAAAAAATTAAAACATAATTCAGATTGTTAAATCTGTGACAGTTGCTTTGGTCTGTAGCCTTCATTTCCTTTAAAAAAAAAAAAAAAAAAAAGACAAACTATTGATGTTGAAAGAAGAAGACCAGTGCCTAAAAAGAAGAGATCAGTGCCAAGATATGAAATTTTATACGTACAGTTATGTAGATCCTCAGTACCTAAATGGGGTGCTTTGAAAGGTACTTCAAACCTGACTAAACATTATTGGTTCATTGATGTTTTCAAAGGCTGTTTTTAAACAATACATGTTCTTTATTGTTCCTAACTTCTGAAATAGGGGTCGCAACTTAGCAACAATCGAAAAATGCAGGTCCCACAGTGACAACAGTTGAGAAGCAATGCTCTAGTGCAGGGGTGTCAAAGTCATTTTTGTCGCAGGCCACATTGTAGTTACGGTTTTCCTCAAATCTTTAATCACCTTATCATTTTCTTTTTTGTCCTGCTCAGCTGTAACAGCCTAACAGCCGAATCACCTCATCCTATTATTACACCCGAAATTTATAAACTAGTTTTGGAATCGGAAATCAAGGGTAATGGGTTTTTAAACTATTGTTCATATTTGGTAAGACAAAAATGCTTGCGATAGCTCAATGCTATTTACGAAATATGACAATTTGAAATCTTGGTACAGATTTTAACAAGAATCATGGAAGTTGAAACACATGAATTGCCTTCGCGGGCCACATAAAATCATGTGGCGGGCCGGATCTGGCCCCCGGGCTTTGAGTTTGACACCTGTGCTCTAGTGGGTTGATAAGGCACCACATGCTCCTTAATGACCCTGTAAAGTGACTTCAGATATGTTTCTAAATATATATTCTACTTTGTTTGACGATGATTTCTAAAAACTAGCAAGGACTGAGAACTATGTAGCACTGAGCTGTGGAGATATACTGTACTGTTAAACTGTTTTTCACCATGTCAATTTTCCAAATCTTTTTCTTTTTTTTTGGAGTGGCTAAAATGGGGCCCAGTGACGCACTTGTCTGGCATTAGTCCCACCTCTCCCGCTATGTCTACCTCTACAGCATGTAGTTAGCTAGCTAGCTATGCTTACAAAACTGAAAATGCATCTTCCCTGGATCTACGTATTTACAGAACAGCACGGTGTCGTTATTTAAACTTCCAAGCGTTATGTATTTTGTGTGAGTTATTCCATATGTTGAAACGCAAAGCATTGTGGGGCATATAACTATCAGGCCCTCAATTGTCTGTCATGTAGTATGAGGCACAGGCTGATTGACATGTGTCGCAGTGGTTCATAAACAGTTGACTTCCCCTGAAGCGTCTCCGTTATGTGGACCTACACACGGACACAAGACCGAAGAGCCTTCGGAAAGCGCTAGCTGGAGGCTAGCGTCTCTCGTCGGGGTGTGGAGATCCCTATGAGGACTTGGTGGGATATATCCAGCCGAAGGCCCACCAAAAGGCTTTAAGCGGATATATTTTCACAGCGTGTGTAAGCATAAGAAAAATGCTAGACTTAGCAGTATCTGATTGACAGTTGAGCAGGGCCTGGTTTCAGTGCATTGAAGAGAAACGCCCACACCATTCGAGAGCGGACACAACGACTTGATATTTAATCGTTTTAAAGACCCATTTTATATACTTGGCAATTTTTGCAAACATTCAAATTTGATAGGGTTGTTAACAGCACTCCTCTTTGGGATGTGTCAAATTTAAGACTTTAAGATACCTGACCATTTAGTGCTCGGTTAGGTGTGGAGAAGGATTTGAAAATCAATTCAACACAGGAAGCAGAGGAGAAATGTGATGTTTTATTTTTGTCTAGTCAGCATTTGAGCAGTAGCATTATGTACCAGCTTTGATTTATCCTACGAGATTATACATTTTTGTTAAGCAAGCAGCAAACCTCACAACTTCCAGCCACCATCGGTTCACATTGGTTTTCTTACAGTGGAAGTACAATATCATTTGATGACGGTAATGCACCGTTGAGCTAGTCTGGCAACCGCCAGTAAGCTCCACAGAAGAACAATATGGAAGGACAATACATTAGATACAGTCATGTTATGTGCTCACATTTTCCTCGGTCCTCAGGTTATCCTCGGTCCTCAGAACTGTGAGGCAGATATGCTAACCAGTCGTCCACCGTGTCTGTATGCAGGTTATGTGGCAAGAAAATGTGTGTTTTTCTACAGAACAATACTGATGAGTACAATTTTGGTGTTTTAGGGGTGGGGGGTTTCCATTCATTTACATGGGAAAAGATGATTTGCGATACGAGTGTTTTGAGATACAAGCCTGGTCACGGAACTCGAGGCACCACTGTAGTTTCATTGAAGGCTTGATTAAAGTGTAATTTTCTCATTCTGCCAACAGCTACACCCAAATTGCTTTTGTCCACTAGATTACTGGAAAATGCAGATGTCTCTGATTTGATACTTTGTGGTTGTCTACAACCCTGCACTTCACTTATGAGTTTAAGATCAAATTTGGATGCGTTTATTAGCCAACCTCAGGTTTTCCAGCCACTGCTGGCTCTATATGCCTTGTATGCACTGCACAGGAAGTAATATAGTGCATAAGTGGAGGGTCATAAATCCAACTACACCACCTAAATGTCTAAATGTCTTTTCCAGCAGACATATGTGTCTCCGTCCAATCATCAGATGGCTCCACCAAGTCCGAACAGCAACAGCGGCAACACCAGCACCATCAGCAACGGCAGCAACAGCAGCAATAATGGCGGGGAGCAGCTGAGCAAAACCAACCTGTACATCCGTGGCCTCCACCCCGGAACCACAGACCAGGATCTGGTCAAACTCTGTCAGCCGTAAGTCACCCACTAAACTATTTATCCAAACTATAAATGTGCACCCAATGAATCTCTCTCTGGGCACACATGAATGAGATTAGAGGAGCTGAGGTTATTATGAACAAAGAACCGAGTGATGGCTGAATAGATGATGACTGGCTCAGTACATTTGGATGGAAAAATCCAGTTGAAGGTGAACGAGCTATGAATGATGAAACTCACTGTTGCAGTCATTTCTGGCATGGAAAAGTTTGTTCCCGTAATGACGTGCGGGGGGGCCGTGAAGGCCACTCAGTTTGTTGTAGCTGCAAACTTTCCAACAACTTGAGTCTTGCTGAATGTAATGATTTCCTGTTACATTTAAACTTGTATGAGTTGGATGATATTGTCTGTCCAGCTCTGCCCTTCTTCTAAATTCTATTAAATGCCACATGATGTTCTGGGAGTCTTCAAAGAGTGCTCTGACATCAAATAGCAGTATAAACCAATCAATTGGACATGTTTGTTGGAGCTCCAGTGTAAGTCATTAAAACAACTATGGCGGAGATGAATGATCCATGCAAGTTTAATTGAGGACTGGAGCCTGGTGATGAGAACCAGAAGAGAAGAGAAAATGTGACAAGAGGAGAAGAGTGAGAGAAAAGGAGGGAAAGGGGAGCGAGGGAGCTGGAGTAAGTAAGGGAGGGAGGAGGGAGAGGCCTGCTATTTTACAGCTGTCTGGAAGATATGGCTCACATGAGGCTGCCCAACCCTACAGGAAACGGCGAGCCCAGGGGAAAAGGGAAAGACAAACACGGCAAAGGCATGAAGGGGGTTGGGAGGTGTATGTGGATGGAGAGAATCAGAGGGGTTGGACTGAATTGGGTTCAGTTTGTGGGTCAGGTGGTATTCTGTTCTGTGGGGATGGTTCTCATATTTCTGCTTTTACAGAGCCTGATAAAATCACTGCATGAAATTTGCCTTTTAGCGCAGCACATTAGAGCCAGTGTAACTCCCTTACATGACTAGGCTCAAAGAGGATTATGTTTCCAATAACATTTACTGGAAGGAATATATTCATGAATATTATTATAGCTGCTTATTGTGTAACAACATGGTGATGTGTTCTGTATTGAATTAGACTTACTTTGCTGAACTTTGAGCATACAATTAGAGTCCAGCTCCCCTCCCCCACTCATTCTGTGTAGGCACATGAGAAGTGTGGATGGGGGTTGGCCTGCAGTTGTATCCCTGGGTGCTGCACTGTGGCTCTGGTCCATTGTTGGTTGTTGACTGCGGATGGACATCGGGCTCATCTCTGGATACTCTCCTCCCTCACACACGGCTGAGTCTCCTGCCCCCTCTTTTCCACTCGGCATCAGGTGGAGCGAAATTCAGTCAGCGGGCACCTCGCCCGTGTGTGCTGAGAACTCCCACCCTAAATATTACCGGTAGTCGTAATGGGAAGCACTCAACAACAGTATTTGCATGGCTCTGTGAAGATCTAAGAAGACATTGTTGTCAGTGCAGTGGCCGGGTATGGCTTGCAGTTGGAAATAAACCATGAAATAGTCATGCCTCACAGCAGGTCATATAAATAATACAGGTCGGCACTTAAACAACCAGTGGACTTAAGCAATGGATTTCCCATTGACACGTGACTATGTCCTTAATTAGGGATGGACATTTGACTACATTTCCGTATGGGTTACTCTTAAAAGAAATACTTACTATAGAATTTGCCAGATTAAACATGACATCACAGTTCTTCTTTAGTAAAATATTGCTGAATACTTATTAATCAGATGTATTTTGAGTCGACATGGAATGTGGCAGTGGGGCATTGTTGATGGATACGAGTGAAGGCTATGACACTGCCTCGGATGAGGGTGCTGAGTGGAATGAGAAAGGGGCAGAGAGGCAGCATTGCGCAGGACAGCCCAGGAGAGACGGATCATATTACACTGCATGCACATGCCTAGAGAAAGATACTGTAAACTATTTTACAATGTGAATATTTGATTGAATGAAATAAGGCTTCCTGTTTCTTGTTTTTCCAGCTATGGGAAAATTGTATCCACGAAGGCTATACTGGACAAGACAACGAATAAGTGCAAAGGTGAAAATGGAGCAGTGGTTGGGGGGAAAAAAATAATCTTACATCTATTGCTAAATTTGTAATCATCTTTTTAGTGAATTTTTCCAAAATATTGAATGTTAAAATATGAACTGTCTTTCCTCACATTGATCCAGACCCCTTAAAGTTTGTTCCCCCTTTTTATGAGCTTAGAGACATACTGCTTGCTCTACATGATGTTTATGGGAACATTTATTCTTGTGTATACAAGAGTAAATGAGCGGACTGCAGGTTACACAGAGGTCATCCCGGTTAGATGAATACGAACACATATTATGTAGAAGCAAAGTGAATCATAGTTTAATAAGTTATATTGCTTTTATGCTTTCTCTGTAAGGCAGTTTGTTCTGTTCCCTGCATGTTCACTGTACATTGCTAACAAGTGTTTATTGAGTGACCCTCTGCAGAGTCACACTTACACTACTCGTGTCTTAAAATTATACATATATGCCGCAGTATGGATTGTTACTGAAGGTACTGTATATCTTATTGTGTTTTCGCAGGCTATGGCTTTGTTGACTTTGACAGTCCAGTCTCGGCTCAGAAGGCAGTGACAGCACTGAAGGCAGTGGGCGTGCAGGCTCAGATGGCCAAGGTACCAGCTTCACTGGCTATGTCAATAATTCTTATTACTACCTGCAATCTGTTAAGCAGACTTATAGAAAGTCTTATTCGTCATTTTAAATGTTAGCAACAGTTTGGACACTATTGTTTATTTTAAAAAAGTATTTGGACATGTGATCGCTGCACGTTTAGGAAATGAAAATGGAAGAATGTACAAGTGTAGGCTGCAGCTGTCACAATGTGGGAACGATTGTGCATTCATCCAGAAACAAAAATCTGTGAGGGACGTCAGTGGTTACTGAGAGAGTGTTTGATAGGCTTGAGGTAGGGTCAGGTTCTTTCACACTAAACTCATCCAATGGTGCCCTTCTCCTAAATTGTTAAAAGCATAGAATTGTCCAAAATTATTTTATAAACACCTATCAGTGTTTTTTTTTTTCTTTTTTTTCTGTGGTACATCTCAACTGAGATTTTTGTATGTTCGGGAGGAGCTAAGTTTAGCCTGAGTTACTCGTGGAAGTTATGGAGAGTCTTGGGCAGTGGGCATGTACTACATACGCATTTTCTGGGAACTCAAATCATGTGTAGGCTAAGCCTTTTATTCTTAAGGGTAATGTAAGATGACTTTGAAATTATATTAAACTGTTTTAGGCGGCACGGTGGGAAAACTGGTGAGCACATCTGCCTCACAGTTGTGAGGACCGGGGTTAAAATCCCGGCCCCGCCTCTGTGGAACCATTTGCATGTTCTCCCGGTGTCTGCGTGGGTTTTCTCCAGGTGCTCCGGTTTCCTCCCACATCCCAAAAACATGTGTGGTAGGTTAATTGAAGACTTCAGTCACCTACCATGCAAACTCCACACAGGTGGGATTTGAACCCCAGTCCTCAGAACTATGAGGCAGACGCTCTAGCCAGTCACCACCGTGCCGAAACAAAGAGCCAAAATATATTCTTGTCAATGAAAGCATATTCCCAGTTGTGTCCATAGCACAATGTGCAGGCATGCTGTTATTTCCGAACGTACCATCCACAAACATGAACTGTGCTGACACTTTGCCCCCACCAGGTTAGCATTGCCGTAGGCACGTGGCTGACACAATGTGTCGTATCTACGATGACTATGATCAATGCAATTGCTTACTTCCGGTTTCCATTTTTTCGGCGTTCTGCCTTTGACGTTGAGTCATCGCCAACTTTAAGGGGTTTCAAAAATGACGAGCTCATTTTTAAAATGTAAGGAGTCGAAAGTACATATATTTGTGTTTAAAAAGTAAGGAGTACAAGTAAAAAGTTGCCAATAAAAAGAAATGCTCAAGTAAAGTTCAGACACTTGAAAAATCTACTTAAGTACAGTAACGAAGTAAAAGTACGTCATTACTTCCCACCTTTGGTTACAAGTGTGGTCACGGAACAAACGAATCTTGTATCTCAAAGTACCAATGTATATGAATAAGTGTCCCAAAAAAATCTTTGTGCATAAATAGTATTTTCCCAAGCTGCATCAGGCTCCTTCCTGTTTTTCTCTTTGTCATATACGAGCCATGCTGAACAACAAAAAGCCAATTAAGCCAGCGCTTATGTGCGCGTGCATGTGTATGTGCGTTCACATTGACGTGCATGGGTGTATGCTTCAGCCAGTGTATTTATGGGTATTAATGCACAGTAGAATACGTGGGCACACAAACACATGAATGCACATATGCACAATTGTGTATGACGTGCTTGCATATATGTGTGTGTGTGTCATGCTTCATAGTGGTGGCAGCGCTATGGGGAGCGTTTCCCTGTACAAAGGAGCTGCCTGTTCTCCCTGGTGGCATCTGACTCAGTGTCTGAGCAGCTCCCCAGTCAGCAGGGCCCAGTGCCCAGCCGTCCGCCCTGTCAACACGTACACATACGCACTCACAGAGGAAGAGCGGTAGAGAACCGCACAGATATTTCAATGGCCTTGCCTCAAACAGATTATAACACTCTCTCTCACATCCACATGCATCGCTGACACCCTGGGAAAGCCGATCTGCCGTTAAGCTGGATCACTGACATTCATACGGCTTCCTTCCCGCTCACAAAATAACTTGATTTTCACTCACCGCTTCACGGTGTGTTTACAAAATGGCTTATGTTTGCGTCAGATTACTCTCGGGCTCATTGGCGCTTGAAAACCCCAGCGGCTCTCCTCTGCTTTCGCTGTCATGGTCTTGAAGGGAGGAGCAGGAGGAGGTGGCGTGCCAGGGTGGGTGCGGGGACTCACCTTCACCGCAGGTCACAGCTGTCACACATGCATTACTAATGGAATGGAAATTAATTCGCACTGCGTTTACAAATTTTAATCCCATCTACAGTCGGAGATAATGAATATGCATTGTGGTCATAAGGCTGCGCACACACCTACACACCTTATCTTTAATGATATTGTGCTGCTTTGTTAAGTTAAACGCATTGGATAGTAGGTTTATTTTCTCATTATTTGAAGTTTTGCCACAGCATCGCTGTGCGATTTGCACAAGAAAACAAAGCTACCTACTATTTAGGGTCTTTGGTTCAAGGTCAGTATCATCACGCGTTATCACACAGGCATGGTTGCATGCACTTGTGGGAAGTAACAAAGTATAAATTAGACTTCACACCGATTTTATCGGGCTGATCGGTATCGGCCGATCGGCTTTAATGTCATAATTCGCCGATTGATCGGCTCCGCGAAAGACATTTCGCCGTGTGCACAGTATATTTGAATCCAAAAGCTCGTCTATTTTTAGCCTTGTCGTGTGTCTTTTGATGTAGTACTGTAAATATCTGACGGCCAATGAAGTTATTTAAAAAAATAATAAAAATGTCGGCAGTTTGGGACAAACAACACGTACGAGACAGGCAACACGTAATGCCCTGAGACAAATTTTCTCTTTCATAATTGCAATGTAAGACGACTGCAATAAAATCTTGTATTCCGATACCCCCGCATCCCGTTTTTTAAGATCATTGGGCTTTATCTTGTCAACTCTAATGCGACCGGATACACTCGCGTTACCGTTACCGTGGCGACGACAACAAGAGTGGAGCGCGCCAACTTTGTATTATAAGGACAAAATGGGGGAAAACGTGTGTTGGTGTTCACCGGTGCTCAGGACAGGAGAGGACGTTCGTTTAAGGTTTGCTTGAGGTGTGTTCCCGTATTTTGAACACGATATGGCTCGCAAGCAGGCAACAAAACATTACATAGCCTAGCAAGCTAGTGGTAGCACGAACGGTTGGACGTAAACATGCCGCCCTCCTGTCGAATCATGCTCTAAAGTTTCGGTGTGGGTGAAGTCATTTAATTCAAAATAAAGTAATTTAATTACAGTAAGTTAGCAACCATTATTTCTGTCATGTCACAAAAAGTGGATACATTAATTATTGTATTTACTTCCTGCCATCTAATAGAAGACCATTCATTTGTTCTGTCTGTCACTATGCCTCACTGGCATAAATAGAAGAACAAAGATACATTATTTATTGTAAATATAATTTTTGGAGCAATTAAGTACACAAGTATATACAGTAAATGAACAGGTCATTTAAATAGACACATTCCTCCATCTTGTGTACGGATCTGTGATTGGTTATCGTTTTTTTAAACTCGATGATCGCTGATTGGCCCCAAAAATCCTGATCGTGTAAAGCCTAGTATAAATACTTGATATATTTCGGGTATCTGTACTTGAATATGTATTTTTAGAAGACTTGTTACTTGTACTCCCTACATTTGATAACATATTTGTACGTTCTACTCCTTAAACTACAAAAACCAGAAGAAGCATAAGCTTCTGGTGTTCAAACAATCTTCGTCTAATCTGAAAAAAAAAACACATACATGTAAGGTGTATTTTTTCAGTTGTTATCATGAGCTAATTTAGCCTTTTTTTGTTACAGTATGTTGTTTTGTTTTCCTTCTGCAGAATATTTTGGTTGTCAGTTCAGTCCTATCCTGTCAGAATTCAGCAAAAGCAAAGCTATGTCCAGTGATACTTCTTCTCAGTACGAACACGATGCAAGTTAGAAAAAGAGGAAAACTATTTTGTGTGCAGAATTTGTTTTTACTGTGGTTCCAAGTCATCAACACAGGAATTGTATAAAACAGCCTGTAAAATGTATTTTTTACTTTTTAGTTTCATACTTAAGTACCTTTCAGTCTGTACTTTTTTTTTTTTTTTTAAAGTAAGAGTTGAATCAGTACTTCTTGTTTTTACTACTGTCTCTTTTTTTTTACACAAGTACCTGTCCTTTAACTTATGTACAGAGTGTGAATCCTTTTTGCAGTGTGATTGTACAGGATGTAACTTACCACCTATGAAACAAAAAAATAAAAATGGCCTGATGCAGAAATGATGAGAGCCCCATAGTGCTTTTAGAGGCTTTTCAGGTCATTTCCAAAGCACTTTTTCCAAGTTGTACCAGCTGTGATTTTCAACTGATTCTAATAGCACAAAAGGATTTTAGATCATCTGTGGAGGAAGAGTTGTTGGAAGCTAATACTGCGTTGATATCATTACCTGGATCCTGTGCTCTTTATCCTTTTAGGAGGACAGTCCTACACATTAGTCTGCCCTCTTTGTAATACAGTGTTCCCCCGTTATAGTGCGTTTCTTTGTTTCTGTCGTCCTTTCTAAGCATCCATCCATCCATCCATTTTCTGAGCCGCTTCTCCTCACTAGGGTCGCGGGCGTGCTGGAGCCTATCCCAGCTGTCATCGGGCAGGAGGCGGGGTACACCCTGAACTGGTTGCCAGCCAATCGCAGGGCACATAGAAACAAACAACCATTCGCACTCACAGTCATGCCTACGGGCAATTTAGAGTCTCCAATTAATGCATGTTTTTGGGATGTGGGAGGAAACCGGAGTGCCCGGAGAAAACCCCCGCAGGCACAGGGAGAACATGCAAACTCCACACAGGCGGGGACGGGGATTGAACCCCGCACCTCAGAACTGCGAGGCTGACGCTCTAACCAGTCGTCCACCGTGCCGCCCCTTTCTAAGCAGTCATTTTTTAATCGTTTTTTTACAGAACACTTCAAACTAGGAAATTTAGAGTGTAACATTTACAATTTCTCTGGTAGCTTTCGTCGAGTACTTTTGTCACTGTTGTGATTCTGTCGCCCTTTCTTACTCCTCATTGGCCTCTGCTTTCAGCAACAAGAGCAGGACCCCACCAATTTGTACATTTCCAACCTGCCGCTCTCCATGGACGAACTGGAGCTAGAGAACATGCTGAAGCCCTTCAGTCAGGCCATTTCCACGCGCATCCTGCGGGACGCCAATGGAATCAGCCGGGGAGTGGGCTTTGCCAGGTACATACTCTGGATATTTCATCATGTCGGGAAGAAAGAAGAGAAAAAAAAAAACAGCCGGCTTGGTCACCATGCGTGCGCCAAACATTGACACATGAAAATGTCTCAAAGATACAGATATTTTTTTTCAATGTCAAATTTGTGCTTTGACCCAATAAAGGTTTGGAAATATTGTCCTAATCAGATGCTTATTTGTCTGCACCTAGAATGGTGTCAAAGTTTGATGATCATTTGTATTATCCACCGTGAAAATGGGGGTGCGAGGGTCCGTTAATGTATTTATTTATTTTGCAGGATGGAGTCAACAGAGAAATGTGAGGCCATCATCCAGCATTTTAATGGAAAATATATCAAGATTCCACCTGGAGTTTCAGGTGACTGATTTGTGTTACAATATGTGTTGAGGGGACAGTTTGTTTTGTTTTGTTTTGTTTTTATTTGTTTTTTGAAAAAGACATTTTCCACTCTCTGGGGATGAGCTCAAACAAAGTGGGGAAACTATGGTGATCTTATTTATTAAAGGGGGGTGGGGGGGGGGAGATTCAAAATAACTATTCAAAAGCTACCTGGCCCCATGTGAAAAAGTAATTGCCCCCTAAACCTAATAACTTGTTGGGTCAGCCTTAGCAGCAACAACTCAGATCACCATTATCTGTTAGTGGCAATGAGTCTTTCACATCTTTGTGGAGATATTTTGGTCCACACTTCCATTTTTTTGTTTTAATTCAGCAACACTGTAGGTGGTGGAGGGTGACCTTTTTAGGGTCATGCCACAGCATTTCAATCGGATTCAAGTCCGGACTTTGACTAGGCAACTCCAAAACCTTTAGTTTTTTTAAGCCATTCAAAAGTTGACTTGCTGGTGATTGTTGTCCTGCTGCAGAACCCAATTGCGCTTCAGCTTGAGGTCACGAACTGATATTCATCCATCCAACCATGAATATTCATCCATCCATCCATCCATTCTCAATGTCGCTTACCCTGTTCAGGGTCACAGGGTGCTGGAGCCTATCCCAGCTGACTTTGGGTGAAAGGCGGACTACACTTTGAACTCGTCGCCAGTCAGTCGCAGACACAGACAACCACTCACATTTACACCGTCACTGAGTGGGAACTGAACCCGTGTTGCCTGTACCGAAGTCAGGCAAATGCACCACTATACCATCAGTAAAAGCTGAATATTCTCCTTCAGGATTTTCTAGCAAAGACCAGAATTAATGGTTGGATCAATCACAGCAAGTCGTCCAGGTCCTGAATTGGAAAGCAGCCACAGACCATTACACTACCTTAAATTTACATCAGATATAATGAGACACACACATTCCAAAAAGTTCAACTTTTGTCTCACCAGTCTATAGAATACTCTCCCAAGTCTTGAGAATCATTCAGATGTTTTTTTTTTGTTTGTTGGTTTTTGTTTTCCGCAAAAGTAAAATGAGCCTTTATGTTCTTTTTGTCAGCATTGGTTTTCGCCTCAGAACTCTGCCGTGGATACCATTTTTGCCCAGTCTCTTCCTTATTGTTGAGTCATGAACACTGACCTTAACTGAGGCTTGTGGTTGTCCTAGGTTCCTTTGTTACCTCTTGGATGAGTCGTCGCTGTGCTCTTGAGGTAGTTTTTGTAGACTGGCCTCTCCTGCGAAGGTTCACCGCTGTTCCATGTTTTTGTCATTCTCACCGTGGTTTGCTGGAGTCCTAAAGCTTTAGAAATGGCTTTTGGAAGCCTTTCCAGACTGATAGATGTCAATTACTTTATTTCTCATCTGTTGTTGAATTTCTTTGGATCATGGCATTTTGTTGCAGCTTTTTGAGATGTTTTGCCCAACTTCATTTTGTCAGACAGGTTCTCGTGATTTTATGATTGAACAGGTCTGGAGGTAATCAGTCATGGGTGTGCCCAGTGAAAATGAACTCAGCTTTCCAAACAATGTGATTACTCAGAGTTAATTAATGATTTAACAAGGGGGGGCAATTACTTTTTCACACAGGGCCAGGTACAGCAGCTTTGAATAGCCTTTTTTTCGGAATAAATAAAATCAACATTTAAAAAGTGGATTTTGTGTTTACTTGGGTTATCTTTGTCTGATATTTACATGGGAATAACGATCTTAAACAAAGTGGGGAAACTATGCAAAATAATTTGAAAAGGGTGCAAATACTTTTTCACGGCACTGTATTCATCCATCCTCCATTTTCAGTACCGCTTATACATATACACATATAAACAAACAATCATTCGCACTGACATTCACACCTATGAGCAATTTGGAGTATTCGACCTCACCAAATTTTCTGGCCAAAAAAAACAAACAAACAAAAAATATATATATTTTGTCTTAAGTGATGGTGAAAAGTATTTGTCATTTTCTTTTTTCTTTTGACATTTTGAAAATGATCCCTGACAAGTTTTAGGAAATATAATCTTTTTCTTTGTTCGGAACATACATTAGTCTCTTTCACTATCTTATGGTAATGCAAAAGTAAAGTCATAATTACTGTAAGTATTTTTATAAAAAGACTTGTAACCCATAAATAGAAATGAAAATTTAAAAACAAAAAAAGAGAACAATCAACAAAAAAAAGAGAATGTACTACAGTTTACAGTAACTTCAAATTTGTGTATGAATAATTTGGGGCTGTACCGTCATAGAAGTGCATATTCAGTACTTCTTCTAATAAAACATTATTCAATCTCCTGGTTATAGTTCCACCAGAGCCTTTATTGTGTAAATTTGCTGATGGAGGCCAGAAGAAGCGTCAGAGTCAAGGAAAATATCTACAAAATGGACGAAGCTGGACCAGAGATGGAGAGAACGTGAGTTCCTTTTTCCAAAGTGTGACTCTTAGATAGGTTTGTGTACTACACGATAAGAAGAAAAAATGATTGGAAATGGTAGAGTTAGGAAATTGTAGAGTTAGTGTATATTAATATAGATATTAAAAGGAGGATAAAAGTGACATGTGCATTATTGATATTGATTGATATACAGTATGTGTGTACTGTGCACCAAAGAGATTCAATTATAGAAGTAAAGTATAGGGCACAGGAAGTATAGGACACAGGAAAACATGAAACAAAACTAAATATAATCTAAACTAAACAACACAGACCATGACAGTAGGCATGTTTGTGTTGAATTGCATTTGTGCATGTATTTGACCATGTAGGGTGAATGCTATTGTGGTGGAGATATGTACTGTGTGGAAGAAAATAGACATGTTGCAATGTACAACTGTAACTCAAAGAACAACTTAACTCTACAATTATATATATTTCAGATTTGATTCCTAGTATGTTTGATGTTATTGTAAGCCACTGTAACATTATGCACGGTCTGAACATTAATACTGCGCTTAAATGTAGGAACATCAAAAAACTGTACTTGGAATGAATGATTCAATTCAAATGCATAACATTTGCTTCGTTTTATCTGCTGTCTGCAGCCAGGTCGGTATTGCAAATGAGAACCTGTTCTCAGTTGCCTTAACTGGATAAATAAAGGTTAAACAAATGTATAGCAAGTGAATAATAATTGTACTTACTGTGCATACCTTTTTTTAAAATATCCATCCATCCATTTTCTGAGCCGCTTCTCCTCATTAGGGTCGCGGGCGTGCTTGAGCCTATCCCAGCTATCATCGGGCAGGAGGCGGCGTACACCCTGAACTGGTTGCCAGCCAATCGCAGGGCACATACAAACAAACCACCATTCGCACTCACATTCACACCTACGGGCTATTTAGAGTTGTCATTTAACCTATCATGCATGTTTTTGGGATGTGGGAGGAAACCGGAGTGCCCGGAGAAAAGCCACGCAGGCACGGGGAGAACCTGCAAACTCCACAGAGGCGAGGCCGGGGAATGAACCCCGGCCCTCAGAACTATGAGGCAGACGCTCTAACCAGTCGTACACCGTGCCGCCGTTTTAAAATATACACTTCTTAAATATTCAATTCAAATGTATTGAACTTTTGAACTTGAACTATTGTATTGAAGAGAGCCAGTGTACCACGAGTTTGAGAATCACTCTACTGCACTTATCCCTTCTCATTTTCCCTCCAGGCTGGAATGACCCTCACATACGACCCCAGCACAGCCTTACAGAATGGGTCAGTAAGCAACAGTGTGCATGGGCACACTCCGATGGGACTGGGTTCGTGGTGTGTTGACTAGAAACTCTATTTTCTCTGCAGGTTCTACTCCTCTCCTTACAGCATCACTCCCAACCGGATGATCGGGCCAACTTCCCTTTCTCCTTACATGCATTCACCTGTGTCCGCCTACCAGGTACGCATAAGCGGTTATGGAAAGTCGCTCCCATTCAAAAAAAAGTCAACCTATCTTGTGCTTTGTGTCAGCTTTCAAACGTGATCAATTTCTTATGTTTGCTTCGTTGCTAGGTACATAACCCCTCCTGGCTACACCACCAGTCATACATCATGCCGCCCACTGTGAGTATCTCATATCTGATAGCCACCTGCTCCATTTCTCTTTTTTTACGCTTTTGGTAAGCAAGAACACAATTGTGTTGTTTTCTTAAAGGGAGCAGTCCTGACGCCAGGGATGGACCACACCATGTCCATCCAGCCCACGTCGATGATGGGGCCACTGGCACAGCAGCTCAGCCACCTCTCACTGGGAAGCAGCGGCACAGTCAGTAATCTGCGCAATGTTAACCGCATTCAGTCACGTTCCCACCAGTCAGCATCCATCTGGCTTGCAGGTCTACTGGGATGTGTAGACAACATTGTGATGTGTAAATCAGGGGTCGGCAAACATTTTGCCCAAGGGCCACATTTGATTTGTAAAACGGACTGAATGGTCAGTACATTCGTAGATAAGGTTAATAAAGTGTTAACGTGTATGTAATGTAAGCAAAACAGTTTATTTTAAATAATGCACGAATACACTCTTTATGTATGTATTTTTACATGTGTTTGTTAAATATATATTTTAAAGTATTAAAATAATTATATAGTTCTCTTAAATCACCTTTCCGGGCTCGCGTGTGTGGAGTTTGCATGTACTCCCCGTGCCTGCGTGGGGTTTCTCCGGGTAATCTGCTTTCCTCCAACATCCCAAAAACATACATGGTAGGTTAATTGAAAACTCTAAATTGCCCCTAGGTGTGAATGTGAGTGCGATTGGCTGGCAACCAGTTCAGGGTGTACCCCGCCTCTCGCCCAGAGTCAGCTGAGATAGGTGCCAGGACACCTGTGACCCTAGTGAGGATAACCTGTAGGGGAAATAGATGGATGGATGGATGGATGGATGGATAAAATTAGGCTTGAAAATGGTGAAAAATCTAGCCGTTGTCTCTGCTCTTGAATGCTGCTGAATGTGCTAAAACCCCGCCCCATTAAATTATCAACTGTCAATCATACACAGCACCTGTACTACAACCTGTAAAAATGGATGCTATTTTGTTTAGCATCTTTCTTATGCCTAGACATAACTACATGTTTTAGCCATGAAAATAAAAGCCTCCAGTGGCTGGAATATATCCCACCGGGGACATTGCGGGGCTTTACTACGCCGGGACAAGGAGGTGCTCTAAAGCGGCCATGCCAGCCCGTAGCCCTGGTCCACATGAATCACGTCAGAGTTAAAAAAAAAAAAATGTGTTTAAAAGAAAAGAAATGACTAAGCTGTTCTGCTTTCTCCCTGTGACGTGCACACTAATGGCCGACAACAAGGTATTCTAAAGCAGCCACACCAGCGGATTATCTGAAGGGAAGATGGATTTTTGGGGTATAGTCATAGCTAGCTAGCTAACTGCAAGCTGATACAAACAAAAGCACTCGAGTTATTTTATAGTGGCTCATGCTGGACACCAAAGCGTGTCACTAAGCTCATTAGCCACGCCCCCAAAAAATCAGGAAAACTGAAGGGGAAAAAAACAAGAGTTTAATGCTATAGCTACACAGTTTAATACTACATAGTTGTCAGTCTTTTCACGTTTTCAGCAATTATCGTCAAACGTATATTTACAAACACATTTACAGGGTCTTTAAGTACAGTAACCAAGTATTTGGCTGTCGCCTTTCGGGGTGTTCAAACTTCAGGGCGCCACTGTATACAGTTAGCAATGAAGCCATCCTGTCTTTATCTTTTTCAGTACATGCCTGCAAACACATCTATGCAAGGGACGTACGTTCCCCAGTACACCCAAGTGCCTCCCACCAACATCTCAGTTGAGGTAAGCACACATCGTGAGTCCAACATACAATACTGGAAGTGTATGCTACTACAAACAATCCCTCATGGGGCTCATATCCACTTACTACATTTCAGGAAAGTGCCGTCCAACAGCCTGTTGCAATAGAGACGCCCACTGAACACACAAGCTACTCTTACCAGCATAACAAGTGAAGACAACAGTAAGTTGGAATCTTTGCCAATATGCATACTTTACCTTTTATTTTTCCATCTCTAAAAGCCACATTTGTGTTGTCAGATCTCTCTTTTGAAGAGCAAGGACTGTTACACAGAAAGGACTCTTTTTATTTTTTTTTAATTTTCAAGCAACACTTTTACTCCAGTCTGATAAAGATGGTGAATGTCAGGCTATATGGCGCTTGGATGGACAGAAGTAGGCAACTCTATTTTGATAAACACACATTTCAAGCAAACATGTTTTGTTCTGTTGTGAGCTACAATGATATGACCTTTTCTGTTTGCTTTTTGTTGTACATATTTTTGTTTTGGGTGTGATTCTCGCTTCTTGTTCCCTAAATGGTTGTAAAACACTAAGCTTAAAAAAAAATCCAAATTGAGTCATTTAAAGAGCCATTCACTCACAATCTTGACAGATAACACTCCTCAAATTGGGGCGAGTAGGGGGATGATACAGTGGCAGTTGAGTCAGTTATGAAACATAATCAGAAGAGACAGGGAAGTGTTGCTCTCAAGTCATTTCCAGATGCAACCATCTACGACGACGCTTCAGACAATCAGACAATTCCTGTAAACACGGTGCTTGATTACGGAGAGAAGAGCAACATTGATTAAAATCATTCCAGTGAATACATTTGCTCTCCACACAGAGCTGCCTGTACATAGAACAGTTGATGTACTAATCACGTTGAGTTCCGTAGTACGGTAATCCCTCATTTCTTTTTAATATTCTGACTGTCTGCCTGCACATCACAACTGGTGCATTTTTTACACCTGGATCATTTTATTAAAAAAAAAAAAAAAAAAAAAAAAAAAAAAGGCTGACGTCTCCCAATCTTCCACTTGTTTTTCAGCCAAACTGTCTAATCCATAAAGTAAATATGGACATCAAGTGTAAAAAGCTTAGCTCTGACTTTTTGCGGCAGTTTGCATGATTTCTTACTGGCATTTTTCTGAGTCTGCTTTTTGTTTTTTTTGGTGCTGTTTTTGTATTATTTAAATGTTTTCTATTTTATTCATTTATTATGCTTTTCAGATTCATCCTATTTTTCAAAGAAACCTTGATTTTTATTTTTGATAGTGTGTTGTGTTCATCAAATAGATGTTTCCATCTTTATGATATGTTTGCACACTTTGTTGTTTTATTTGACTTTCTGTGTCATTCTGATTTCAATCAGTGTCAAAGAGGCTTTAATTTTTCTTTCCAGATGTTTCTCTTTTGTCTGTTACAAACTTCAAGAGCTTGACTCCTGATCTGGAATCAATTCTTTGTTTTTGAGGCTACATTTACACAATGTTCCCGGCAGCCTAATACTGTATGCCCGAAACAAAGTGCGGCATAGGATAATGGCCATTTTTTTTGTCAAGTCTTGTAAAGTTTTCTCACAGTGTATCACTGTGTCCATGACGGGCAGTGGAAAAAGGGCACTACATTTTGGCCCTCGGTTTACCACAAATGCCAACTTCGTTCCATCCTGGCTCGTCCCATTCTGATGGATGAAATGTGAACAGCGGGCAGCTTTGGAGCATTTATTGCCGCAACTAAGTCATATGAAGCTCATGGCGCGGCCCCAGCGTCGGCGTCAGTGCACCGCCATGCATGTATACTGCTACTCACTAAATATTTGAGAATGGGTTTTCTGTCAATAACTAATTCACTCATCGATATTTTGTCCCACACCATGCAAAATAGTGCGTTATTCACATAAAATGCAAATGCACACATATTCATCAATAAAGCAATTGCCATGGCGGGCAATGTAGGCGAATAGAACTAAAAACATTAGCTTTAGAAGAGTTGTTGGTGGCAAATGTGATATTTTGTTGTAAAAATATGCCGACCGTCTTTAAAGTTGTGTTACGCCCTATTACGTACTGTACTGTAAAGTTTGTGTTCAACCCGTCTTACAACGGCGGACTAGGTTTCTCAATGTTTTGACAATTTAAACATCTCACCGGGAATCCACAGCAATCACAGCACGTCACGTTTGCCCATCCCATCCCCCCACGTTGTGACACAACTGTCCCGTTTCGTCCTTAGCGTCCTGAAACGGGGCTGCCATGGCTGCCAAGAACATAGTGTAAAAGTAGCATGAAGGTTTAGATGCTAAAAACAAACTTACCTCATCCACAGATTCAGTTTTGTATAAAAGGCTTGCAGGCAATAAGCAGTTTTAGTGGGCTGTTCACAGCTGGTACTGTGTCAATATATCCTGTACACCTTCCGTCCAAACATCGCTAATCCTGTCCAAGGTCTGATGAACTATGCAATTAATTTATTGTCCTTACAAATGCAATAGTGCAGTTACCTACACTTCCCAAAAAAGAAATGACCTCACAGTAGGCCTAGAGGCGCACTTATATAATACAGCGACAAATAGAGACTGCAAAAAAAGGGAACTTGTTGTGTCACGATGTGGTTTTTTTTTTACTGTAGAAACGCTACAATCTCGTCGACATTGAGGCATTTACCAGCCGGCATTGACAGTTTTGTTTTGCTAAGGTCGCCCATGTCTTGTGTGGTCTGTTGGTGTTCCTTCTCACCCTGCAATTGACCTTTCGCTAAGCCACACCCCGGACACACCGACTGGCCAATCAAAGCGAAAGGGCAATTGAAGTCATCTCCGTGAACCATAAAGCTGCTCCAGCTCGTTTTCAGGGCTAAATTTCGAATCACGGTAATGCCTTAGATCCACTGGAAAGATGGAACTGATTGGCTGACTTGAAATGGTCACGTTGTTGGTTATGTAGAGCCACTTGGAGCTTACATCTTTGACACAAAGTCACATTCAGTGCATTTTATTGTCGCTTTGTGTCCACGGTCATTCCATTTTTTTTTTGTTATTCAAAATGTTGAGGTGGCTCACTGGGATTAATGATCGATTGCTGCTAATTTTGGATAACTCCGTTTTTTAAATCTTTTGCTACATCAAATATTGGGGTCAGTTCACATTTCAATTTGTGTCTGTGCCATGATGCAGCCCTTCACACCTGCTCCTTCGGAGAACCTCAACAGCTATTAACTTTGATGAACTGTCCATTTTTTAAATAAATGTTGACCTCCACCAAGGAGGCTTATGTTTTCACCCATGCGTGTCAATTTGTTTGTGTACTGCAAAAGCTAATTTTACATACATCTGCTCAAAGATTGTTTAGTTTTCTGACATATCGATAACATGAATTATAAATCAAATTTGTTTTTTAAAAATCATAAAGTCCAGCATACCATGCATGGGCCTTTGCAGAGGTGTCATCTCTCAGGGCCCCATTTGGATTTATTTAATGTATTCTAGCTCTGCCAGGGGACATGAAAATGGCTTCTGGTGTATGTGAAATAATCTATAACAATGCTTTGTTGAGTGAAACAATATTGACAAAGAACAATATATGAGGATTTATTACTACAAGAAACTTACTACATAAAAAAGTACATTAAAAAATTACAAGATTAAGTTTCAAATATATACAAAGTTTAAAATATTCTGAATATACCCAAAAATTGCTGTTGACTCACATACATAAAATAGACTTTGAAACTTAATTTACAAACTTTTAGCAAGACTCATCAGTGAGGAAATCATGTTTTTACCCTTCCGTTTTCAGCTGACCATTAAGACGACAGTACATACTTGGTTTCACTTGCTGGTCAACAGCAAAGCAAAACAGCATTCCAAGTCACACTCTGCAAGGCAATTCAAAAACCTCTCAGCATAAAGTACAAAAATATTTTTTTTTTTAATGTAACTGTGTATATTACAAGAAGCAAATGATGTACAACTTTTGTGGCCCAATATAAAGGTGCCATAAAGTTGAGTTTTCTTGGCATACCCCATTTTTCTACTCAGAAGTACAATAACATGTTTCTATAATTCAAACCCCAATTCCAATGAAGTTGGGACGCTGTGTAAAATGTAAACAACAAAATACAATGTGCAAATCCTTTTTAGCCTATGTTCAATTGAATATACTACACTAGACATTTAATGTTCAAACTGATTAAGGTGATTTATTTTAGTTTTGCAAAGAGTCAAGTGCTGTTAAAATAAAAGGTGCCTCTGTCCCAGCTTTTTTGGAATTTGTTACAGGCATCAACTTCAAAATAAGGGATATATGGGGGGTGTTATCAGTTTGAACATTAAAAATCTTGTCTAGGTAATGTATTAAATTGAATATAGGTTGAAAAAGCTTTGCAAAACGTATTTTTCCTCAATGTTTTATGCAACATCCCAACACCTTTGCAATTGGGGATTGTACAAAACACATTTCTCTCCCACCAAAATGTGTCAATGCTTCAAACTTGACACCAAACTGAATGTGGCTATCGTGAAAGACTTTGCTGACAAAAACCTGCAGCGTTTTGAGGTACTATATGCTCCGCATGTGAGCCAACAGTCAAAAAACCCGAAAGTGGGGCAGAGGGAGGGTTCGAGTTACACACCTGAGCTCCCATTAAGACAGTCAATTCTGTGGGGATCTTTTATCCACCATCACAAATCAATATTGCATGTACTCATGTAAAATGTATTTAGTGCTAATGAGAAGAGAAATGTGTATGTTAGATGATCCGTCTGCCATGGCAGTTAGCAATCCTGACAGCATTTCTCTTTTTTCTTTTGAAGGAGAGCATTTTGAACATGAATTCTAGGATCATAACTGTCATATGTTTATTCAACCTATTGTAAGACTAAACCTGTTTTACTTTTTAAGTGATCCCCATCATATTTTTTCCTCTCACAGTGATAGTCTTACTTGTGTGTGTACGCACACACACGTACGTATGGAGGCCTAAACGTTTTAACTCGAACCCTGGCCAGAGGACTGGGAGGCAGGGCACGGTTCTCCAGCAACCTGTAGGCCATCTTCAGAGAGACTTCTGAAGATGGAGCGTGGCAGCATCAGTCCCTGATCTGATGAGCTGGTGTGGCAAGGCTTTTCACAAGAAGTCCAAATGTGTCCTGCAGAATCACTTTCATAACAGCTTCTGATTCACTATCTCCCAAACCATCCTCCTCCTGAAATATGGCATCTGTTTCTGCAAAAAGGATCGTGATCATCTTAGGAAATAGCACACTGCCATGATGATTCAGCACAACAATCCTATTTTGTTGACCACATACCTGTGTGAATGTGATGGGCTTGTCTTTGGTCATGTAATCTGCATATTTGCATGTAAACATTCCACAGTCACTCCCGTTCATCTGCTGTGGAATTTCCTGTGACAGCAAAGGAACACAAATGCTAATACTGTAGATGCAGGTCACTGATCGCGCTAACTTTGTTTTGCAAATGGTTCCTTCTCATTTTGGCGACTTCTGGTGGTCAATAAATCATAGAATCAATCATTTAATCATCAGGTGCAACACATGCCACTGGCTCACAAATAGGATGAGCACCATTATCAAAGATAATTATTCTGAGACTAAATGTATCATTTAGGTTGTTATTGTGACACTACACTCTCACGTTGATTTCCTCCTCCTTGGAAATGTCTCTTCCAATGATTTGCCCTTATAAAAAAGGGGAAAAAAACAAAACTAACTGGGCCATTGTGGTAAAACTAGATTTGAAGCAGCTGTGCTTGCTTTCCTTTCAGTGCTAGTTGGCTGTTGACAAAACATCAGAGGTACATTAATGCCACCTAGTGCATAGGAGTATCATAAATAGGGTCAGACAGGTTGGCCTACAGTGACACCTAGAGGACAAACTGGAAGTAGGCTATTTGAATGTCCCTTTCCATCAAAATAATTGTTTTCATATTGTTTAACAAAGGTCAAAATGACCTGGTTTAAGTTGGACATTTATGCGATTTGTCGATTGAATGCAATCGACAAATTGCACGCCGTATGCCCCAGAGAGGGCATAAGGCGTGCAAAATGACTGGATCAGATTGCCGTGTGTTTGTGATAAATAGAGCAAGTTACGAATTATTAGGGATTTCCCCATCACATTTTTTTGCAGCCGGGTCAGAGTTTTTTATTTTAAGGTTCTGCCGATACAGAGTCTCAAACAGATACCTCAACAATGCATTAAAAAAGAGCGTGCATCCAAATTTTCTCAAGTTTACATGCATACATATGCCGCTACACCTGGCAGGGGAAGAACAAAGGCAGACTTCCAAATGCTTGGAACATCACTATTAAGAAGACTGAGATTATACACATGGTAAAGGCTGAGCGATGAAGTCCGCAGACAACTTGAGAAAGTAGGGTTCAAGCTGATCAAGACCAGCAGATTTCTTTGGATCCAGCTGCTTCAATTTTCTAGCTACATCGGCAGCAGATCACTGCTTTTTACTATTTTGTAATACGGCTGCAGTTCATTTAATTAAACAAAAATACATTTTAATAAATATTTTTCAATTTCTGTAAAAATAGACAATTAAAAATAGCTATATTTTTTTAATTAATTCAAAAAGTATTTAAAAACATTTTAGTTAATTCAATGATATCAAATTAATGACTAATCGAGAAAACTAAAGTGGAAATTCCAGAATGCTCGTCAAAAACTATTTTCCGTCATAGGAATGAAAATAATCTGTTGATCAAATCAGCACGATCATAAAACCTTTATTACCTTTACAGATTATTTTTAAGTCACATTTTAAACAGTAACTGCCGTACAAGTGGCACGGTGAAAGACTGGTTAGAGCGTCTGCCTCACAGTTGTGAGGACCGGGGTTCAATTCCCGGCCCAGCCTGTGTGGAGTTTGCATGTTCTCCCCGTGCCTGCGTGGGTTTTCTCCGGGCACTCCGGTTTCCTCCCACATCCCAAAAACATAGATGGTAGGTTAATTGACGACTCTAAATTGCCCGTAGGTGTGACTGTGAGTGCGAATGGTTGTTTGTTTGTATGTGCTCTGCGATTGGCTGGCAACCAGTTCAAGGTGTACCCCGCCTCCTGCCCAATGATAGCTGGGATAGGCTCCACCACGCCCGCGACCCTAGTGAGGAGAAGCGGCTCAGAAAATGGATGGATGGATGGATGGATGTATCAGAGGTGTGAAGTACTTAAGATTATTATTCAGGTGTCTGTACTTTGAGTATTTATTTTTCTGGCAACTTTGTACTTAACAAAAATATCTGTACTTTCTACTCATTACATCTTAAAATTGAGCTTAGTACATTTAAAACCTAAGGTTAACGACAATAAGGCGTAAAATACAAGGGTGGTAAAACAGTCTACTTATTCCAGCGGTTTTTAAAATTAGACCTTAATTCCTATAAAAAGGGTATCTTCAAATGGCGGGAATCATCACGCGGCCGTATTTTTCTCACCTACGCTGCTGTAACAGTATTGACGGTAGTTCTTGTGATCACGTGACCATAATGAGCAGATCAAATAGTTTGTTTACCAGAAGAGATTTGAAGACTTGAAGTCAAGTCAAGCTCAATCTGGTGCTCTTTCCTGAGTTGTTTAACATATCTCGATGTAAATACCAGGAAACAAAAGCTGGAATTCTGAACTTTTGTCTCATTTTCATCTTTTGATCTGAAACCCAAATGTCATCAGTATACAACAAACAAATTGACCTCGCCGTTCCAATACTTTTGGAGGGCACTGTATAGATACAAAAATATATACCATGAACATATATATGTATTATATGGGCCATTCACAAAGTTGTATTTTGCCTTTTTTAGCTCTACATTTGATGATCTACTACACATATTGAACTATTCAAAATGTGTGTTGGCCAGAGTCAGGCAACTTAATAATAATAAACAACAGGGAGTGTTTTTTTATTTTTTTAAATAATATTAGCAAACATAACCATATACAACCATATTAGCAAACATAGCCATATGACATTTATGCTAATAGAATGTTAACAGTAAGCAAATTACAGATCAATGTGCAGGATGCTTAATAATATTTTCATGGTGCATTTCTACATATAATATCCTGAGGATTAAAATAGTACCAATTTGGTGGAATGGCATAAAAGCTTTAACACAGTTGGGGGAGCGCATGGTTACCAATACATTTACATCGTTATTTAGTTTAGTGTGTGTCTTAAGGCTATGAGTAGCTAGAGCTGGTAAGATACGTCACGTCCGTGACTCCGCTCATCTACAAACGACCCTATTTATGACCACATGCTTACTTCTCACAAAATAATTCACACTTAAATATCTTTTATCTGAACTTATGTCGTTTGAATGTGTCAATATTGCTAACCTGTCTGACGTTCTTTCGACTCGTTGACAACGCCATTCAGCGAACTGGCTTTATAATATATTAGGCTTTGTAGACTTATTTAGAAATGCAGTGTCATTTTTATTATTTTTTTGATGAAAAAAAAGAAATACAGTGTCTTTCAACTTGCGCTGAGGGTGGGCGCTCAGTGTGGTGTCTCCATGTTCATCACGAGCATCGGGCAACGGGCCAATAGCATCAAGGCAGACTGTGTCTGTGTGTCACGTACGCACGCACGTGTACACACACACAAACACACACACGAAAGAAAACTGGCTGAGTGACAACACGCTGCGTCATGTGGAAAACCAAATTTAGACGTGTTGAGGAATAAATGTCTTGAATTTATTTTGTGAGAAATTCCCAAACATTTAAAAATCTGAACTGTACTGTCTTCGGGCCCGTTTCGTGGAGGATAACTTTGTATATAAGCTTTCTCACACTGCTTAAAATGCATTTCCGGGTTTGGAGCGCGTGACCCAGCTGGGCAGCCGCCGGCAACCCATCCAAATACAGTATATAAAAGCATACATGTGTTGTGGTTTAAAAAATACTTCACTATATTTATAGTGCTGCACGTAACTGTGGATTAAATAGCGAAACTTGCTGTCTCTGTCCAAAATCTGCGTTAGACATGAATACCGCAAGCCGGTTACGTTGAAGTGATTGAATGGAACCCATTTAAAATATCCTCCTTTCTTTTACTTCACCCACGTGATACGTCCCCTCCTCTGTGGGGTTCTGAGTCGTGGGCAAAAATCCAACGCTTAGTGAATTCTGCTTCACGATGATAGTAACACCCTACATCGAATTATAAAAATGCATAGTCGGTATGATCCCGGCCCATCCCGCCAGAAGCACCAAAACCCGGTTTGATGCCCATGCCATCACAGTGCTTGACTGGCCAGCCAACTGCCCAGATCTAAACCCCATTTGCGAATATATGGGGTATTATCAAGAGGAAAATGAAAAAAAAATCTGGGCTTCCATAACTCCCAGGCAATGCTACATGCTTATTGCCTCAATACCATGGCTCATCGAGGCAGTGATTTAAGCAAAGGGATTACCAACCAAGTATTGAAGATTAACATAATCGTTTTAAAAGTACCGTATTTTGATTGATTTAATGTGACCCTAATTAATGTTTTCTACATAAACTGAGAAGTAAATGGTGATTTCTTCACAGTATTAAATTTTTTTGAATTCCTGATTTCGTGTGGTTTATGAGCTGGAAGCCTAAAGTATGTGAAAATAATCAAATAAATACTTCAAATTGTGGCCCCTGAATCTGTAATCTATGAAAGTTTAACTTTTTGAATGGAATTATGGAAATAAATAAACTTTTCCATGTCATTCAATTTTTTTTGAAAGGGTGTGTGTGTATAAATAAATGACTCAATGCTTTAATTTAATAATCTCAGACTGAAGATATGCGGAACTTACATTGCGCTTTTTGCTTTGTAAAGTCCAGCCTGTGGTATCCAGTTTTTTGCCCTTTTTGTCCTTGCTTTCTTGTTGCAGGTAATCACTGGGGAAAATACAGTAAATTAGTCTTGACACCCAATAGCTTAAAAAAGTCGTCATGCAAAAAAAAAAAAAATCCCTTCAGGGATCCATGTCAAACTTACAACAACAACTTGCATGCTTCATCATTGTTCCCTCCCATCGAGTCAAAGTATGTGACAGCCTTTTTGCGGAAATCCACCACCTGGGAAAAGGAGTTTGAAAAGAAAAGCTTCAAAGCTTACAACATGCCCATCAGTCCCAAGGGGGGGTTTCAACTGGTCATGAACACTTACAGAGAGGCACCAGTGCATACTCAGGTGTACAGGAACCAACAGAATGTCTTTGGAAAAGATGTCCATCTTTTTGGTCCATCGGCGGACAGCGGAGTACCCGCTACTGCGCAGTTTGGGATAGAAGAATGTGCTGAAGGTGTTGACCGAAGGCAGCTTGGGGCCTTTGCTCCGCTCCACCAGCAGATTCATGTAAAAGTTGATCACCTTAAAAAGGAAGGGACAAGGAATTTACTGGACCAAGCCAACAGTAAAGGGCAGCTCAAGTCCACATGGAACATTTCATGTCTTCATTTTCCTTTATAGTAAGAAATAATTTGTTTTCATTCAAATTACAACTGTAGAGGTAAGATAAATCAATTTAGTATGATGTCAAGAAAAACATTTAGTGCATTATTCTTATTTAACCTTTGGTAACAAAAGGTTTGGGAGAGGATACACAATGTCTGTTTTATTACAAACAGGAATCGTATGTGATCTGCCCATATAATTGACCAAGAACACAAGCTGTCCTTTACACTGTGTAAAACTAGAGTTGTCCTGATCCGATAACGTGATTGAAAATCGGGGCCAATCATGAAATTTTCATCTTATAGTTATCGGGTGGAGATCAAATTTATTTCATTTTATTAAATGTTAAACATCATAAGGTGACTAAATAAACCTGAGGTACAAACATACTGCCAAATGGAACAGCAATAGCTTAGTTTTACAGTGGGTACGGAAAGTTTTACGACCCCCTTAAATTTGTCACTCTTCGTTATATTGCAGCCAATTGTTAAAATAATTTCAGTTATTTTTTTTCCTCATTAATGTACACACAGCACCCCATATTGACAGAAAAAAAACAATTGTTGAAATTTTTGCTGATTTAATAAAAAAGAAAAACTGAAATATCATACAGCCATAAGTATTCAGACCCTTTGCTGTGACACTCATATTTAACTCGGGTGCTGTCCATTTATTTCTGATCATCCTTAAAATGGTTCTACATCTTCATTGGAGTCCAGCTGTGTTTGATTATACTGATTGGTCTTGATTAGGAAAGCCACACATCTGTCGATATAAGACCTTACAGCTCGCAGTGCATGTTAGAGCAAATGAGAATCATGAGGTCAAAGAAACTGCCTGGAGAGCTCAGAGACAATATTGTGGCAAGGCACAGATCTGACCAAGGTTACAAAAAAACATTCTGCTGCACATAAGGTTCCTAAGAGCACAGTGGCCTCTATAATCCTGAAATGGAAGCCATTTGGGACGATCAGAACCCTTCCTAGAGCTGGCCGTCCGGCCAAACTGAACAATTGGGGGAGAAGAGCCTTGGTGAGAGAGGTAAAGAAGAACCCAAAGATCACTGTGGCTGAGCTCCACAGATGCAGTTGGGATATGGGAGAAAGTTCTACAAAGTCAACCATAACTGCAGCCATCCACCAGTCGGGGCTTTATGGCAGAGTGGCCCGACGGAAGCCTCTCCTGAGTGCAAGAAAGCCCACATGGAGTTTGCATAAAAAAAACACCTGAAAGACTCC
Source organism: Phycodurus eques (assembly GCF_024500275.1). Classification (NCBI taxonomy): domain Eukaryota; kingdom Metazoa; phylum Chordata; class Actinopteri; order Syngnathiformes; family Syngnathidae; genus Phycodurus; species Phycodurus eques. The sequence continues at coordinate 8,678,847 of NC_084525.1, read as the reverse complement.
AAGATGGTGATAAATAAGATCCTCTGGTCTGATGAGACCAAGATAGAAATTGTTGGCCTTAATTCTAAGTGGCATGTGTGGAGAAAACCAGGCACTTCTCATCACCTGTCCAATACAGTCCCAACAGTGAAGCATGGTGGTAGCAGCATCATGCTGTGGGTGTGTTTTTCAGCTGCAGGGACAGGGAGACTGGTTGCAGGGACAGGGAGACTGGTTGACTGGTCAAATAAAAAATGTATGTGAATGTGGCCAAGTACAGGGATATCCTGGACGAAAACCTTCTCCAGAGTGCTCAGAACCTCAGACTGGGCCGAAGGTTCACCTTCAAAAAAGACACTGACCATAAGCACACAGCTAAAATACCAAAGGAGTGGCTTCAGAACAACTCTGCGACTGTTTTTGAATGGCCCAGCCAGAGCACTGACTTAAACCCAATTGAGCATCTCTGCACAGACCTAAAAATGGCTGCCCACCAACGTTCACCATCCAACCTGACAGAACTGGAGAGGATCTGCAATGAGGAATGGCAGATGATCCCCAAATCCAGGTGTGAAAAACTTGTTGCATCATTCCCAAAAAGACTCATCGCTGTATTAGCTCAAAAGGGTGCTTCTACTAAATACTGAGCAAAGGGTCTGAATACTTATGGCTGTGTGATATTTCATTTTTTCTTTTTTAATAAATCTGCAAAAATTTCAACAATTCCATTTTTTTTTTTTTTCAATATGGAGTGGTGTGTGTACATTAATGTGGAAAAAAATGAGATTAACTGTTTTTTGCAAATGGCTGCAATATAAAAAAGTGAAAAATTCAAGGGGGTCTGAATACTTTCCGTACCCACTGTATATTACACCATGTAATGTTTCGGGTTCGTATGGTGGCCTGAAAAAGATGACAGGCAGAGAACCATGTCCACACAAGTTCTGGGATTCCACAAAAATGTTTGTACTTTATTCAAGCTGTACCTTTTTAAGACCAGTTGCACAGCAGCTGTTTGTTCAACAAACAAAATAAAGGAGACCACACAGTACGTAGAATTGCGGGGTGAGTTCATTAACAAAAGAGGAGCTTTATCAAATGCATCTCTGTTAGCATCTATAGTATTGCTTACTCAAAAAATAGAGCCCTGGCACGTTGTTCAGCCCTTGCTTACCTCATCATTTAGCCAGCTCAGGCCACTCAGAGTCTGCAGATCCTTGCGTGTCAGACTGAGACCAAAACCTTCACTACATACTTCATCAGGACTCCCGCGTCTTAACACCTTGTCCACTTGAGCCTCCATTTCCTAAACACACAGACACAAAAATCACAGGTAAGACGCGAAACAAGTTTCTACATTTACAGTGATAGGTACTGTATTTTGAGACATGGCAGATTTGAGTTTCTATTTTAAATGTGTTAATTTTGTACACGTATACACACATGCAGCACAAATTGCAGATAATAATACCTCTGTGAGTTCTGGGAATTCTGGTTTATCGTCCAATGACTGGGGCTCTTCTATAACTAGTGTCAAAGGAATCTCCGTCTCCAAAGGTACTCGAACATGAACCTCCACATCTGTGCTGCGTTGCCCTCCTTCGGACAGGCGCTAAAAAAGAAACGCCAACACGGGTAGGTGAAATCCCAAAGAGCAGACTAAAAAACTGAGTGAACAACAGTCTGAGTGTTACATAGTCACCTGTCGCTGCAGCTGGGAAGCTAAGGCCTCTTGCTCTTCTATCTGTCTTCGCCTTTCTCTTGCCCGAGAATCATAAATACTTGTCCTAAAGTCACAGGATACAATACACAACTTGTAAAGTGTCTAAAATAAACAATCACAAATACATCATGTGAATTTATTTACTTACAATTCTTTAATCCATAACTCAGCTTGGAAACATGGTATGCTGTGAAGAGATGTTGTAATTTCTGATAAAAATACATGCAACTGGATTTTAAAGCCCTTAATTATGAGTTAGTTATTTGTATGACATTCGTCATATATGAAATAACAGTGAACACAAAATTAACAGAATAAACAATGACATGTCAACATCTTGCTTGTATAGTTTCATTTCAAAATTATTCAAATTCAAAGAAATCCTAACCTTGAGGAATCTTGCTTTTTACTCTTTTGATCATTTACAATAATAACAGAGTTGCAATCGTGGGCTGCAAGACAAAAGAGCGAAAGGAACACCAACAAACTGTAAGAATAAGCAAATGTAAAATCAATTCAACCATTCCATTGTGAGTACAAACAAGAGGATGGCTAACTTGATGACTGAGTGTCCTGAGAGCAGGTGTCCAGCACAGCGGATGGGGAGGGCTGACTGGAGCTGAGGTCCACATCTAGAGACCATGTCTGGTAGTTCTCTGGCTTGCAAAAGGAAGCCACTGGGCTGGGAAGGTTGCTGGAGCTCTGGCTCGACACACCCCTGGGGCTGGGAGGGCTGCTTGGTCCTTCCGAAGTATCCCCTGCCACTGAACTGGTGAGGGAAGAGAAGTGTAGCAGTCTTCGGCTGGGGCTCAGGAAGCTGGTGCTGATGATAATGTGAAGAGGATGACAATGACATTTTTGCAGGAAACATTTACAAACTAGGTTTAACGGGTTGAGTGATATAAAGTATTGGAGCATTCATACATACAAATCTCTCTGTGACCTCACGATGGAATGTGAGTAGCCGTTGTGAAGACAAGACTGACCACCTGAGACCATGGCCAGAAGCTGCCGATATGCCTCCTTCTCCTCTAAATGAACAGACTGGACAAAACATTCCATGAGCCAAGAGCTCTAAAAACAACAACAAGTGACTATGATGACGGTAGCATCTCACCTCCTGTGCTGTGCAACGGGCTTTGGCTTGATGCATGTGGCCCGCTGAAGTTCTGTGTGACGGCCTCTGTGGTACTTTGATTGGAAATGTTTTGTCATACATGCTGGTGCAGGAGCTGCTTGCTGTGGACTCTCCACTAACCACACTAAACAAAAACAAACAGTCATGTCATCAAATACAACCAACCAGAATACACGGAAAGAGCTAGAATATAACATCAGCTCAGGAAAATATTTTAATACCTTGGTGTACTATATTTTCTGATGTTTACGGGCCTGCCGAGCCATGCAGAGGTGTGCAATTTCGGCGTGATGGTGGGGGGAAAGCTGCCTGGGTGCCCATTTATTTTTGGGACTTCCTGAAGTGTTGGATTCATGTGCACTTGTCGCCTGCAAACTTTACATTCCCAAACAGACTAGTCGTTACATACTGGAGTCATTGCAGGGTTAGACACATAACTGCACCATGACCATGAAAATAATTCCCACCAAAGGCTTCAAAAGACTTAATGAAACACTTCAGGAAATAAACTAACCTGATTTGGGTGTTTTCCACTCTGAAGTTGTAGCAGGAGCAGCAAAAGTCTGATCCAGGGAGTTTACTTCTGAGTTCTTAGAACATAAGACGGGGAGCTTGCTTGAATTAAACAACTCTGAAGCAGTTACATGTAGGGCTGGGCGATATGGTGTTTAAAAAAACATTGTCAAATAATCTAAAAAAATAATAATAAATCTGACTTCTGATTTTAATTTTTTTTGCTCCTTCACTTACAGAAAAGGCAAATAATGACGATATTCAAACGTTTTGCTTTGTTTGTTATCCCTTCTGGGGTTTACTTTACTTCTCCTGAAAAAAACATTTTCCCCTGGGTATAAATTTGCATCAACTTCTTTAGAAATAATAAAAACATATTTTTCTGTATCGTCAATATTAAAATAAGCATTCTCTCCAAAAAGTCCATTTTGCAAAAATATGTTTTTAAACACGATTCTTAAAGAATTCAAATAAAAAAATTTCAACAACTTTATATAAAGAAATTAGCAGCCAAGCTGCATGGCGCAGCTGCTCCACGTCTGTTGTCACACCCCATAAACTCCCTTACACTCTTTTCTCATGAAGAGTTGTACAGTTGAGGCCAGGCCACCTCTGCAATGTATTTGCTGCTTGGAAGGACATACATTGGGTCAAAAGTTTCCAACACGTTTATAAATTTTAACCATGTCTTTGCCAATGTTTAGCACCACTGACTGTGATTGACTAACAATATGAAAATTCTGCTCATGTTGTCTGTTTCTTTGAAGGAATTTAAATCGCTTGTCACTGTTTTAAAAACAAACCACTAAAAGGTGTCAAAGTTTACTAACTACAACAAAATAGTTTCTAATTTGGTAACACTGACTGTGCTTAAACTGAAAACTCCATTCATTTTGCAGCCATGTTAGTGGAACCACTGCATTTAAAAGTGAAGATGCACATTTAACCATGAAAATCACATTCTAATTTTAAATCATCCTGACAAATAATCCAGAATTTGTCAATCCATTGTGACATGTACGCACCCTAAATGTTTAACTTACAAGAATTGGTGTCCATCTTCCTGCTGATGTTGAGGGCTGTGGCTGAAGTTGTTCAAGAGGATGACCAGAGGAGGAAGGCAGCATGTTTTTTAAGGTAGGGCTCACACTGTTCTTCATCCACGTCGCCACACTGGAACTCCGATTCTTTACTCCTTCAGCTGCAATCTTGACAGTGTCAATAAGATCTCCTGATGAAAAACAAGAGCGTTAGTAGAGTTGTAAAAATACAATGACGATAGCTGATGAGGTGATCTTCAAATTACCCATTCGAGATTTCTTTACTGCGAGTTCATCTTGGTCGCCTAAATGCCCGTCTTCTAAACTTAAAAGAGAAGGATACACGTTATTAGAATACGAAATGACCGATGGACGAAGTTAAGTTCATTTGTTTGAGCACTTACCATTCAACTGGTCTTTTCCGTCTCATCCTTATGTGGTCATCTCCAGGTACCCGGTCTGTTTGAGATGGTCTCACAACCGGAACACCATTTCGGAGATTGGCAACGCTTGACTCTACCCATTCGTACAATTTATTGAGCATGGCTTCAAGCTTGCTAAATCACGCCGCTGGTTGACAATTAAATCGCTTCAAGTGAGTGCCGTCTAGCGGTCTCTGGAGCCAACACAAATTAACCTAACGCGAGTCATTCGAGCGAGACGCTTAAACGGGGATAAGTCAACGAGTTTCCCACTGAGCGATAGTCCGCAAAGGGAGAATTTGCTAACCTATTTGCTGGCAATGCTAACTAGCTTGCTAGCCAACGTCGTTAGCAACGCAGCTAATTTACACAACTATGTCTAAATTACTACAGAGGCGCTAAAGCTCGCAGCCAGTGCATTCGGAATACCCGTTATGGTGTTATGTCTCACACAAATCTGTTCAATATCCTGAACGACACGTTAGTTGGCCAAAAAACTCGTTGAAGAGTACTATCTCCCGCTTCTTCCTCATTCAAAACCACAACATGGCTGAACCGTGTGTCCCACTATTGAATGATTTGATTGGATAGCTGCACGACGTGCGAACTACTATGGCAGTATATTACTGGTTGTTTGCGGGCCGAGGTGAGCGTTTGATTTCGACGTCACAGTGACCGGCGTTGACCGCGACATTTCTCTGTCAACTACGTGAAAACGCAAAGTAATTATTTGTAAACAATTCCCACAGTGCCTAAAAAAAACATGATTGAGTTCCAGTAGTTGATTTCCCAATCCTAATTTAGCCAAGGCACATATTTTATATGTTTTAGAAATCCCACGGCACACCACCAAACACAAATTGATATACCGTGCTGGACTGATTAATTATCATGTAGTGTAATGCAGTGGTTCTAAAAGTGTGGTACGAGTACCACTAGTGGTACGCGGGCTCTCTCGAGGGGTACACCAAAGACTCACTGCCCAAGTACAGTCTTTCTGTATTTAACTTTAATGTTCAATACATTTGCATTCATTTTTCAAGAACAGTTTGTTTTAAAACATTTATTTGGGTACAATTTTCATTTAACATGTACGTGCAATACATTTTTATTTAATTTTATTTCTGTAACGCTTTTTTATTTTCTTACATTTAAGTGCAGTGCTCATGTTAAAACTGCATAATGTTAAAGTGGCTAACAATAATTCTAAAAATACTTTTTAGGAATGAAACCTCTGTCTTGGTTTGAGAATCACTGCTCGTGGAAGAGCATTTTGTTCTACCGGTCACTATACAAAGATGGCAAATGCAGTGGATGAAAAAAAGTATGTGCATTTTGTAAATTTCTGCATAAATTGGTCATCAAATGTGGTCTGATTTTCATCTAAATCACAACAATAAACAGAGGTGCTGAGACTAATACCACACAAACAATTAAATGTTTTCATATTTTTATAGAAAATAACATGTAAACATTCACAGGACACGGAGTAAAAAGTAAGCGTACCTGTAACTGGTTGACCATCCTCTTGCAACAATAGCCTCAACCAAATGTTTCCTGAAGCCGCAGATCAGACGTGCACGATCAGGATGACGTTTGGAACATTCCTCTGTGCAAAACCTTTGCATTTCAGAAAGATCCCTGGGATGTCTAGTTTGAATAGCTCTCTTGAGGTCATGCCACAGCATTTCAATCGGGTTCAGGTCAGGACTTTATATATAAAAACTTGTATTAAGCTGGAAAGGTTACAACGGTATCTCTAAAAGTCTTGATGTTCATCAGCCCATGGTTAGACAAATTGTCTATAACTGGAGAAAGTTCAGCACTGTTACTTCTTTTCCAAGAAGTGGCCATCCTGTAAAGATGACTGCAAGAGCACAGCGCAGAATGCTCAATGAGGTATATAATTTTTTTTTTTTTTTTTAAAAGCCCTAGAGTGAAGGAGGAAGCAATATGATTTTTTTTTTTTAATCTTTTGCAGCAAATTTTCAAATGGAACTAAAATTGGGCGGCACGGTGGCCGACTGGTAAGAGCGTCAGCCTCACAGTTCTGAGGACCCGGGTTCAATCCGCGGCCCCGACTGTGTGGAGTTTGCATGTTCTCCCCGTGCCTCCGTGGGTTTTCTCCGGGCACTCCGGTTTCCTCCCACATCCCAAAAACATGCATAAATTGCAGACTCTAAAAATTGCCCGTAGGGGTGCATGTGAGTGCGAATGGTTGTCTGTTTGTATGTGCCCTGCGATTGGCTGGCAACCAGTTCAGGGTGTACTCCGCCTCCTGCCCGATGACAGCTGGGATAGGCTCCAGCACGCCCGCGACCCTAGTGAGGATAAGCGGCTCAGAAAATGGATGGATGGAACTAAAATTGTAATAATGGAAATTTCCAAAAGCAACTGTAAGTAAATTACGTCAACAGGTCATCATTATATATATTAGCTTTGTTTTAAATGGGAAAAGCGGGGTAAACCGTTGTGTAAATTGACAGATAAACAGTTGATGGTTTTTGTCAATGGGAGAACAAATTAAAGACACGTTCGTTCACAGGAACACTTTAATAATGTAGGCTGTAACATTACAATGAAATGCAGTGTTCACACTCACATTCAACATAGTCAATGCATTTCAAAACCACTTCATTTGACTTTCAAAACTAAACTTCATGCATTTCACTCTCATTTCCTGAAATATATAGTTCTGTCATGTCATAGAAAAATAAAGTTAAAATATATATCATTAGCCCTCCTCAAGCTAACCATAACCTAACCGTAGTCAATGGCACTATCATAATAACCATATGATCAGATTTAAAATATAACATCCAACCATCCATCCATTTTTTTAAATCGTGCTTATCCTTATTTGGATCACAGATGGGCTGGAGCCTATTCCAGCTGACGTTGGGCGACAGGCAGGGTACAACCTGGACTGGTCGCCAGCCAATCGAAAGTAACATATAGTCAAATGAGCATTCACACTCTCATTCACACCTAAGGACAATTTAGACCATATATGTCAAACTCATTCCCGGGGGCCAAATTTGGCCCACGACGAAATTATATTTGGCCCACAAGACCATATCAAATGTGTATTAGAGCTGGCCCGCCAGTATATAGCACATGCGCCACTAATATTACAAATCCCAGAATGCTTTGCTAGTGTGTTGGCCCATCAGTCTAGACCGGCGAGCGCCCCTTCCCTTTCTGTTGCAGTCGTTAACAACTATGCTACCAGTCTCCTCGAGCAAATTTACACTTCCCCTTCCCATAAATGGCCAAATGAAAGATGGAAAATGGTTAAGTTCCAAGACAGGTGGGAGGCAGATTGTCTGTTTGTCGTGTGCAGAGCAACGTGACTGTAACAAAGAATATAACATAATTGAATTTTATTTTTTTTTTTAAATGCCCTTTATCAACTTTTAGGCAGGAACTGTTAATAATTTGCAGTTTGGATTTTTATTGAAGAACAAGATGGAGAGATTGTAGAATTCATGTTATCTATTTAAATGTAAAACAACAAACGAATACCACTGATGTCTTTTATCCCAAATTTCATTTCTCGTGTTTATATTAAAGTTTACTTGTTCCAGATTCAGTCTTTAAGCAAAACGTAAGTTTGTTGTCAAGTTATAAACTGTAACGCTACATTTCTGCAGAGAAAGGAAACGTGCACATTGCAGTGATTTTTCATTAAATATTGAGTTTGGCCCGCAACATTGTCTAAATTTTTTATTTTGGCCCACCGTGAATTTGAGTTTGACATCCCTGATTTAGAGTCTTCAAGTGAAACTCTAACATGCATGTATTGAAATGTGGGAGGAAGCCGCAGTACCAGGACAACATTCATACAGAAAGGCAGGAGCTCGGATTCAAACCCCCAACCTCATAACTGAGACACAAAAATGCTAACCACTCATCCACCTAGCTGCCAAAACAACAAATTACAACGCAGTACAAATATTAGAGAATTAACATTCAACACTGCAATAAGCTACCTCTTCGATCCACATTAACAGTGTAGAGGTTTCTTATGAACAAAAGAGCATCTACTGTATGACTAAAAACAAAAAATATATAAAACCTTCACAAATAATGTGAGTTTGATAATAGAATGACAATATAATTGGCAGAGGCATTTTTTTTTTTTTTTTTTTTTTATAAGAGTTATGCATCTATATATTACATCATGAATTAGCATCTACAGTATATTATGTAATAACACAGGATGCAGATTTCGGTCTAGAGACATACATACAGAGGGTTTGAACATGTTCTGGCCATGTGATTTAAGAGCTCCATAACATACCAACACCATGCTGGTAAGAACTTGTTGGGTGCAGTTAATGACAGATGTGTCCGTACAATACCTCACAGTAGTTCACAGCACAAGATTCACAAATTATTCACCATAATAGGAATATGCGGCAAAAAATATTGTGTTACAACTCAAGGATTTGTCACTACATCTACCAAAATGACTTATTACACAATGACCATTATTAACTATTATTAATAATTGTGCCGCCCTTAAGGTTGTTATTTTACTCCTGTCTTGTTCCAAATATTTGGAGGAAGAAGGAGAAGATGTAGACTATGTCCAGGTAGATGCTGAGAGTGGCAAAGATGTACTCTTCGGGGCTCATGGTGTACCGCTTGGTGCCCATGAGGAGCTGGGTGTCAAATGCCAAAAACTTGCAAAGGAAATACATGTAAAAGTAAATATCGGGTTGTAATCATGTGCTCAAAACACCGCATGTTCTCATTCTGGATCTGACACTGGGAACTTACCATGGTGAACAATATGGCTCCCAAAACAGCATATGTGGTATCCAACCAGGGTACCTGAATTACATACATTACCCAGGTAAATATGGTTGTAGTTTATACATGACCAGAATGCTTATGATAAAGAATCCACCATCAGGCAATAATTTCATTTTATTGAATATATTAAATATTTCTGCATCAAACAAACTGTTATACAACTTACCCGTTTGTTTGACAATTCTTTATATTTAGTTCACCAATAAACAGTGTTGATTCATGTTGTGACCAAAATGTAATGCAGTGGTGCCATGAGATACGAGTGACCAGACTTACAACTTTTTCGAGATACGAGCAGACATTCTGCCAATTTTCTGCTTTGATCTACGAGCAAATTATTTGAGATTTGAGCACTGAATGGTGGCAATGAATTACACTAAACTCAGATTACAACGAGCAGCAGTTTGGCAGATGGTGAATAATTCTTCAAAAAAGAGGCTTCAAGCTTATTACTGCCACCCCCAGTTGAAGTTTACTGTCAAACGAAATATAAAACAGAGAATTACATTTTGTAGCTTTGCTTTATAAAAGTCAGTTTAGCTTAATGCTAACAATCAATGCAAAAGCCATGTTATGTGTTATGCAATGGCTATTTTAACACAAATGGTGAAGCAACCCATGTAGACAGACAATACCCACAGACATATATTGTTGATCCTCTAAGAAGAATGACTAATGTTATTGTGGCTTACTAAGGAGCTTTGACCGGCTCCTTGTATATCCTTATGTCTGTATTATTGGCTGGCGACCGGTTCAGGGTGTTCACCCCGCCTCCCGCCTGAAGATAGCTGGGATAGGCTCCAGCAGCCCGCGACCCTAGTGAGGATAAGCGGTACAGAAAATGGATGGATGGATGTATTATACTGCCTCTTGGTGCTCAAGGCGCCCACAGCAGAAGGAGCAGTACAATGTCCACTGAATCACAGCAAGAAATGTTGCAAAAACAATTTAATTCTGAACATTCCATTCCATTCATTACTTTATATTTTTATAAAATACAATATTAAAGAGTGCTATTTTTCTAATTTAAAAAAAAATTATTGGTGTTTTTGGGAGGCTGGAATGGATTATAGGCATTTCCACTCATTTCAATGGGTAAAGATGATTTGAGATATGAGTCTTTTATGTTACTTGCATGGTCACAAAACAAATTCAGCCCGTATCTCAAGGCACCACTGTACAGTGCAGTAGAGCCACTCACGCTGACTGGGTGAATCGAGTGGCAGATTTTAAAATGCCAGTGGAACACTTTGTATACATTCTATAAGTGGGCATGTTGAAAGAAAACACGTCCTTTGGTCACAACAAGGTTAAAATGCATTGTAAAGTAACTTGCGTTACTGAGATTGTACCGGGGAAACTATTACTGAATATATGTGTAGCAAAAAGCGAAAGTTACTGTAGTACCATTCATTTTGTAATGCTGGGTTGTGATTCTTACGATACTTACATATTGAAAGGGAAGGACAATAGCAAGCACTAGTCCAGAGATGAACATGACCATACAGAAGATAAGGAGCACACCTTGGTATGATGTCACATCAATCTGAAAGGAGAGAGCACATGTTTTCACTCAATTCTTTGTCATGCGTGTTGTATGAAATGCAAAGCAAAGGGGAGCAAAAGTAAAAATGTCACCTTAGTTTGGAAACTGAGGATTGTAACTAGGAGACAGACCGCAGTGGTGATCCCCAGACACATTATCACTGATTTGGTGTCATAGAAGCTTTTTGAATAAGCAAAAAAATACAGTCAGGTTGCATTGATGAAATTAATGTTACAGTACATGCTACTGTTGTAAGGATGTCACTGGCTATCTACAAACAGCCACAAAACAGTAGATATCTGTTTCTCAACAAGGTGATTAATAATACGTGGTTGTTATAAAACTCATGCAACGAAAATGTAAATCAGTGGACGCACTAAATTGTACTGTACCTGGATAACATCCCTGTCATGTAGGAGAGTGAAAGGGTCTGTAACAGACAAGAAGACAGTAACAACAGCCATAAGACATTAGACTCATTGGTCACATTATTTGGTACACCTGCACAATTTAATAAGCTCTAACACAAAAATTATAGCGACCAGTCGACTTTGACAAATATAACAATGCTAAGTTTTGATACTATCAGATTTATTATACATTATATTATTGTGGTTGTAGTTTGTAAGTTATTTTGGTTCATTTATATGCATTAGCCGCAACATAAAATGAAAAGTTACCCAAGTGTCTGGAGAGTGCTTTTTGATATTCTTCATTGTCTAAATTAATTACATTGTGCTCATGTAAACTGTATTTTATAGAAGTGACACGCAATTTACTTGTATAATAAAAGTATAAGTTTTTTTCAAGCAGTATTTGTTTGGAAACAGTTAATCAGTTTTGTACTTACAAAGATGGCAAGCAGGATCAGATTCCATGGAAACTTTCTCCTATAGGAGTGAACAAATGGGATTTATCATCACATTATGAATGTATGATTTGTTTGCTATGTTCTTATTCATGTGAGACTTTACCTTGGTGCAGAGCAACAAGACAGTGTCAAATATGTAACGAAGAACACTGCGCTGTTACACAAAACGAACATTACTGTTAGATAGCAGTGACATGAAGCTGAGAGTGTAACTAGACTGGGTGGATATAGTGTACTTACTAAGAGGCCCAGTACCACCCCGGGTTTGTTTGAATGTAGTCCTTCACAGGAACACTAAAAATGTGTTTTTGGTCAAACAAAAATTATTCTAAGCACTGTAGATTTTTTTTAAAGACGTCCATTATAGTATTTTGGAAGATAGTACAGTAGTGCCTTGGGAGATTAATGCATTCCATGACCACGCTTGTAACTCAAAACACTCATATTGCAAATCATCTTTCCCCGTTGAAATGAATGCAAATGCCATTAATCCATTACAGCCTCTCCCCAAAAAAACATTTTAAAAAATTATTATTATTTTTTTTAATTAGAAAAAAGGACTCCAAATATCATCCATCAATTTTCCTTACCACTTAATATTAGTCGTTCTTAGCAGAGGATAAAGAATATGCCTGTGAGTATTGCTATATTATCTGTCTACATGTGCTGCTGCGCTGTTTGTGTTCAAATATCCATTGCTTAAGGGTTATAACACCGATACAGATACTAATCATTACCCCGTCCTTATGGCGTTTCCCATTATGTGTTAGTATTAAGCTAGCAGAGGCTATGTGGTTGTTTGAAATACACAACATGCAACTCACGATTTTTTTGTATGTTTGGTTCGACAGTCCCTTCAAATAGGAGTGGCAATAAACAACTTGAAGCTTCTTATATTGAAAAAAAAAATAATAATTCTATCTGCCAAACTGTTGCTTGCTTCGAAGTGATTTCAGTCACTGTCACCCTACAACTCTTGTATCTCAGGTTTGTGCTTGCAAGTCAAAGCAAAAAATTGGCTGAACTATGGCTTGTATCTAAAAAAAAAAAAAAATCTAGTCACTTGTATCCCAAGGCACCACTGTATCGTAAAAGAGAAAAGGGCTGTCTCACCAGAAAGTGAAAAGAGAGACAATAGAGAGTGTTACCAAGAGCTGGATTGCCAGGATGGCGTACACCTACAACCATATTAAAACATGTTATTCTGTTTTTCAAAGGATTAATATGTCACAGGCTTAAATAACCCAAAATATAATGCTCATGATACCTTACGTATGAAGACCCTCCGGATGTTCCGATCATCCCAGGTGAACTCTGTTAACATCTCAACATCACTGTAGCAAGACTCACTGGTGCCTATAATTGATTACAGGACACCAACACAAATTTATATGTACTCATTGATTTTCTAGAGCAGCCATGGCCAAGTCAACGAGCATAAAGGGACAAAAACATAGCCCAGCCCATTACAAAGAGCCACACAACAAATGGGTGCCCACATTACCACGGCGAAAGTAAGTTACAGTCACAATATTAACTAGACTTTACACCGATTTTATCATCCTTATCGGTATCGGCCGATAATTACCATTTTATGCTGATCGGCTTTAAAGTCATAATTCGCCGCGCAAAAGACATGTACTCCGCGTCGCCATCGTGCTACCTGTTGGACATCGTTTGAATCCAACAGGTAGTTTATTTTTAGTCTTGTCTTTTGGCTTAGTCCCCGTAAACATCTGACAGCCAATAAAGTTATTAAAAAAAAAAACGTTGGCGGTGTGGAACAGACAACACGTCTGAGACAGACGACACGTAATGCCCGGACCAGACTACAGGACAAAGTTGCTCTTTCAAGATTGCACTATGTCAGACTACTGCAATAAAATCTTGTATTCCGATACCATCGCACACAGTTTTTGCAACCGGATACACTCGTTACCATGGCGACGACAACAAAAGTAGATCGTGCCAACTAACCCTATGAGGACAAAATAGGGAAAAACGTGTGTTGGTGGTCACCGGTGCTCAGGACAGGAGAGGACGTTCGTTTAAGGCTTGCTCGAGGTGTGTTCACGTACTTTGAATATGATACGGCTCGCAAGCAGGGAACAAAAACGTTATGTAGCCTAGCAAGCTACTGCTAGCACGAGCAGTTGTACGTAAACATGCCGCCATTCTGTAGAATCATGCTCTAAGGTTTTGGTGTGGGTGAAGTAATTTAATTAAAAATAAAGTAATTTAATTACAGTAAATTAGCACCCATTGTTTCTGTCGTGTAATGTTGGTTTGGCCTGACTGATTAGAGTACACAATATGACTAGAGCAATGGTTTCCAACCTTTATGGAGCCAAGGAACATATTTTACAATTGGCACACCAACATACAAAAATGTCACAAAAAGTGGATACATTAATTACTGTATTTACTTCCTGCCATCTAATAGAAGACCATTCATTTGTTCTGTCTGTCACTAAGCCTCACTGGCATAAATACAGGAACATTCATTCATTCATTCATTCATCTTCCGTTCCGCTTATCCTCACAAGGGTCGAGGGAGTGCCGGAGACCAACCCAGCTATCTTCGAGCGAGAGGCGGGGTACAGCCGAACTGGACGCCAGTCAATCGCAGGGCACATAGAAACAAACAACAATTCGCATTCACACCTAAGGGCAATTTAGACTCTTCAATCAACCCACCATGCATGTTTTTTGGGATGTAGAAGGAAACTGGACTACCCGGAGAAAACCCACGCAGGCACGGGGAGAACGTGCAAACTCCACACAGGCGGGCCCGGGATTTGAACCCCGGTCCTCAGAACTGTGAGGCAGATGTGCTAACCAGTCACCCACCGCCTAGAGGAACATAGATACATTATTTATTGTAAATATATATTTTTGTGCAATTAAGTACTCAAGTAAACACAGGAAATGAACAGGTCATTTAAATAGACACATTCTTCCATCTTCTGATCAGATCGGTAATCGGTTATCGTTTTTTTAAACTCGCTGATCGGTCCCAAAAATCCTGATTGTGTAAACCCTAATATTAACCACACCTGTGCAATCTAAAATAAACATCACAACATGTTAACTTTGTCCTTTTCTCTGCTACTTGTCCTTACTAGGGTCACAGGTGAGCTGGAGCCTATCCGAGCTGATTTTGGGCAAGAGGCAGGGTACACCCTGACTGGTTGCCAGCCAATTGCAGGGCACTTAAAGACAAGCAAGCATTCACACTCACATTCACATTCACACCTACAGACAATTTAGAGCATTGATTCTCAACCAGTGTTCTGTGGCACATTAGTGTGCTGTGGAAAATTATCAAATTTCACTTAATTGGTCAGAATTTTTTTATTTACAAGAAATGCTGTATTTTTGTTCATCTATCTATGCCAGCAATGTATAGTATAAAATTGACTTGTGTATCCACTTTTTTGTGACATTTCTGTTTGGTGGTGTGCCGTGAGATTTTTGGAAGGTAAAATAAATAATAAATAATATAATAAATATATAAATATAATAAAATAAAGGTTGGGAATCACTGAGTTAGAGTCTTCACTGAACCTAACGTGCATTTAGCAGGAGAAAATGCAAACCCCAGGCAGGCTGGAGTAGAGATTTGTATCCGGAACCTCAGAACTGTGAAGCAAATGTGCAAACCACTCAGTTGGGCTGCTTAGCAATCATCCTTGTCAATATTAGCATCTACAATTTTTCCCTGCAAAAATACTATTTTAACAGTTGACTGCCATACCATCTGGCTCGCACGTAGTACTATGTTAACCACCCCTGGTCAAGAGAGCCTCTCTTTTTTCAAAACATTCAATGAAAATAGGTAAATGTACTCACTGGCCACCATCTTCGGTACACCTGCACAATAAAAAATAACAGGATTATAATTATCAGTGTTCTAGAAATCCTAGTTTATATCAGTAAATACAGATCTTGCTGAAGCTGAGGTTCATGCCAACCTGCAGTGGCTTCCTCATAACTGGGCGGAGCAGGTGACACTGAGGACTGTCCACTGGATAAGTCACCAGGGTTCTTGTCAACGAGTGAAGGCTGAAAGCACAATTTATTGAGTTGGCAGACTTGGAATGGATGCATTAAATCAAGAAGTAGTAAAAGAAATATTTATGTGTGTATTATAAGGATGACTTTAAATAGCTTCTTTATACTGTGCTATACTGCAAAAACCGCATGATGGGCTTTGATGATTCATCCATCCATTTATTTTCTTTAGCTCTTGTGCTCATTAGGGTCATGGCTGAACTGGGGCCTATCCCAACTGACTTTTCCAGACAAACAATTCCCACTCACATTCACCCCTAGAGACAAGTTAAGAGAATTTAACCTCACGTGTGTTTTTGCAATGTGGGTGGAAGCCAAGCTACCTGGAGAAAACCCTTGTGGATTTGAACCCCCAACCTCAGTACTAAGAATGTGAGGCAGATGTGCTTACCAGTCACCCACCGTGGAATGGGAAGGTGTATAATTTTGAATTTGTCCAACATTAGTTCATGTAATGACATTGACTCCAATGCAAGAGATGTATGGAAAATTCTCCCCTTACAAAGTTAATAATGCTGAATATTCCTCTACTCTTCACTTATGTTTAGCATTGTTATTGCTCTGTATTAAACTATGCAGAGCTTTGTGCTGTCTTTTGTTATTCTCTTAGGTAAATGGATAAGCAAAATATGAAAAATAGCTCTGCGTGATGCATCGAATTTATGACGTACAACCCCTTGTTTACAGTAAAATATTTGTAAAGACAACTTTAATGATCCTGTGTACCTGATGTTGTGGTCTGTGTATGTTTCCATTGTAAAAGCTCACATGGTAGGCAGAGCTACGGCAATACGTTATACTGTCATAATGACGCATCATGTTAACCTATCAAGTCTATCACCAGAAGCGACTTGTTCAACAAACAAGAATCAAATGCCACCACTAAATATGGATATCAAAACACATTTCGTCAGTAACGCTGTAATATGGAGATTATTTAATAGACGTGCGTGTTCAAGAGGCTTGTATGTAATCTTACAATATTTGAGTTAACAATGGAGCTCCTACCTTGCCCTGCGTCATGATTCTGGCTGGATTCCCAAGGTCGACCCACGCCACTTGGACAGAAGTGTCGATGGTGCCTCTTCTATAATTGTGACGCAATCCGAATTCGGAAAACACAGCAGCAGCAGGGGGCGTGCGGCTCCCCCCCACCCCCACCCACACAGGGATGTTCTAGCAGCATCCAGGAGAAGCTGCAGGACACGCGATGCCGGGACGGGGAGCCCAATACCTGCCCCGTATGAGATCAAAGGGCCGTTGGGATGGGAGACATCTGCACAAGTGTGGAATGGAAAGTTCTGCCTGCCGACATGTGACGTCACCACGAGTTTTAACAAAAAACGAATAGCACTTTTATTCTGGTAGTATGGAGCAATTACAAAAAAACTGATAACAAAATATGGATTTCATTATCTATAGGACGCTCTCAGTCAAAATAACAGACAAATGCTCTCCCCCTGAGTTGTTGATTTTACAATGTTTCTATTTATGCAGTGCTCACTTTGAAAGGGAAGCATTTATACATCTCAATAAACAAATGCACCATCTTATGAAGGTTGATGATTGCACTCTCCTGCGGTTGAATCTCCTCAAATGTATCTTTGCTAGACTTTCACTGGTGCATCCTCATTTTTAAACGGATTTGTTAAGATATTTTTTTTGGGAGGGGGTGGGGGGGGGGGGCACAATGAGTGTTTTCTCATTCTGCGTGCCACAGAAAATTTTGATTCTGCAACTACGCTACAAAAACTATTACTTAATGTTGAGTACTAAATACTATTTTACACTGAAAAAGGCTAGCCATACAATTTCAGTGTAGTGTACATTCACATTATTATTAAAAAAACATCTATCTTTAATGTGTTTAAGACATGACATAGGTGCTACCGATCAATGCAAACTAGAACTAGCAGACATTCCAACAGCTTCTTCCCTCTTGCAATCAACTTCTTAAACAGCTGACCTACAATTCCATTACAACATGCTGCCAATTTTTTTGTCCAGGTTTGTTGTCACATTTCTGTCGGGCCAATTATATATTACTCGTGCACTCACTGTAGTAGTCTCGCTACACTGCACTATTTGCATATCTGTTGTTGACCAATACTGGCCACTCATGCCAGAGTTGCATCTGCCCCATTTGCACACTGGCTGAGGAGTATCTGCAACATTTGCACAATCAACATTGTCCCAGATTATCACACTACTCGTTACTTTAAACCGCATACACTCCTTGAAGTCTCGGCGCCCTTTGCACAATGGTCATTGCACCGGACTATTGCAATATTAGTCATTCGAACTGTCAAAAAAAATTATAATAATTTGTACTGGCATTAGCAGATAACTAGCAACCCTTTATTGCTCAGTGACTGTTTGTGTCAATGTCTTTATGTCTCAAAAGTGTTCTCTGTCAATTGACTGACTGTTGTCGTACTAGAGCGGCTCCAACTACAGGAGACAAATTCCTTGTGTATTTTTTGGACATACTTGGCAAATAAAGATGATTCTGATGTTTATCGTAAACCTGCCCAATATGAAAAGTGGCCCAAAATAACCTTTGGTGTTATGAACCATGACATAAATACTGCAACATTACTTGAGTCGGTGAATCCATGTGTTTTCCAATATGTTTCCATTGTTTTGTAATAACATGAATGCACTTACACTTTGTACAAGGCGATCAAGGCCTTTTTTCTTCCCCATACCTCAGAACCAGTGACATCATACCATTTTAACCTGCCTGTCAAGTCCACTTATTTC
Source organism: Phycodurus eques (assembly GCF_024500275.1). Classification (NCBI taxonomy): domain Eukaryota; kingdom Metazoa; phylum Chordata; class Actinopteri; order Syngnathiformes; family Syngnathidae; genus Phycodurus; species Phycodurus eques. The sequence continues at coordinate 8,659,957 of NC_084525.1, read as the reverse complement.
CAATCACTCTCAAAAATTTACAAACTTCATATGGGAGTTAATCACAAGGTTTCCTAACAAAAGAGGAACGGTCAAGTTGATAGGCCCACCGAGTATTGCTGTTTTTGTGAATTCTTCAAGTTGTAACAAAAAGGGAGACAATAGTCTGTATACTCTAATTTCAACAGACAATACCCTGTAAATTAAATATCATTATTCAGGACTTTCATTGGAAATTAGCAATCAGATGCATTGTTACATTGTCAGCTTGTAAATAAAAATTTAACACAAGTACCTGATTACATTTTACATAAAATGTATTTTCTAACCTACTACATCCTTTTATTGGTTTCTAATCTCAGCTGCAAGTAAATGACATCACAGATGTGAAACCCATCAGTGAACAGAGACCTGTGGTGTCCTTCAGTACATTTCACCTTCTCCTCTCGCTCCCTCCAGTCTGAGGTCGGAGTCATTTCTGCCCAGCGTGAACAAACTGACGACAGCCATCAAGGCTGCCAGCATCATGACCGCACAGCCCCCAAACATGTGTCTGGTACCGCTGCCCCCCTCCCCTCCACTTGTGCCCGACACCTCACCGTGGAGCGCCAGTAGTCCAATACAGGCCAGCAGATTCAGAGGTAGGCGGAACCAGGCCAGTACTCCTGTCCGCTTCTCTTCTGGGATCACTCTCCCCTGGAGAAAGCTTACCGCTGGGAAGTAGAGGCCGCAGGCTAGCTCCAGCAGCAGGAAGGCGAATAAGGATTCGTGAGGTCTCGGCTGACCTGGCGCGGTGGAAAAAGTCAGCATGAAGAATGAGAAGAATGCCATGAGAACAGCCAAGCAGAGTACGTGGCCCGGCTGTAGACGGTAGTGCGTGGAGGTGGCAAGGCGGTACATTAAGGAGCCAACCATTGAGGCGGCCATTAGACAGGAAAACACAATCCCTAAGGGAGGCCCATGAGGGTCCAGTACTGGGGTCCACAGGAAAACAAAGATGTAGAGGACACTTTCAAATAAAGCCTGCACACCACCCAAGAGCATGACCCTCCTGTCTGACAGTAAGCACCGGAGTCCATCATGGCAGCTGCGGGAGAACCGGGCCTTGGTGGAGACATGACTCGAATCTCTTGGGAGAAGCGTCTGTTTGTCACTTTCAGGTGCTTCTTCTGCTTCTTCCTTGCCCCAGTCAGTCAACACCACCCAGGCGCAGCACATTAAACAGGGGACAGCCAAAAGAAAAGGAGCCACTGGACCCAGGTGGAGCCACTCAGCGAGCAAGTTAGCCACCAGACCAGCTCCCACTGCAAGCCCATGGTTCCACATGGCTGCTTTATTAAAGGTGCTAGGGATCCACTCCTTGGGAAAATCGTGGACATCGACATGCCGGTACAGGTACCATGCTTCAAATGTGGTGGACAGCAGGGATGTGGACAGACCGCCCAGGATGCGGCCGATAATCAGAACAAAATAGTCTCTGGATAGCTTGGTGAGACAGCAAGCAGTGTAAGACAGACAGAACAGTAGACAAGTCCGTCTGCGGCCCAGGGCTTGGGGGAGCCAGCCTGAAAAAGGAGCAAACAGCACAGAAGAGGCCAAGCCGCACACATAAATGATGGCTATTTGGGACTCCAGGAAGCTGTAGTGGCGGTAGAGCTTATATAGGTAAGGACCCTGGAGCCAGTCGGCCCACAGGGCCAGGAGGTAGGCCCGGAGGAAGGCGCTCTGGAAGCGGCGGAAGGCTGGGTTGGCTGCAGCCGTCTGAGTCGGTTGAGGTGGGCTGAGACGACGCGCTGTGAGCTCAAGGCCAACACACAAGGCGAGCAGGACAATTATGGCAAGGTACGCCGTTACCAACATGGTGTGATACACTGCAACCAGTTGATTTCAAACCTGCTTTCCTGGGACGTTTACCACACCATTTCTTTTAATTCTCAGCATCTGTTGTGAAGAAAAGGTGGACGAATGGCTACGTTATTAAGAGGACGTTTATAATTACAGTAGAATTCACATGTAAAGCTTATCATATGGACGTTAGTCTGACAGTCAGTGAATTATTAATATGACAACGGGTGTCGCGTGTTTTTGTTGTTTAGCTGACGCTAGCATCAGAGCTAACTTGCTACTACAGTCGATCATTCGAGAATGTTTTCTTGATTGCGGTCGTCATGTTTCTTACCGAGCTGTGAGGCGGCTCCATTATTGTGGCACGACAGACCAGATCATGTCATCAAGCCAGACAAATTGTGAAAGAAACGACTGTATGAAGAAAATTGTGCCTCTGCCTTTGGACGAGAGTACGGTCACTTCCGGGTCTCGTATTTCGCCACTAGGAGGCAGTCGTAGTTTGTTTGTTTTGTCGATGTGGAGGAATTTAATTTTGATCTTTAGTTTTTTCAAAATTGTAAGAAATGATTATCCCAATTAAATTGATATTTGAATATATGTACACAATATTGTTTTGTACCACATGTGTAACCCCCCTCTCGTCCAAAGTCACCGGGGTCGAAATGAGGATATGGAAAATGGATGAATGTTTAAACAAGACAAACAAGCAGATTAATACACAATCTGAAGTTTATATCAGTTATATTAAAGATTTACAAAATGTACAACAAGTACTCAATCAGCCGTGATCAATCAAACAATCACTGAGACGACCAATCAAATAAGATCTCCCACTCTAAATACGTATCTCTTTAGTTTGTATGACAAACATTGGGGGTAGGTGCAGGGTGCATGTGGAGTGGGTGCTGGTGATTCCAGGGATTATGCTGGTTGGTTAAATCATTTCAATGCAGGCAGTGTGTTAAAGGTCTGTCTAGACTCCCGACTACATGTTCTCCTGTGCAAAGCCCCCTATCCCAAACCCCCCACCTTGTACTGGAAGGTCAGCAGAACATTCTTATTTTCACCAAACTCCCACCCACTATATCTGGTCAGTCATATTTGGATAAACATCATATATACAACAAGAAAAATAAACAACAGAACTACAAAACATGCACAGAGACCTTTCACTACTCCAGGTATTTTGGATACTGATGTCAATGTAGACACAATGTTTTTAGTGGAACAATTTAAAATGCCTTTATGTAGGTTTTATATATTTAGTCCAAAAACAATGTTGTGTACAGGTGACACAATAAGTGAATGGTCTCATTCCAGTATTAATGTGGGTGGTGAAATGAAGATGCACAACAGTTCAGATTTTGCTATGTATTTATATATACATTCCCTTTCTCTTAAAAACAAACTAGCTCGTAACATGTCATCACTAATGGTCCCTAAACTCATGGGTCTGAGATTTGTCTGTCAGAGATGGCCTGTGTTACTATTAAGTACACTGATTATAAAGATTGAGTCCCAAAATGATTTGTTCGACTTGCTGTTACTGGAATTATTTTACTCTAACAAGGTGTTGCAGTTTGTGTGCACACGTGACTTTTTGTGAGCATGTTTATTTATCCCAACAGTGGATCAAAAATATTTTGATACCCTTTTCCTTAAAAAAAAAAAAAAAAAAAAAAACACTATTAGATTGCACCATTCCTTGTTCCTCTCTTATAAAGAAAGTCCCACCATTGGAAGCTAATGTGTGTGTGAATGTGTCTGATGTGTTTTTCAGCTGTGCTCGCTGAACAAGTGGCTTGCTCAAGGGTCAATGCGAAAGGCCAAAAGTTTGTCGGAGTGCAGATTGTTGAGGGTGCGGAGGTCTGGCAGTCGCAGCAGTAGTTTGGAGAAGAGCGAGGTGTCATCTGGACGGCGTCGAGTGATCAGTGACCACAAAGCATGGATAAGACCCTCCTGGAGCTGCTCAACAGCGAGCACGTCGGAAACGCCGGAACGATCTGAGGAGAGCAGAGGATGCTGGTGTGAGGATGTGGCCTGTCAAATACTGTACAGTGGTGCCTTGAGATATGAGTGTAAGTCACTACAAAAAATATAGTTTCTCCCAAACTCTTCTGCCCATATTATCACAAGGACACCCTCCACTCACCACATCACCCCAGTCCTGCAACAACTCCACTGGTTCCCTGTCCAAGACCGCATCCAATATAAAATACTGATCTGCACCTTCAAGGCCATCAATAACCTTGCCGGGCCATATCTTGCTGACCTCTTTTACATTGCCATACCCTCCCGCGCTCTCAGATCTTTGTCCTCCATAAACCTCACCGTCCCTTCTGCCCATCTGTCCACTGTCGAGGACAGATCCTTCAGCCAATCCGCCCCCCATCTTTGGAAATCACCTGAACTCTGAAACTTATTTAAATTATTATTATTATTATTATTATTATTATAATTACGCCCGCGAACCTAGTGAGGATAAGCGGTACAGAAACTGGATGGATATTATTATTTCCCAAATCATCTTTCTCCTTTGAAATGAATTAAAACATCATTAATCCTTTCTAGCCGCAACACAAAATCATCTTTCTCCTTTGAAATAATTAAAACATCATGAATCCTTTCCAGCCGCAACACAAAAGCAACAAAAAATTGAATATCTAAAAGAAAAAGGCAAATAGCACACTACAATATTGTACTTTATAAAAACACATAGTGATAATATCATTAAATGTAAATGTAATATAAATAATTAAACAGCTCCTTGTGGCTCCTTCTGGTGTGTGTGACTTGGCCACCGGGTGGGAGTATAAATTAGTCATGCAGACAAACGAGGAAGAGTTTCACTCTACTCCTGTAAGTGATTGAGTAATCTGCAATAATATCAGTTGTTTTATGCAGATGATAAAGAATATATATTGCATCAAGTATTATTATATTGTCTGTTTATGTGTTGCTTCACCCACTGTTTTCAAATATCCGTTCATTATACATTAACACTGCCACATTCATACTATTTGTTAGCCCGTCTATGGTGGCTCCCATTATGTGTTAGCATTAGGCTAGCAAACATAATTATGTGGTTTTAAATACGCAATGTGTAATTATCTTTGGTTTATGTTTAGTTTGACAGTAAACTTTAACTGGGAGTGGCATGAAACAGCTTGAAGCCTCTTTTTAGACGTTCACTCTGACAGCTGCTTGTTATGAAGTAAGGTGAGTTAAGTTCACTGCCACCATAGCACTGGTATATAAATGTTTTGCTCGCAAGTCAAAGCAAAAAAATCGTCCAAACGACAGCTCGAATCTTGAAAAACTCCTAAGTAGGGTCAATCGTATCTTAAGGCACCACTGTAGATCGCTTCATCATTCGTTCATTGTCATCATCATGTCCCTCAGTGAACATTTCTTACCTGCTGAGACCAACACCACAGCCATGAAGAGGGCCATTTCATCAGGCTCTAACCCCATGGAGGCCAGCTTCTCACTGAAGTCGAACATTGCATCCAGTAGGGAGCCCATGCCCAAAGCACGCAGGATGGACAAGGGGTATGTTTGGCCATTCAGGAAGGTCACTGTATGCTCTGCAGCATTGAACAAGGTGCAGAACCTCACCATCAGAACCTAAGTAGACAAGAAAAAAGTTCATTTCAGCAACTCCTCCATTTTGGATTCAGGGCAACATATAGCTCCAGAGTAGTTATGATTAATGTGTTACCTGGAAGGTGCCTGATTTAAGCAGCATGACTTGGTCCTGCTGGCTAAGCTCTTGAAATCCTGGGATGCCCTTGGCAAATTCTACCACCTCCTTGACAGCAGGAGTGAAACACTGAGAAAAGGACTCCCAAATCTCCTGACTGGTGCGCTCTGCCCCAGATACAGGGCATGCATTAAGAGGACAGGCCTTAAAGGGGAGAAAAGGACATACAAATGCATGAGTTTTGAGTTGAGACATGGCGGCGAAATGTTGGTTCATTCCTACACTTACCAGCACTTTAGCTCCCGGAGCTAACTTCCATGGGCATGAGGGTTGATTTGTGGCATTCCTTGGCTTGCATGAATAATTGTCAGACTCTCTTTGAGGAGCGTCAACACTTGGTTGATGAGCTTGATTTGTTGACACCGTATATGTGTATCGATTGTTGTTCATGTTGTGGAAAATAAGTTGGGGGTTATCAGAGGAAACTGGGCAAGACTGGTAACTCTGGGCAGAGTTGGCTTGTCCTGAAATCTGCCAGAAACTGCAATCTTGAGAAGCGTTGCTGTTGGTGGTGCTTATTTTAGCCCTCTTGGCTGTCCTCTCCTGGCTGTTGCCACTGAAGATGTCCTGGTAGGCTCTGGAGATGGCCCCGATGGCCTCTTTTGAGCTGCAGTCTTCTTCGCTGAGGGGTGTATCTTTCAGGGAGGATGAGTCCATGTCCATGGCAGCCGACTCATTTAGGCTGTTCATGTAGCTCTGCATCTCATCTAGAAGTCGCTGTTTTTCTCTTTTAGGGATGCGTCCAAAACGCACCGCTGCAGGAAACACAGGCAGTGAACAGGTCAGAATCTGTAAATGTTTTCGTAGCTCCATTGTTTATTTATGTTGGCTACAATAGCACAAAATATATGACTGAACTTTACAGTAGCATTATAGGAACCGACAGAGCTTTTGAGGACTTTCAAGGAGGATCATGTACAGTATGTTGTAAGATGCAAACTTCCCTCTCCTCACTCATCTCCCCTTCCCTCTTCCCACGGTAACCATCAGCTGGAGAGGCTATTTATAGGTTCCCTGCTACCATCTGCCTCAGCCTCTCCTTCATCCACCACTGTCTCCCTCCTCTCCCTCTCTTGTAAGTAGGGCAGTGGAGCTACGTGAGCGTAATGTCACTGGTACTGAGCTTGTGAGCAAGAGAAGGATGAGAAGAGGTGGGCTCCCAGGGACAAACAGAGCCGCAGGAAGACAGGGACAGAGGCATGCATGGAAATTAAGGATGTTTGTGTGTACCGGCAAGGTAGGGTTACATGAGGTAACACCAAAGTTTCGAAATGTCAAAACCTTTGACAAAGCACACCGTATGCTCTTCATGCACGCACATGCACACACACACACAAATCATGCATGTGAGATGATTTACTGGACTGTTGCTATGTCTATCAAATACACACACATTTTCTCAGTTCCTGCAGTGTAGAACCAGCAACAAAAACTGAAACCCTTTTATCATGGTTTGCTGTGTTTGGGAGAAGAGGTTTTTACCAACTGACTACAGTATATTTGCATGTTGTAGGGCTTTGGTGCCTGTCTCCCTGCTAAATTGAGGTGATCTATAGATGTGGGCATTAGGCAGGTGCATGTGGTTTTCCTGTTTTTGTAATGGTTGAAACAGAGTAAAAGTAGGTTTTTAGGTTGCGGTCGGGGACTATGAAAAGAAATGCCACATTGAAAAGGCCAGGCTAACTGCTTTTACCGTCATTGTGTTGCGCTTTGCCATCCATCCGCACCTGGAGCGTCATGCACACGCAGTAATAACGGTATGGGCCTAACCGCTATGCTAGAATGGGTGGAGATGAACAGAAACGCTACTGAAAGGATGAAAAGTTGGCGAAGTACACAAAGTGGGTCACAATGTAGAAGAACATTGTAAGCCCAATTTGGTATTTTTCTGGGTCAGCTTAGTTTTTTTTTATTTTTTTTATTTGCGGTGATAAGTGATCAGTCAATGTGCAGTAACCAAAGGGTTGTGAGCTTCAGTCCTGATAAAAACTGTAGCACTTCTGATGGCTTTCTGCATATCTGGCTTTATTCTTTCCATATTCCCAATGATGTTCTACGGTCATACACAAGGTAATCAAGTCGACTCTGTTCCAATTTCTTAAAATAATTCCTGTGTTTGCAGCAATTTCCCAGATGATAGATTGCTTCGGGGACTCTAAGGCTCCTGTACTCGTATATCATTGTCTGACAGGGAGGTGGAGAAGGGCTTGGGGAACATAGTGAGCTACATGGAGGAGGAGATGGTGTGCGAAAACAAGAGCGTCAATCCCAGACTATTGTTGGAAGATACTGCTAAGGGTCATAGAAACTCATTCACTTCCGTAGTTGTTTATATTCATCAACTGGAATCCAACCTTGTTTTACTGCAAATTGAAATGAAGAAGAATGGAAATAGGTAGAAACAAACCTTTTTTTTTGATAAAAGAACAGATTGTACCCTTTCTTTTAGTAAGTGCGGTGCTTATTGTGATAGAACACAGAACTCTGTGGATCTTGAAAGATCAGTCAACATGCTTTAAAACGGCTGGCAGTATGGGGAACTCTGCTTTGAATGTTAAGAGCAATACAAGGCCACATGGTAATCATTGGTGGTGCAATAGTAGGGCAAGGCAGGTACGAGAGCGAATAGTGACTGAACCAGTGGCACGATGACCTCAAAGAACTTCCCCTGTTATATTTTTGACTCAGACCCACACATCTACACTGCTGCCCATTTCCCTGCTGTGTTGGTTAATCAGGGCACCGTGGCAGAACTTCACAGAAGACCCTCACATGAAACTGTGTCAAGATGTCTCACCGTCTCGTGACATGCCAACAGACAGGCACTTCTTGAACCGACAGTGCTGGCACCGATTGCGATTCATGCGCATGATCAGACAGTTCTCGTTCTTCACGCACATCTTGTAGTTGATGTTCTGTTGGATGCTGCGGCGGAAAAATCCCTAAAACGAGAATATACCATGTGAAACGTCTTTAAAAGGAAGTGGTAAATTAAGATAAATTATTCTGTAAAAGGGGTTTAGGTACCTTGCATCCTTCACATGCATGGACTCCATAATGGAAACCGGACGCAATATCCCCACAGACCTTGCAGAGTAGAACCATTCCACCATTCTCTGTGGAAGGAGAAAAAAGACGGTCATGAGTTCAGTGTAGGCTATGGGGACAGCGTCAGCATTCCTGTATCCATTGTGTATTTTCCACAGAGTAGTAATTCAGTTGTGAAATAATTGCATATGAACAAACTTGTCCTGATACTGTATTGGTATTTCAGGAGCAGGGACATCCAGAGGGGAGGGAGGCATTGGGAAGAACTTTTGTTTAAAAGACATTTTACTGGAAAAGTAAGTTTGATAAGTATTACTGTGTTGAAATGCTATGTCGGGTATGGAGAAAGTGAGGTGGACCCCCTTCTAACAATGAGATTTATTTTAAGCATTTCAGTGAAACGAAAGCTCCCAGAGATCCACCAACATTAACAGAGCCCCAGATATGACATGTTTTCTTTTTTTAAATAGTTTTTTTTGTTTTTCTCGTTTGTAGGTTTCCCAGTCCCCATTTGGACAGAAAATTCAATCATTCTACTTCATGATAATCCCTCCGACTCCACCTTACTGTTTCTCGGAACTGAGCTCATGATTTGCTTATCCAACCATCTAGTTCCGAGCCAAATTTTTTTATTTCTTGGCCACAAATTTGTATTTTGTGCACACTTTATAAAGTGGACCCCTGCTATTCGCGGGGGATAGGGACCAGACTAGAAAAAAATCTACTTATAATTGACACCCATTTATAATTTCGTTGAATAATTCGGGAATAAACCGCCAATAAGTGTTTTCGGTGTTGCCCCCCCAAAACAAACACAAAAAAAACAAGGAAAAACTAATTACAGAATCAAAACAAATTTTTATTTTATTATTATTATATATATATTTTTTAAATACATGAAAAGGCGAATCCGAGGATCCGAACGGGGGTCCACTGTATCTATATTGTGGCAGCAATTTACCCCAACACACACAATGCCATGTCTGGGGCTCTGCAAACTTCTCTTTTGCCGTGTAATAGTCCAGCGACAGGCAGAGCAGGAAGGAACACACGTCATTTCAACAAAATACAATGTACTGTACATAGCGCAATGAGTTAAAAATTAAATCATGTTTCTGTAAGGTTGTTACAAGCTCTTTTCCAGTCACCATACATGTAAAATAGTTTAAATAAAATGCCAGTAAAGACAGTGAGGAAATACATACTAGTGAATGTTCCATGGAAGCCACGCGGCCTTTTTCCAGGAATTGGATGTGCATAGGTATGCTGCGCAGTGGCTGCTGCAGGAGGGCCACGATAGACTTCAGGGAACTGGAACACGAGTTTGGAGTTTGGAGTGGGTGACCCAGCTTCCCTTTCTTTCAGTGCCCCAATCTCCGGGAAGGTAACTTCCTCTGGCGACGATGGCTGTGAGTGTGAGGAAGGCGACTGTGTCTGGTACCCACTGGAGGGGCTGCCTGGGCTGGGGCTAGAGCTTCCAGAGGAGCTTGCATACAGGATGACTCCTCCACCTCCTGCAAACAAGGCAAAGGGCAGAATGGTTAGTTCATTCACTTCAAGTTAACGTTCCAAACACGATATCCATATTTATATTCTTGGTAGACACAGCCATACTATAAATTGACGAGCTCAAGCGCAAAAGCCGACAAGCGCCATTTACACAAAGATCACACATCGTTCGATGGTGGATTTCCTAACTTTGCAAAACCAAACAACTCCCATGTAAAACTCTTTGAAAATAAAGGTTTCATTTCAGAAACTGACAAGTGTCATAATCTTATTACTGCAACTAGCATCATCTCCTTTAAAGTAAATCATGAGCTGATATTTTAACAAACTCTTCATTCATCACTTTTGTCCTCAACATGTCTGTGCCCGATATTTTTGGGTAACTCGCTGCTAATAGAGCTTCAATTGTACTTGAAAATGAGCGTATAATATAACTTTCAACTGTACAGTATTGCCTATGGTTAATTGCATGACACAGTTCAAGAGAGATGATGTCATGAAACTCATCAAGTCAGACTGATGTTAGTGATCAGGTCTACATATTCTACAAGGAAGCCTTTGCCGATCTTGGTCGCAATCAAGTGGGTTGAGAGGATCTTGAGGATAGCAGCAACAAATTGACGGACTCTGTGCAATCAATGTGACTTGTCTCTCTTTTTGAAGGGCAATAGGGTGAATTTGAGTTAATGTTAAGAGTTAGTCCAAGAGACTGGAGTTGTTTATTTATTCACAAAGCATAATACAAATCATAAAGCAGTTATGTTAAACAGCCATCCATCCATCCATTTTCGGTACCGCTTATCCTCACTAGGCTCGTGGGTGTGCTGGAGCTTATCCCAGCTATATTCAGGCGAGAGGCAGAGATGGGGTACACCCTGAACTGGTCGCCAACCAATCACATATAAACAAACAACCATTCGCACACACATTCACACCTACGGGCAATTTAGAGTCTTCAATTAACCTTTTTTGGGTTAATGTGTGGGAAAACCCACACGTGCCTGTGTGGGTTTTCCCGGAGAAAACCCAAGAGAAAATGCACACTCCACACAGGCGTGGCCGGGATTTGAACCCCAGTCCTCCACTTGAGTAGTTTTTAGGGTGGTTTCAGCCAGCCACCTACTCTTCCAAGATATAACGTTGCACAAGCCCGGTGGGCAGCATGCAGAGAAACGCTCCGTGTGATTCTGAAGCGTGTTGCCACACCCTGAGTGTAAAAAGCGCAATGGTGTGCTCAACCTGACGAAACGTGCATGCTAAAAATACAGCTGGTGGCACGGCAACCGAGCAGGGACACCGCAGTCACATTCACTGGAACACCAAACGCGTGCTTTTATATAAATGTGTGTGTGTGTGTGTGTGTGTGTGTATATATATATATATATATATATATATATATATATATAAGTAATAATAGTGTTGTAATAGCCTCGTTCAATATTCTGCTGGTGCACACAATGTAGAATGTTTTGCCCGTTCAGCCCTGCTTGCATCCGAGATTTCTCTTTCCTGCGCGCAACCCCCCCATCACCCCTTCCCTCCCTTCCATTTCTAGTCATGCGCGTTGTGGATGAGCTGAGAGACGGCCTCACGTGTCTGCCGGCTCCGCTGCCTTCTCCGCTCCAATAATAGCCGCGCTCGCTCTCCCCTGGCACCGTGCCCAGCGCCGGCGAGCGAGCTGCATGACACCTGACTGCCGCCTCACATGCGTGCACTCCTGACACGGTTTCAGCCCGAAACAAATCCCGTGTAGAGATGAGCAACAATACCCAACGTCAGGGCTTTCAAACGCCCAGCCCATAACGCACCACCAGCAGCTAAATGTCACAGGTTTGTTTGTTTGTTTATTTATTGATTTATGTATTTTAGGAGAAGCCTAACCGGTTGGTTACTGCAACGCAACACAAAATGTATGGACTGTTAGTGTTCAATATTCCCACTGATAAAAGCAATAAGGATACAATTCAGTTAGGGTGGGCTACACACGTGACTGCAAATTTTACAACTCCACAATTTAGAATTCCTTCCCATTAACCAGTTGACCCTCTGACTTCCAATACTGTACAATGAATTGTGTCAAACATTCTGTTTTGCAAAGACAAAGGAAACAAAAGCTGCAACAAAGGATTATTTTAACAATCGATTATTCTGTTGATTAATTATCCGATTAATCAAATAAAAAAAACTTTTTTCTTTTAAAATGTCAATCCCTTTATTCAAAAACAGGACATTTCAAAATTCGTAGTGCAGAAAATGCACTAATTGATGACGATTCAGTTGCTGGTTTGGTCTGTTACATTGCAGAAAATAGGCAAAAATGTTGATCATTGTTTTCCAAAGTGAAAGCAGATGTTTGCAAATGTCTTATTTTGAATAAACACAAAGATGATCGGTCTGTTTTAATGGAGGACTATAGAAATCTGAGAATATTTACTGTTGAGAAACTGAAGTTCAGAGCATTTGGCCAATTTTAGTTTTAGTTTTGCTACATATTGTCTCTAAATGATTAACCAACAGTCAAAATAGTTGTTGAATACTTTCATAATGATTAGATCTTGATTAATCAATTTAATCGTTTCACCTCTAAAGGAAACAATATGTTTATTGTAATTTGTAATGGTAAAGAACTACACTGCATCGTTCTGCGTCTAATATTTTGACTGGCGTGGGATAACAAATCGAAGAAACTAACAATAAACATTGTGACGTAAGGACTATTGTCTATGTCGAGGCACAGCCTTTTATATTTGATGTCATGTCATGTCGATGACCCACATGCATGGATCTGCACCCTTCCTGTGTTGGTGTGCTTGCTTCACAAGGTATTTGTTGAGCTGAAACGTTGAGATAATCCTCCAGCCAGCACGTGTTGCTGGATTTGTTGACTCATGCCAGCCAGACCCAACAAACTGCAGGCCTGAACCTCACCTCTTCCACAGCTTACATTCAGCCCAAGCCCAACCCTCGCCTCACCCCAAACACATGGCCTGTCCACCTGAAGGCTCACGTGCGGTAAACATTTAAAAAATGACTGCGATAGAGCCCCAGTCCCGTAAACACTGTCAGTTGACACAATAACCCCTTGACTGTGCATTCAAGTGGGCTAGTTATGACCAATTGCACATTAAAATCTCTGTTTAGCATTCAATGTTGCATTTTGTTATGTTTGGCCAAATCTAAAACTGTAATTGCACAAATGCAAAATAAGGCAGTCCTGTATTTACAGTGTTGGCACAGTGGAGGAGTGGTTTGGGCATCCACCCCAAAGTTATGAATTTGAGTTTGAATCCCAGCTCCTGCATGTTTTCCCTGTGCTTTTCAGGATACTCCAGATTCTATGGACTCAGATTCGTGCCAAAAAGAATCACACAAAACTTTTAAAATCGGAAACAAAAAAACAATACTATCAAACAAAACGTCTTATTTTTTGCTTGCAATTCAAGACAACAAGAGCTAGACTCTAACTCAAGCAAAAATAAATAAATAAATAAATTATATATATATATATATATATATATATATATATATATATATATATATATATATATCCATCCATCCATTTTCTGAGCCCCTTCTCCTCACTAGGGTCGCGGGCGTGCTGGAGCCTATATATATATATATATATATATATATATATATATATCGTCATCGCAAGCAAAAAATATTTTCATTGCAAGTGATACCATTATTATTATTATTTATTTATTTTTTTTTGCTTGAGTTAATTACACCTCTAAATGTCTTATTTTTTGTTTGCAATTCAACAAGTTTTGTTTGATAGTCTTGTTTTTTGTTTGCAATTTAAAAAATTTAGTTTGCGATTTAATAACTTTTGTGTGATTCTTTTTGGGCCAAATCTGATTCCATAAGATTCGTCCAACATTCCTAAATGTTAGATATATTGTAGAAGTTATCATTTATTTGCTTAGCTTGCATTAGTATTATGGACAATGTTTAGAAAGAAAGATGTCTCGCCTTCAAGAAGATGACTCAGCAGGAATCATCTGAGAGAAGGACGTGGCCGGGACGTGGCAGGTGCCATGTTTTCACCTTGAAACCCTACCCTTAGTGTGTTGTGTCTTGTAGCTTAGTACGTTATGTCTTGTAAACTTAGAAACCTCCCTATTTTCAAATAAATGCAGGAGCGACGGGAGAGATTGTTTAGAGCGTGTTGAGAGGCTGTAATCTGAACAATCTCCCATGCGCCCTCCTCATGAGTAAAATGACCAACGTCTTCATTCCTTTTGTGTTTATTCATTATAATGTTTGGTGAGATAAATCCAACACTAATACACATTGACGACGCCAATATTTCCTTAAGTGAGGACGTGAGTGTGCATTGTCTATATGTGCCCTGTGATTGGCTGGGGACCATTCTAGGGTGGACCCCATCTCTTGGGCAAAGTCAGCTTCGATAGGCTCCAGCTCACCCGCAGTAAGCAGTACAAAAAACGGATAGATGTATAGTATATCCAGTCGATGTAGTTGAATGCAAGAAATAAGTGAATTCTTTCACAGGATTCCTTTCTGTAGCAGCATGTACTGTATATGAAATTATAAAAGTAAGTCTCTATGTATTTTAGTTCTTTATCGTCATTCAGATTTCATTTAAAATATGTTTTATTTCTTCTAAAGGGAAACAAATATTCAGATATTGGGTGTTAGTAGGCAAACCCAACTACAGTGGTGCCTTGACATACAAGAGTTAAGAGTTTTTCAAGATATGAGCAGTCATTCAGCCGAGATTTTGCTCTGACTTGCGAGCGAAAACACATTGACAGACAGGCATATATTCTATATCCTTTGCGAAAAACGACTAATATTACAGCAGCTTACTTAGTCACAGTCGTGAAACTGTTTACTATGCACCACTGTATCGGAAAGTCAACCCTCATGATACATGCCTGCTGGTCAACGCCGTTGTTTATGCATCAATCACATTTCCCACGCAGTTTCTCTTCAATCTCTTTGGGATTTCCCATGCAGGCCAAATGGGATTGATTTGCACACTGCCACTAGAGACGAGCCACTTCGAATTTAGGTCACTGTAGACCGCATTAATTGAAGAGACAATGAGGCTTCAATGCCAATCTTGAGCTTACCCGTCCGTGCATGCACTAATCTGCCAGTGACTGGAGTCAGGCAGAGAAACAACGTGAGCGGGGAAGAACTTCACGGGTACATGCACTCCTCGTTTCCCCTCTTGTCCCTTATCTCCTACTTTTGCAGTCACGCAGAGAAAGGCTGTTGTGTATACGCCAACGAAAACCATGCCATACAGGTTTCCTAGCGATATTATTTATTGTTATATAAAATGAAATGATGCCGACTGAAAGAAATGTGTGCTACTGATTTTAGGACTCCTTTAGTGTTTGCATCAAACACATGAACTCAAAGTGAGTGTAAGTAGGTCAATATCACAGGAACCTGCCTCACGCCTCTCTCCAAACTGATGCTGCATCACACTACTTATGGTTCATGCAATTATAAGGAGCATTATGGCAGTGGAATTATATTATAGCGGGAAGGATACAGGTTCTGAGTGTAATACTGTATGTCAAGTTTATCCTGACCGTGGCTATATAAAGTGGTCTGCTTGACCTTTGTTTGTATTTTTTTTTTCTTTAGGTTTAAAAAACAACATTGAAATTGATAAATGTTGCTGGAGATTGTCTCATTAAATAATTTGTTTGTATGCCTTATAGAAACTAATCAAAAAAACAAATACAATCACTACATTTTCAGTATAAAACTGATTTGTTCTGCTTGTTTATGCATCTGACTCACACTAACCTAATTGTTAATCATAGCGAGCGTGATTATTTCTGCAAAATGTCTTTGCAGCAGCCTGTGCTTATGCATACTGCATACTTTTTGCTTTTATGAAATTGTTAAATAATTGGGGCAGGTGTGGATTTTTAGTGGGTGTGGGTTTGCGATAGATGTATTTTGTACTCTTAACATTTATAGCTTGAGAGCATATCTTTTCGTACCTGCCAATAGTTAACTTAGAGTAGTGATTCCCAACCACTGTGCTGTGAGAGATCAGCCGGAGGAAATGATACAATTTCACTTAATTAATCAAAAAAATCATCATCCATCGATCCATCCATTTTCTGTACCGCGTTTCCTCACTCGGGTCGTGGGCGTGCTGGAGCCTATCCCAGCTATCTTCGGGCGACAGCCAGAAAAATCATCATTTATGTACTAATTTATCTTTGTTCATCTATCATGCCAGTGATGTACAGTATAGTGAGAGGCAGAACAATTAAATGCTCTTCCGTAGCAGCTTGGTCAAGTCACAAATTAAACTTGAAAGTTAAGGTACAATTTAAAAAGTTATGCTCATAAATTTACATATCCTGGCTGAATTTATGAACTGATATGCCTGAATCACATTATTTTCTTTATTGCTATGTTTTGTTCAAAGGTTGTGCTATTAACAATGTTAAAAATTCTACCAGGGTATGTTAAATTCATGGGTACACAGTATGTGGCTTTTGGCTCAATCAAGGCTGGCAAAACACTCATTTGGAATCCAATAATTGGAGAGTAGGATTTATTTTGGACTTCTGTATCCATATTTCAGACCCCAGTTAAAAAAAAAAAAATTTTAAATACGGCAACCTACACTTCAGTCCACTTGGATTACAAACGTCCAGTTGAGTCTTTCGTGTGTGCTTTTAATTTAATTTGATTTTTTTTTTTTTACGCCTCCTCCGAGCTGCTATCTGTCAGAGAAAATCCGTTCGGTTTCAAAACACAGTCACGTTCCAGCGGCAAACGCGCCCTAATCGGATATTTGCCCTGAAACGATGACACGGGGACAGATGCTGCACCCACAGCAAGCGAGCGCATCGACTCATGATTCTGCACGAGGGGGGCGGGGCTTAGTGCCTGACTTTCAACACACGCAGAAGGCGCATGAGGCGGGAAAACGTGACTAATGAAGAGGGAGGAGGGGGGGGGGGAAACATGCATGGAATCGTTGACCCACTGACCAAACTCCGGAGGCGGTAACAACAACACTGAAGCGCCCGTGAGAGCTGGAAGTGGCAGCGGGCGGTGGGCAGGGCTTAGAAACTCACGCGTTGCACGCGGCTCTGCGAGGGAGGCCACGTGAGCTTTTTTTTTTTTTTTTTTTTTTTTTTTTGCTGGAGTTTTCAAAAGGAAGATGCAAACCTCCTCTCCAGTCAGGAGGCAAAGCTTTGTGACGCCACCGAGAGGCTAATGATTACAGAGACAACGAGGACAACTAGGGCAGCATGTTGTCTAACGAGGAATCTTTTTTTTTTTTTTAAAGAGAATGTCTCATTTATACTGTCTAATTGATTAGATGCAAACACTACCCGATTAGTTTGATCCAGGTGAAATAATGTCCTTAGGATGTTTTTGGTGCATGTCCTCAATAATAATTTTGTTGAAAATCACATGATCATATAAACACAGTTGTGGATTTTCATCCCCTTACATGCTATAATGCAATAGGCTATTTAAGCAAATTACAAAATTAAAAGGACATTTCAATGAGAGCATAGAAAATACTGCATGTAAGAAGCTATAGCCTGTTATTAATTCAGTTCATTAATTTAATTGTGTTGTTACAACCACACCGCTTCATAGCGAGAGCTGTTTCTTATATTTTAGTTGCCTCCTTTAACTACAATAAGTAATATTAGTTTGAGTGCAATGCAGCACTGCAAACAAGAGCCACTACTATATATTAACCCACGAAAACACATTGTTATCGCAATGCCTCACAAATGAGCATTATTGTTCGTGTAAAGTTAGAATTGTTGATGCAGTCATTTGGATGTCATTGTCTTAGTGGTGATGTACGTGTGTGATTATGGCTGACCGAATGGATGCTGTTTTGTTTCGGAAGGACGGGGATGTAGCTACCGTATATACATATACTTAAGTGTGCATCTGTCAAGTTGCAACTCAGCTTTTGGATCAAGCCTTTTATGAACACAGTGAACTTTGTATTTGAAAGTTGTCAAGTCATCGTAGCAGCCTGGCGCAGTGCGACTGGAGTGGTGGGCTTCGGACATATGCCAATATGCCTGTTCGTAAATATTTAGCTCATGGTGAGCGTGTTGTAGAGTTTACAATAAATACAACTCGACTGGTTAGCACATCTGCCTCACAGTTCTGAGGACCGGGGGTTCAAATCCCGGCCTCGCCTCTGTGGAGTTTGCATGTTCTCCCGTGTCTGTGTGGGTTTTCTCCGGGTACTTCAGTTTCCTCCCACATCCCAAAAACATGCATGGTAGGTTGACTGAAGACTCTAAATTGCCTGTAGGTGTGAATGTGAGTGCGAATGGTTGTTTGTTTATATGTGCCCTGCGATTGGCTGGCGACCAGTTCAAGGTGTACCCCACCTCTTACCCAAAGACAGTTGGGATAGGCTCCAGCATGCCCGCGACCCTCGTGAGGATAAGCGGAACAGAAAATGGATGGATGGATGGACAACTCGTGTGTGTCTGTACTATGCCTTTTGTGTTTCAAGCTTTGTTTAAGGTGCAGCAAATGCAAGTGTCTGCTCTCATAAAACATCAGTTGTCACCGTAATGTATTCATAATTGAATCACAAAGATAATGTTTGCACAGTCTGCTGTGTAACTTGACTATGTGATTAATTTAGTTTATTTGGTCATATGGTATTCCACAAATCACTATTAAATACAAAATCTTACATATAAATCAAACAAAGACTAAAACGTGTAGACTGAAGGCAAGGCTTATATTGTCTACCCGATCTGACACTATCCTTCTTATACTCCATCCATTATCTCCTGTCACTCAAATATGAAAACACTAACCCAGTTGGAGCAGCATAAACAATCGAGCCATAACCAGCTGAGCATATTTACAGTAAAAGTAATGGCTTCAGATTGTAGTAGCATGCCAATGGAAGCTCAAGGTGTGGTCATCACCTGTACAGGAACGTGACTGTACTACGCGATTAATAATTCACCATCAATTAACAAAGGAGAGCAAGCAGAGGACGTGCACTTTGGCTGACCTCGAGAAAGAGCTGCCCAATGCCACTTAAGGGATGGCGGTTGCAGGCTGTTAACTTTTAGGGTGCCCTTGACATTGGAAAGAAACTCCCTCCTTTGTGCCAAAGTTTGCTTGCTTGTTTGTTGATAATGCAGCTTTGCATGCGAGTGCTACTGGCAGGTTATGATAACCTTAACAATGACAGCCCTGCAAACTGCACGTGAGTTGGTTTTCATGGTGCTCATCAGGAAGTGCTGGAGAGCATCACCACATAGTGACGTAGCCTATGTGGAGCATGCATTGACATTTAAAAGCGCCTTTTGGGACATTTGTAACTCTTAAACTGTGTCAAGCTGTGCATGTTTATGTACAGCACACTTTTATGTAAAATGGTTGCATTCACTGTAGCATATACGCTTGTAAATGTTTATTGTTTTACATTACAGTTTAGCAATCAAAACTGATAGGATAAAATGGATTTGAAAATTCTCTTACCATCTCCTGGGCTGTTGTCCATTTTTCTTGGTGTTTTCGAATGTGGACTTCAAAATCAGTCGGAAGCAAAAGTCTTGTCAGGAAAGCTTCAAAAGTCCCAAAACACCTGCTCAGTGAGCAAAAACACTGGAAGTGATGGAAGTGTGTCCAGAGGGCTTAAGTGTTTCCAGGCTGTTAATTGCGTGCAGCTCTCTCTGTGTCTCTGATGTGAGCTGGGAACGTGCACTTGGAGCGGCTTCTTCTTGGAGGTAACCTGGATGCTTTCTGCCCGAGGGAGGATCAAACCATTCTCGTGTCTTCCAAGAAAGTGGAGTCCTCACATCCGCTTGTGATGCGTGACACACACACCCACTGATACAAATACCCACATCCGTCACGTTTGCAGGTGAGTAGGAAATGTGAGCGTCACTAATTTATGTGTGTGTTGTGTGTGCGGGGGGGGGGGGGGTGGAGGAGGGCGGGGTGGCTCACTCTTTGTACCTCGTCGGGCTTTCATTGGCCGGGATGTGACACGAAGGGGAGTTTGATGCGCTTGTTCGACCGAGCTGCGCGTTCAGTAAAGCCACGCAACGTGTGCGCTCGCCATGTGCCGACCCGAGCACTGCCCTACTGATACACATTTTATGCAAAACGCAGCGCGTGTGGCGCACAGGGCATGAGGATGAAGCACATGGACAATAGGCGTGGCTCACCGTGACTGCTTCTGCTCGAGGCTGCAAGTTGCTGGTAAACACGAAGACGTGCCAAAAACCGTGCAAGGTTTACTATGAGACGCACTATAAATCTTTTATATTTGCATTTTTAAACTACCACAATGGAGTTGAATACACAGTCAAATATAATGTTTTTTAAGTGTAGACCTTCAGCGTTATAGGTAGAGTTTGCAGTTAAAAAAAAAAAAAAAAAAAAAAAACACTTTTGGTCATATGTTAACATTGTCTGTATGACCTGACAGTAAAATATTATTAAAATGATCTTTTGAAAATCATCCCTCTGGCCCCGTCTTATGCCTCAAATTGAATTTTAATTATTATTTTACAACTTGGCACGGTGCACAGGAACAGCCTATCGGAGGCTGTAGGGACACAAGGTGTGACCGAACACGTCAAACATTAATGTGGCGTGTGTGACACGCCAGCCTCGCTGTCTGTAGATCCAGAACCCTCCCACAGACTTGTTCTGCTTTCCATTAGCAACCATACACGCCTGTGCCATAACACTGCCTCCGGCAAGTTGACACACGATGTGGTATGCTTTGGATCGTGACCCTTTCCTTCTCTATACTTCTCCTTTGCCATTAGTCTGATGGCATCAGTCTGAAGGCATACGTCGATACACTACTGTTGATCTATTAAGTATTTGTGTATAGCGTTCACCCCTCTGCGTTGCTGGTGTTTATTTCATTCTCAACTCAATATGTACAGACAAGTGGTTCTCGAGCCTTTTAGACCGAGTACCACCAAAAAAGGTACTTGGTTTCCCAAGTACAATCATCATGACCGACATTAAAATACAGTAGCATAGTAGGCCTAATTGGTCATCAAAAACGAGGCAGAGGTTTTATTCTTAAAAAGTATCTTCAATATTAGGAGTGGGTAAAAATATCGATTCATCAATGCATTGCAAGTCATCCTCTCGCAATTTAATATTGATTCAGCAAATCCTACGAATTGAGTCAAATCCTGGCCAGTGGGTGGCGCTTTACGTGTGATTGGTGCTCTATGGACGGAAGCCGCACTCGACCAAGCAACAACCAAATGGCGACGAAAGCAAGCAGCAGCATGAAAAGTGAGCAACTTCGACTTTTAAACCTGACGTTTGGGGTCATTTTGGATTCCTCCGTAAATACGGAACGCAGGAAATGAACAAAACACACTCGAACCACGATACACAATACCAACACGAAAACAAATGTTCTGCAGAATAGAGCTCTGCAACGGAAGCCACACAGGGAGGGAGTAATATAGCGAACTTGTTGACAGAGGCAATAAACGGCATTCTGAAGGCTAATTCAGAAAGAAAAAAAAAATCTGGATGAAATAAGTGCTGTGTGAGATATAGTGTTGGGAAGATTACTTTGGAAATGTAGTTAGCTACAATTACAAGTTACCCTTGTTGAAAATGTAATAATAATGCAATTATTTCAATTACTTTTTAAAAGTAATATAACTAATGGTTAGCACATCTGCCTCACAGTTCTGAGGACCGGGGTTCAAATCCTGGCCCCGCCTGTGTAGAGTTTCCATGTTCTTCCCGTGTCTGCATGGGTTTTCTCCGGGCACTCCGGTTTACTCCCACATCCCAAAAAACATGCATGGTAGATTGATTGATGACTCTAAATTGCCCATAAGTGTGAATGTGTGCGCGAATGGTTGTTTGTTTATATGTGCCCTGCGATTGGCTGGTGACCAGTTCAGGGTGTACCCCGCCTCTCGCCCGAAGATAGCTGGGATAGGCTCCAGCACGCCCACCACCCTTGTGAGGATAAAGCGGTACAGAAACTGGAGAAATATAACTACCGTAATTTCTCGTGTATAATCCGCATTTTTTCTCCCAAAACATTTTTCAAAAGTCAATAGTGCGCATTATATATGGGTATAGGGGAAAGTGAAAAATACTTTCCGATTTTATAAATGTATGCCGCCATCTAGAGGTCATGAAAAAGCTGTACACTTTCATTACAATATGCCACCACCCCCTAGAAGTTATTAAAAAGTTGTACACTTTCATTCTAATATACCACCGCCACCTAGTGGTTATAAAAAAGGTGTAGAAAAAAACTAACAAACTACAGATAATACTTCATGTTTTGATCATATGGGTAGAATCAATATCATGCATTGTAAAAATGTATTATACATAGGTTGGTTTTCCAGAATTTTGAGGTAAACTTTGGGGGTGCTTATTATACATGGGTGTGCATTATACACGAGAAATTACAGTAATTTTATTTGATTACATTTTGTTTACTTTTCTTAATTTTGAATGACTGCATCAATGGGACACTTGGATGTTTCCTCTAAAAAAGTGGATTAAAACCATAGCCCATTATTTGGAATTAACCATATCTTTGTTCTTTATACAAATAATAAACTTATAACAATACATGATGCAATGTAAATATATGATAAAAAAATTGTTTCTTACTTTATATGTGTACAGCATGTAGAAAACCACCATACCATGCGATGTTGACCTAATGACAAATGGGCACAGTTTCGAGAATATCGCTTCATATAAAGATGAAACTGTTCAAAAGTCAAAGTTCTTTTAAGTGTAACTACGTGTCTAAATTTTCAAAATCTCAGACAAACTAATAGATTGCACCGAAAGGTGGTGTTTCAAGGTCATCTTTGGAAAATGTCATGTTTGCGACTACGGCAGAATGGCACATGACCAGAGAGAGACAATCACAAGTGTCAGCTTCAGAAGGACGAAGTCATATGAAACAAAATCTGAGCATTTGAGGGGATTTTCCAAATGTAACTAAAATAATAATCATGGAAATTTACAAGAGCAACTGTAATTTAATTACACATTTTCTCTCTGCAATGTAATGGATTAGATTTACATACATTTTGTAAATAAATTACATCATCTACATTATCTGGAATTTGTTACTTCCCAACACTGGTGAGATAAAGCACAAACTGAGCGTGCCACGTCTATGCTGTGCTGTTCGCGAACCGAAGCATCGTGTGCGACGCAAAGAAATATTAGTTTGAAATGTTGTTTGTCAAGCAATTTGTTTGTGAACAGAGGTTCCACAGTAACTTAATTTGTTCTGATATAAACCTTTCAATAGACAACAAACTGTTCAATGTTTCAGTACTTTTTGCACGACTTGTTTTTCTCTAGTGAGGAGGTGAACGGCAAAATTCACAACAGCTGTTTGATTCATGAATCGACCAACAAATTTCAAAGGATGTCCACTCGTATGCCTTTCTGTGACTCTTTCGGATGGCAAAAACAATGATTATACCACTAGGAAACAAATCCTGACATACCATATCATTTGACCAAGGCAGAGCAATTGAGAAAACAGTGTAAAAGGCTTGAATGATGCCTTCTTCTATACCGCTGTAGAGTGAATGTGTGAAGTGTCAGTCAAAAAAAGAAGTTAAATGCGGTAAATGGCTTTGAAGAGCGACGTAAATCCAGCCACAATTTACATTTCAGATAAGTTGATTAAAAAATAGATGTGGTGGAAATTAAGACATAGTGAACATTACCATTGAGGGTGTGGCTAATTATTGACTTTTCTGTTGCTCGGATTAATGGCTCACTTTTGATACTGAAATGGATAGTGCTCTGTAGAGTTTATGTGCGCTAGGAGGCTAGCCATTATGATTTGCTGAAATACTCAAAGACGAACTTGACAAAACTTTTTTTTTTCTTTCACATTAGACAGTCTTGTGATCTTCTCAGTACAATAGTTGTGCCCCTCAGTCCTCACCCACAGATTCTCGTAGATTAATTCTGATTATTTTAAGTAAATCTAAAAAAACAACACATTTTGGGGTATATCTGGTGGAACAACCCCAAACACAAATATGTTTTTGTCATAATTTTCAGTTCAAGTCTGTGGTAGTCAACCACTTTCGTGGCACTCGGAAGTACCCCGGCACCTATTGTTTACAAGCCTTATGAAAAGGATATCAATATGTAAACAGCATGATGAAAAGTACTGTTTAAATATCAATTCCAATTGAAACATATATTAGTCGATTCAGGGATCAAACACCTGTTGTGAATGTCATCTCCTTGTTAGAGAACAGCAAGTTGTGTAAAAAGTACTGAAAAATGAAACAGACATGTGCAATCAAATGTTTACGCAAAGTTAATTTAAATGGACCTGCCATGAATTTTAAGTTCATCCTGAAATTGCACCCGGATGCCGAATACTGTATCCCTAACTTTTTGAGAGTACAGTACTGTCTCTCAATGCAAAGACCAATTTCTGCAGCAGACTTCCTTCGAGCCGCTAGGGGGAGTCACCGTGCCAGGAATGTGCACACTCGATGGTTTTCATCTCCACAGACGCCCCAATTCTGCTCGGGATTTGGTGACGGATTGGCAATGGCAACCAACGTGGGTAATCTGACAAATGACCCCAATTGTTGATCTGTGAGGCGTTTAAAACCGAATGGTGTAAGATTTTCTGGAAGCGTCGTTGAAGGGAGACGTGACTTTGTTGTCGTCTCCTTCACAGTCAAATCTGCTGTCTGTCTACCAGTCACTCACTCGCTCGATCTCTAAACTTGTGGGGAATTTTGAAACCGACACACAGCTACAGGCGGAAGAAAAGGTAGGCGTTGCTCTTTCACATAAATTATTGCCACGTTAATTAGACCTGCCACGGTATAAAAAAAAATGCGACGCCGCAGCCGACTGGGTTTATGTTTACGGTCTAATAAATGTGGCAGAGACGCGCACTTATCAGCAGAACACGTCCTGGCAGGGCACTGCGTAATTACAGGCTGCGCCGAGTGTTTCTGGGGCTCTTGAGTGGAGCACGAGTGGCTGCCAACACACCTGCAAAGCGTTGGTTCGCCCGAGGCTTAAAACACAGCCTTCAACACCGTCCCCCGTGTCTGTCTGCCAGCCACCCAGCGCCTCGGCGCCCCTCCCTCATGCAACATGTTGAATGTGGCCTTTATGTGAGTAATGATAGCTCGCTCCGTGGCCGATGAGAGATTTACATTTATTCCACGCAGAACCTCACAGTTTGTTTTAGATTAACTGGCAAGGTGGCTGGTTGAAATCAGGTGGGGGGGGAAGAAGAAGCAAGAGCCAGTGAGCAACGAATACCGAAAGGTTACCCCATGCATGCAGGATCAACCGCGCTTTCTTCTTGTGGATCAAGGCAAACTCAAGTTAGAAAATACTACATGTTTATATATGAAGCACACGCGCCAAAAGTAAATGCATTTTCTGCTGCAGCAGTGTTGAGTGCCCAGATTTCTCACAAGGGCACTTTTATGTGCAGGGAAATAGGCATGGAAAAGAAGACCTTTCCCTTTGAGCTCACAGATTTGCAGTAATTACAGAATCACTTCCATATGTGGCTCTCTGGCTGCCTTCTCGCTGCCCCCACCACCCCTCGTTCCCTCTCGCTCTCCTCTTCTCTTCTTTCTTACATTTGCATTCTCCCTTTATTCCTTACTTTTGCTACTTTTATTTTGTTTGGCTTCCCTTCATGCACTCTGAGCATTTTTATTTTTATTTTTTTGTGTGGGGGGTGGGGGGGGGGGGGTGTTCAAACCACAGCTTAAACAAAGTTAATGGTAATCAGAACATCCTGGCATTTTTGGCAAACAATCACTGTTTTTGGGGTGAATAAATTAACCAGGCTCGCCAAAAATATGTGTGCACCCTTGTTGAAAGAGGAGCGAGCGAGTGAGGCGAGACACGGACAGACAGGCAGAGGGGAAATGCTGAAAATACAGAAATATGAAAAAGGAGGAAAAGGGAAAGAATGGGAGCTCAGTGAAGAATTTGCAAGGCAGGAGCGGAGCGTGAAGGAGGGAGAGGTGGAACAGAAAATGAGGCTGAGGGGAAGGGAGGGCTGGAGTAATGCTTTTTGACAGAGGTGGGTTCAAGATGGGTTCATGGTGACATCATGGCTGATTTTTGAGGAAAGTATAGACAGAAGAGACGTTCACCTTTCATTGGACACACATGTCGGGGAACAGGCGAGAGCGCTCATTTACTGGCACACACACTGGTAGCTGTGTCCGCAACCTCTGAATGCACCTCAAAATTATGCACACTTCTTTTTACCCCCCTTTTCCCCCTGCAGTTTCCAGTGTAGTAAAAGAGGGACTTTTTTTCCAAGCTTTCTGCTCATTTGTTTTTGCTCCAAAAGTACATTGTGGTAGAAACCTGTCCTGGCCCTTAACGCATACGTTTTCCTTTGCCATGAGTAAGTCATTTTCCGGTGAGTATTCCACAGTGGACGTCAAGGTAGTTGGACTATAAATGAGCAGAGTTTGCCAGGCAGGATGAATGAGCTCCTTCATTTCTTCAGATGTTTGTTTAAGTATGCAAGCAAGAAAGTGTATATTTGTGCGTATGATACGTGAGCCGAGCACGCTCGCTCTCCTTTGTGTCCCCGGCCGGTCTCGCTGCGCTAGCAAAGTTGACATGACATCAATATGAATGTGGGGAAATGGTGATCTCAATGCAGGCATCTTGTTACTGATTAAAACCTGCCGCCACAGGCACCCGCTCCTATTCGCCTCCTCGACGCCCCACCACCGCCAATCCCATTAACCCCCCCACTCCCTCTAGAATCCATGCCTCCATCAATCCCACCCTTGCTTTGGCTCGCTGTCCTATTTCGCATTTCTTTCTCTCACGCTCACTGTACCAGCCATCGTCTTTTTCAACCTTTTTCGCCGTAAAACCAACTGACCTCACTTCCTGCCTTTCTTGCGTCCTCTGTCATCACTCTTTGCTCTTTCCTCTTCTGCCTTTGCTTCTTTTTCTCTGTCAGCAAGCCCCAGGCCTCTGCTACATTGCTCCGTGAATGCAAATATGTTGAATCTTAAGTGGAAACACACGACTGGTTCTTATGAATATTTCATACCTTCATAAACACATCCAGAGGAGCTGCAGAGCTTCGCGCCTTACAACTCCCTTGTTTGCCGGATGACTTCCTGTAAGGAATTGAACTCCCACAGTCGACCTTTAGCCGGCACGAGTGTGTTCGGTTAGGTTTGATGTCAGGCCAGCCCGTTGTGATGTCACTGGTTGAAGTTAATGACACCCGAATGGAGGGGGCAAGAGGCCATGTTTCCAGTGGTGCCCAGAGAAAGAGATAGCGCCCTGATCTGTCTTCATTATCCCCCATTCTACAACTTCACAGACACCATGATCATAAATCTCTGGCTGAAGCACACTTCACTGACACTGAAACACAAACACAAGTAACCTCTGACCCTCTCTCTGCTACTGCCTGTGCACACTCACCCATGCAGCAGACACCAACGCACATTCAAGTGCATGCTGTACACCACCTACACACACACACACACACACACACACACACACACAATATTCCCTACCTCTGTCACAATTTAATAAGAGCCACTGCACACACTGACACCATCCTCTTGCACTTGACTGCACCTTCAGTCACTTATGGATGCTTTCAGTTAGCTCGATGCTATCACACTGATTTGAAATTCACATCACTCTAACGACTAATAGAGTTAGTCTTTAACGGTACCACATAGACATTTAGCGGTACCTTCTTGTTTCGCGTTGCGCAATTGCTGATTTAGCACTGCTATATAAACAGTTAAGGGATTTCTTTTAGCTTCGGTGGCCTCATAAGCAACACTTAAATCAAATGTAAACGAGATAATGATCTGTAGAGGTGCCTTTTGCAGAGTGGCTAAGATGGGCGCTTCCTGAATATTAGGTTTCTGAAAGAAAGCGAAAGAAGAGTAGTAGCGCCTCTGACTGCTGAGCCATTCATTTATTCTCATTTTGTATGGGTATAGCTAGTGTACATACAAATGTATGAAAGAACGAGCATACATTAGGCCGATGTTTTTGAGCTAAGGCACCCGTTTTATATAAGAAAAATCTCATACCACACCACTGAACAAAAATGTCACAAAAAGTATGAATACTGAAATAATGATGATCTCATCTCAATTTACTCACAAACTGACTTACTCAGTGTTAAATGTGGGCCTGTTTAACTCGCAGGAAGCCATGACTTATTCTGTTGTATGAATGGCAACAGAATGGATACATAGATTTAGTGTACCTTCTGCCTTCTAATGGAAGCACATTTTAATTGTTCTGCCTGTCACTATATGTCGCTGGGATAGACAGATGAACTAAGATGTAGCTGTAATTAATATATAATAATTTCCGAACAAACTAAGTGAAATTGGATAATTTCCTGCGGAACCCCTGATGATTTCTCACGGCACACGAGTTGGGAATCACTGCATTAGGCCATGTGTGCAAATTAACGGGGCGGTGTAGTTTA
Organism: Phycodurus eques; assembly: GCF_024500275.1. Taxonomy (NCBI): domain Eukaryota; kingdom Metazoa; phylum Chordata; class Actinopteri; order Syngnathiformes; family Syngnathidae; genus Phycodurus; species Phycodurus eques. Next base: position 8,631,299 of record NC_084525.1, on the reverse strand, counting down.
CGATATAATGTTTTACTACATCAGGCCATTTTCTAGGTTTTGCAAATGAAATTATAGAAGAGTTTTATGTACTTATATCAGTCAAAATAGTTCAAAGTAGGGCTTGGTTGATTTATCGATTTCTAATCGATAAATCGTTGTTCTGGTCACATCAATATTATTATTTTTTTCCATAGCAACTGACACGCACTGTTTACACTGAAGTCATGGCAGTGAACCGAGAGAAGCTAAGTTACTAAAAAGGCAAAGTTTTGTCAGTCATTTGAAATCGGTTCGGATTTACAGCATCAGACAATGAGCAACAAACAGCCCACTGGATATTATGTTCAAAGACTGTTATAACCAAAGTGAGTAGCACAGAAGGGAAAACTCCCGCAAAGAAACGGACAGCATGGATGGAATTATTTCACAATGCTCTATATATAACAATAAAGGAACCACCGCAGTGGAAGGCAATCACGGAGGCGATTGTGGTGATCATTGTCAAAGATCTGGTGTCCGTTTATACATTGCAAAAGTAGTAATTTATCCAAACACTGATCCACTTGAATTGTGTTAGCAGCTGTTGTAATAAACTGCATACAATTTGTACTGTAGTTTATCCAAATGCATTTCACACTTCACCGGGGTTTATTCTCGTCAAGTCACAGTGTATTGCTTTTTACCTGACCACTTCTGGTCGTGTGACTTCACAATAAGACCGCCCGGAACTTCATTAGCGTGAAATAAACTTAGTAATAAGTAATATAGGCTAGAAATACTTGTCTATCACTAAATGTCCCATTAGAGAGGGTTTTCAATATAGGCATTGCAACATAAAGGGATGCCTAAAGCCTCATTTTGTTGACAGGCTTATTTATGATCATTAAAATTGAAAGTTTTAGTTTTTTAGTTTAGTTTGAATGATCATTGAAATGATCATTAAAACTAGGCGAGTGCTTTATACTGTATACAAGATTTTGTTTACATTTTCATGGACAAAGGTTAATTTTGTTTGGAAGAAGCACCTTTTATTCATGTTACACTATATTGCTAAAAGCATTCGCTCACCTGCCTTGACTCACATATGATTTTAAGTGACATCCCATTCTTAATCCATAGGTTTCAATATGACGTCGGTCCACCCTTTGCTGCTATATCAGCTTCAACTCTTCTAGGAAGGCTGTCCACAAGGTTTAGGAGTGTGTTAATGTGAATTTTTTACCATTCTTCCAGAAGCGCATTTGTGAGGTCACACACTGATGTTTGATGAGAAGGCCTAGCTCTGTCTCCGCTGTGATTCATCCCAAAGGTGTTCTGTTGGGTTTAGGTCAGGACTATGTGGAGGCCAGTCAAGTTCATCCACACCAAACCTCTCATCCATGTCTTTAAGGACCTTGCTTTGTGCACTGGTACACAGCCATGTTAGAAATGGAAGAACTGTTTCCACAAAGTTGGGAGCATGGAATTGTCCAAAATATTGGCTCCTTAGTTCCAGTGAAAGGACCTCTGAAGGACTCAGCATACCAAGAGCTTTTGGTCAATTCATAGTTTCCAACATTGTGAGAACAGTTTGGGGATGGCCACACCCTGTTCCAACATGACTGTGCACCAATGCCAAAAGCAAGGTCCATAAAGACATGGATGACAGAGTCTGGTCTGGATGAACTCGACTGGCCTGCACAGAGTTGTGCCTTCAACCTGATAGAACACCTTTGGGATTAATTAGAGTGCAGACTGAGAGCCAGGCCTTCTCGTCCAACATCAGTGTGTGTGACCTCACAAATGTGCTTCTGGAAAAATGGTCAAGAATTGTTCTTTGATTGGTGTCAGGCATTTTCGTCCATCTGCTGGTGATGCGTTAGCTTCTGTAGCTTTGCATCGACTGGTTCAATGTCATGTGCTTGTCACTTGTGCGGGGGGGGGGGGGGGGGGGGAGTTAGTGTTTTATCTGTGTTATGTTTTCAACCTTTAACAGGTGAATGCATTAAACATCCTCATATAATCAAATTTAACCGAGTTTAGAGTGTTTTATTGTTTTAAATGGTTTTGTACCGATTAATGACTGTTAACCTCTGCTTATACTTGTTAAAATGTTACTTAAAACACAGTCTTGGACTAATAAAAGATGTTTCTAAGTATAATCATGCTCAATGGAAAATATTGTTTTAAAAGTCAACCAAATCTAACAGAATGGTTTGTGGTTGAACTTCGAGGTACCAGTGTGACCAGTGGCGGACTGTGCATTTGGTATTTAGGCCTTTAGTAGGGACTTACCCGACCACTACTATCACCGTGCAACTATACAAACCAGTAATATAATACAAATATGTAATATCACAGCATGCAACTGTCCCACATACATCTGACATGAGAAAAACATTTCAATAACATTTAGATAAAATACATCATACTCACGAGAGGTGCTCATTATTAAATGTAATGTGTGTGCAGATCAGTACAGTCAGACAATAGTCAGACTTGGCTTACTGTGATCAACCAATCAGAGGAATGAGAAATGTTGACGTGGTTGTGGGCCAGCTAGCTCTGAATCGAATTGAAACTCTGATTGATTAAAAAAAAAAAAAAAAAAAAAACTGTCCCAATTTGTATTCATTGGCCAGCATTACTGATTTTGAAGGCCCTGGGCAGATTATGTTGACATGGACATGGATTGGACAAAAGAAGTCTAAGTTCCACATACCCTACTGGAAGCAGTATAGCAAAGAGAAACCTTATGGAATTAATACAATAGACTCTTGGGAATACTGTACATTATTGAATTTAATTGAACAATTATCAAAAGTTAGTTTGAAAATGTAGGTTTGTGCTTCTGATAGTTTTTAGGCCAGCAGAGAAGGCCCACCTCTGGCTGTATAATTGTCAAAAGTCCACGTTAGCAATACTTGGCTACGAAGCTAGTTGCTAGGTTGCGTAGTTGTTTTCGAGCCGGCCAAGTCACTGACCAATTGAAGGGCATTTTTTCAATGCCTAAAGAGGATCGTGGTGAGCTAGCATCCTATTTTTGCTTCTGCAGACATTTCATTTATTTCATTGTTGATTATTCATTATTTCATTATTTGTTATTACATTTCGTCATTGTGGCTGCATCCCTGTGGCCATATAGAGGCAAAATGTTACATATAATAATGGCAACGCCACAATGGCATTCGTCTTTCTTAACATAAATGCAAAGCAAGGAAACAAACACATTTACCGGTACTGTACTGAGAGTTGTCTTTAAATGCTGTGATTGTGAATGGAGGCTGAGTTCCCGACGCTGCTTGACAGTTACGAGAAGAAAGTATGTTTTTTTTTAAACAGTTGCTTGCCCTTTGGGGAAAAGATGACCTGTGCTCGGTGAAGGTTTCTATTAAGGTGCCAGTTAAGGTGTGTCCTCTCCTCCTAGTTGTGAGTTGCTCCTTATAACCGAAACAACTTGAGAAACATTACATTCAGAAAAGCAAGGCACACGCCCAGAACCACAAACACAAACAGATCTGAAACATATGATCTCATATGGCTAAGAGGGGCACGCTCAGGGGCACACCCAAAATCGTCGCTGCTGCACTCTGCCATCATACAGAACTTCGCCTTAAACTGATGTGCCACCATTTTCACTCAAAGCCATTCTATTTTGCAAAAGCCATTTTGAGCTGTGAGACATTTTCAACTCCACAATGTTTGTCAGGATGTGGAGAGATGTTGTATTTCCCCAAAAACGCGTTGAAAGCCAAATTTCGGCTTTAATTTGTCCTCCATAAGAGCAGAATGCTTTCAGTTCGACTTCCCCATTCAGTTCCCAGTGTTTCTTTAATATTGAGTTGCATTGCATTTCTGCACTGCTGTGGCCTTGATAGTAGTGATTTGGGGAAACTGTCATAGTGCCACACTGTGAAAGCAGGTAGGGGTGAAATGTGCCTTACAGTTTGATGAATCTCATTGGGCAGGAGTGACTGCTTCTTAAACGTCATGTGGGTGAGATCAAAATATGAGGACACCGATAATCTGTGGTGCTCAGGATATTGTAGCATCCTCTTCATGAGCTGCAAATTTGCTGATTGCAATGTTAGATGACAACGTGGCTGTCCAATTGCACAAATAGTTAGTATAGGTAAACAACTTGGTAGCCAAGCAAATGCAGGAAAGAAAAAGAGCCAAAGCGAGAGACAAAGATAGAGTATTAAAAACAGAAACTTAAGCACTATGGGCCCTTTTCTTCCCTGCAGGCATTTTGTGGCTTGTGAAAAAAAATGTGCTGTATTTTTGAAGTGTTGGGTCACGTGACCAAGGATAGCGTAATGAATCAGAGAGTATAATTATTTCCTAGCAAGTGAAAGAGTGATTTTTAGAGGTAGGGAGAAGAGGAGGAGGAGGAGGAAAAAGTCCAGTGAGAGAGTGGTAGCGAGAGCAAGAGAGAGAGAGAGAGAGGTTGGCTGCTGCCTGCTGGTGCTGTCAGAAGTACGCCGATGAACGTGCACACATCTTGTCTCCTTTTTTCCCCTCCAGGCTAGCGCCGCTCATCGGACGCTTCCGTTAAGTCATTCATCTGTTCGTCCACGGCGGAATTGGTGAGTGAATTTCACGTGCAAAAAGTTTCAAATTTCCCCAAACTTCTGCCTGTTTGTTGTTTGTTTTTTGTTTTTCCCCTCAGCCTGCCTTTGTTAGCAGTGAGGTTGTATTTTGCATCAGTGGGTCTTTAATAGAAGACCGAGATACTTTCGCACTTGCCTAATTCAAACTACATCTCCGTGAGCAAACACTAAAACATCCTCATACACATTTCTTTCATTAGGCTTCATGGACAAAACACTACATTTGTATGAATACGTACTTGAGGACGTGAGTGGGCCTGCATGTTCCTCCATGCACATGTGCTTATTAGTGGCTGTTGCCCAGTGCCTGTGGAGCTCTTTATTATTAGCATGTGTTAGTGTGGACACGCCTGCATGTGTTTGATGTCTATTCACCAGAGGAGTCAGCAGTCCTTGACCTTTTTTATTATAACGAACCTGCTGGAAACTTGGAAAAGACCAGTATTGTTTCCACCTTTTTAGTAGCAAAGGCTAATTCCTGTAGAGTGAGGTGTGTGTGTGTTTGTGTTTGTTTGTGTGTGTGTCTGTGTGTACAGCTCTGCTCTTAGTTTATATGGTAGGTTTATTCATTATGTTCCCATACTTGGTCGTCTGTCAGTGAATTGTATCTCTTGATTCTGGCGTATTGCCTCGGTTAACAGGTTCCACTTGTTACTGGCGTACATATCAGAGACATCCTGTTCCTGATGTCATTGCGTGTTTTTTCTTGTTTCACGTGTCCATGTAGCTTTAATATAGTGTTGTCGTATTGCAGTGGCGGCTTACGAGCACAGCACCTGCCATCTGCAGTTTTATCTCCCCTGATGGACCTGACACAAGAGTGTGGGATAGTTAAACAGAGAAAAATAGTAACAGCATGGCTAAGTGAAGGCGCGTGCTGAAGCACACCAGTTGGACTCAGAGGAGGAGACCTCTGGAGTGGAAGGTGGAGGGAGTTCATGAATGAAACAAGTTAAAATCACATTTTAGTGATTTGAGATGTGTACATAAATTAATTAATTTTATTCATTCATCTGTGCAACTTGACCAGTAGATTGCATTGCAAGATTTGGCCGCCATTATTTCCCTCTTTAAGCAGAAAGTTGTTGATACCCGTTGTCTTTTTGTACTCTCTCTAGTCATTAAGACTCAGTGGATGGGAGGTTAGACAGGTGTTTTTTTTTTGTTTGTTTTTTTTTTGGGGGGGGGGGGTGCAGGGGCGGTGATCTTTCTGCCACAGCACTATAATTAACAAGGAAACAATTTGCATGGGTTAGGGTTGATTTTTATAGGTGTGTTTGTGTCTATTTACATGTTCACTTAGAGTCAGAGCATTTCTTAAGATGCCTGTTGGCACTTTGTTGTGTGTTTTGTATGTGTTTGTTTGAGCCCGCTTTGTGTTGCTATGGTTCCTGGGACTACAATCAGACATGGAAGTGGTCTTCATATAGAGGATTTGTTTTCTCTCTGAGCTGAGGAATACAAACACCTCCATACTCACTTGTTGAAAAAGGAGAGGCCAGTTCTTTGTTTTTTTTGAGTGATTTTCTGCCGCTCTGGTTGTATTTGTCTAAAAATTGTATTCCACCATCTGTCTTTTCCTGTTGTGGTGTATGCGTGTTCTTGTTTTGCTCGATGCGAAGTGGGAGAGTGTGCTTAATACGCCAGAGTGCTCTACCACATCATGGAAAGAGAAAAATTGTGAGGGTGACTTCATCTTTTCAGAAAGTGTTTAATGTCTCACTGAGTAAAACTCTTTCCATAATCTTCTCCACTCTGCAACTCAACGTAGCCTGTTGTTAGTGACACTGTGCAATGGTGTATGACTTAATTGCAAAGTGTGCAATGTATACAAAATAATGACATCTAATTGATCATTTTAATCGACTATTAGGTTTGATAGCTGTTGTACTGTACATTTTCTTCTTCTCTTACTATTAAGTTCCAATTGCACTCCAAGGGAACGTACTGTTCTTTAAATGTCAAATAATTGCACCCAAGTGCTACTTTGCATTGTTGCGTGTAAGCAAATACATGTTTGTGCGATGCCAAGAGCAGGCAGATGTCAAACAAGTTTGAGGTGATGGAATGCAGGTGTGTTTGGACACACCAAGACGTCTGTCACTGAGTGTCTCTCTCGGAGCCATTAGCCACACACTTGTTGAAAGACGGCAAGCTGTCAGCTCAGCATCGACCAGTAATGTGTTTCAGGTAAGGTTTCCACAGACAAAATTTCGACGGCACCAGCGACCAGATCACATAACGCTCACACGTCTGTTTGTTGTATTTAATAAAAAGAATTGTTTTACTGGTGAAGTAATATGACTTTACCTGTGATCCAGAACTTAAACATAATCCTCCGTGCCTCCACTTACTTCCTTTACAAAGTTATGAAACATAAATCACTGTCATGTTGACAATTAGATGACTGTGCCTGGAAGACATGGTTAGCTTTGTGTTGAAAAATTGGCATGAGTGGGCAAGTCTGAGGTTAAAAAAAAAACCAAAAAAAACATTTAAGTCTGCCAATGTTTTCCTACCAGGATACAAGGTACTTTTCATTTATCTGGAGGCTGTGAATGTGAAGTCAACTGTTCCGCTGAAGGTTTTGACACACATTTTTATCTGGGGGGAATGAAAAAAATGGCCCATTCTAGACTTTTATAGTGTTCAGGATACTCAAAGAAAACCTGTGAAGTCAGACGAGCTTGGTGGCAGAGAAATGAAAACCAATAAGTATCCTCAACTGGCAGGAAGCAGAGCGTCACCATTTTTTAATCTTTATTGTAAAATATACAATAAAGAATAAATAGGACTTTGAACTCCTTTAAGCATTGCATTTAATTACTGTACAATCCCTCTACGCTTTTTCTGAGAAGGGATTACAAACATCCCCAAATACACATGTACAGACTTGGGTTAGTACACACCAGAAGTTGGTGGTTTTCTCGATTGTGACCAGGGGTGGGCATAATAATCGATTAATTGATAGTTTAAAATTCTGTGCGAAATTGTTGATTGCTATTGAGGCAAAATGGAGTGCGTTGCTTGGCTTCGACCAGCAGAGGTGATGCAGTCTTCACTAATTTGTGGTCAATAAAGAAAAACATGACATCAACTCTGAAGTTAAGCTACAGCCACGCAGACCTTTATTCTGCTCAATACACCACTGGCATCAAAACAGAGAGAGAGATTCCACCTTTCCATCCATCCGTTCATTTTGTATCGTGCTCATTAGTGTCGTAAGTGAGCTTGAGTCTATCAGAATCAGAATCAGAATCAGAATCAGAATCATCTTTATTTGCCAAGTATGTCCAAAACACACAAGGAATTTGTCTCCGGTAGTTGGAGCCGCTCTAGTACAACAAACAGTCAATTTACAGAACACTTTGGGGACATAAAGACATTGACAAAAAAAGCGGTTTAAAGTGACAAGTAGTGCGATCATCTGGGACAATGTCGGTTGTGCAAATGTTACAGATACTCCTCAATCAGTGTGCAAATGGAGCAGATGCTACTCTGGCATGAGTGGCCAGTATATGCAAATAGTGCAGCATGGCGAGACAACTACAGTGAGTGCACAAGTAATAAATAATTGGCCCCACAGAAATGTGACAACGAACTCAAGTCAAAAAATTGCCAGCTTGTTGTAATGGAATTATAGGTTAGGTGTTTAAGAAGTTGATCGCAAGAGGGAAGAAGCTGTTGGAATGTCTACTAGTTCTAGTTAGCGTTGATCGGTAGCTGACTTTGGACTTTTAGCGTTGATCGGCCAGCTGACTTTGGGCGACAGATGGCGTCCAGCCTGGGCTGGTCGCTACCAATCGCAGGGCAATTATAGACAAATGACTGTTCACATTCATACCTAAGGAAATGTTTGAGTCTTTAATGAACCTAACGTGAATGTTTTTGGAATGTGGTAGAAGACCATAGTACCTAGAGAAAACCCACGCAAGCACTGGGAGAACATGCAAACTCGATTCTCCTATCCCAAAAATAAATAAATGATTGTTAATTTTTCTAATGGTGTATCAAGGAAATATTGTTGACACTAAGGAAACAACAACTGTTATCCAAAACTATTCATAGGTACCTGCCTGGCCCTGTATGAAAAAGTAGTTGTCCCCTCAACCTAATAACTGTTTGGTCCGCCCTCAGCAGCAACAGGTGAAATCAAGCGTTTTCTGTAACGGGCAATGAGTCTCTCACATCTCTGTGCAGATATTTTGGGTCACTCCTTATCGCAGAATTGTTTTAATTGAGCAACACTGGGAGGGTTCTCAAGCATGAATGGCAGCCTCAAGCATGGCAGCCATGGCCCAATGGTTAAGATCATCGCCTGCCACCGTGGGGGACCTAGGTTCAAGACCCCGTCTGGACATCCGCCAACATCCCCCGGACTCATGGCTGTGGTGTCCTTGAGCAAGACACTGATACCCCGAAATGCTCCCCGGGCGCTTCAGCTGCCCCCTGCTCCAGTGTGTTCCACTAACATGTGTATGTCTTCACTGTGATGGGTTAAATGCAGAGAACAAATTTTGTGTGCATGCATGCATGTTCATGACAATAAAAGATGGTTCTTCTTCTTCTTCTTCATGAAGGGCCTTTTTAAGGTCACAATATTTCAATCGGGGATTAATTTCCGGACTTTGACTAAGCCACTCCAAAACCTTAATTTTGTGTTTTTTAAGTCATTCAGAATTTGATTTGCTGGTGTGTTTTGGATCGTTGTCCTGGTGCAGAATCTAAGTGCACTTCAGCTTGAGGTCACAAACTGATGGCCGAAAAGTCTCCTTCAGGTTTTCTGGCAGAATTCATGGTTCCATCAATCACAGCAAATCTTCCAGGTCCTGAAGGAGCTGGCCCCAGACCATCACACTACCACCACCATGTTTGATTGTTGGTATGATGTTCTTTTTCTGAGATGCTGTTACATGTATGCCAGATGTAATGAGACACACATTTTCCGTTCAACTTTCCTCTCATCAGTCCATAGAATATTCTCCCAAAAGTCTTGGAAATCATTCAGATGTTTTTTTTTGTATTGTTTTTTTTTTTTTTTTTTTTTTTTTTTTGCAAAAGACAAACCTCTGTGTTCTTTTTGGTCAGCAGTGGTTTTTGCCTTGGAGCTCTGCCATAGATACCATTTTTCCTAGTCTCTGCCTTCTTGTTGAGTCATGAACACTGACCTTAAGTGAGGCAACGGGTGAGGCAACGTAGGGGATCAGTTCTTTAGATGTTGTCCTGGGTTCCTTTGTGACATCCTGGATGAGTTGTTGCTGTGCCTTTGGGGTATATTTTGTATATTTCATTCCCACTCCTGGGAATGTTCACCATTTGTGGACAGTGGCTCTCACCATGGTTCGATGGAGTCCTAAGGCTGTAGAAGTAGCTTTGTAGTCTTTTGCAGACTGATGGCTGTGAATTACTTTATTCCTCATATGTTGTTGAATTTTTTTGGATCGCTGCATTTTGTTGCTTTTTTCGATTTTTTGGCTGACTTCATTTTGTCAGACAGGTTCTATTCATGTCATTTTTTGATTGAATTGGTCTGGAGGTAATCAGGCTTGGTTCTGGTCAATGTAAATGCACTCTGCTTTTCCCCAAAAATTTATGTGATTAGCCAGAGTTAATTCATGATTTAACAAGTGGTGGGGGGAAATTACTTTTTCACAAAGGGCCAGGTAGGTTTGAATAGTTTTTTTTCCCCCCTTCATAAATAAAACCATCATTTAAAGACTGCATTTTGTGTTTACTTGGGTTATCTTTGTTTGATATTTACATTTCATTATCTTAAACATTAAAGTGAGGAAACTGAAGATGCTGTGTTGGCTGCCTTCCATAGATCAGAGCTTTCGCAATAAATCATTCCTGGATATGCTACAGTCAGTGTTGTGAAAAATATTTGCCCCATTCTCAACATCTTTGGCAGTTGTCAATGATTTTCTAGTCCATATTACCACACTCTCCAGGAGTGGAGGGAAACATTATTGACTAGAACACATTAAGAGCTGAGGTTCGTGTAACTTCAGGTAAATGCAGAATATGTTTAGTAACATCTGCACAATTGATGTTACACATGCTGTCAAGTTAGAAGGAAATAATTTCCCATGACCTTATTATTGTTTGACCACTGGGTAGGTCTGTGTTGCTTTTTTAATTGTTTATTTCTCCAATCTTCGACTTTTTGTCACAACCAAAAGTCCTCAGAACAACGAGAGTCTTGTGTCAAAGCGTGCCTCGTCTTTTTGAGCCATCTCTACATTAGTAGCTTGATTGATTTGCTACATGCAAAGTGCAACCAGCATGGCTGCGGCAGCACACTGGAGCACACTGTGAGGTTGGAAACTCCGCTCCAGTGCGCCTGTCCCGGCCAAGGATGGGAAGTCCCCCCAGTAGCCTGGAACCCTCCCCGTGGTGCTCGCCCGCATGGCAGCCTGCTGCCTCCTGTGTGCCCCCCAGGCTGAGGGGAAGTGGGCAGGGCCTCTGTGCCCATTTGGCCCTGGCTAACAGGGGATGAGGTCACTCCAAATTCCCCTCTTCCCCTTTATACACTCAGACCCAGTGGCGAAGCGAGCCTACCACGGGACCCCATAATAAAACACAAATGACTCTTTAAAAAGCTTTTGGACTGATGTGCCTCATTAAAAAAACACTGGTGCCATCTTTTTTTTTTTTTAATTAATTCATCATTGTGTTTGGGGAGGAAAGTAAATCTGCTGTGTTCTGTTTTAAAATGCTGCCTTTCCTTCTGTGGGTAATTGTGCTAAGTTTGCATTCTTCGAGTAGCTTCACTAGCTTAGAACTCCTTTGCATTCATGGCTGCAATACTGGATAAATAGATGGATCAATACATTCTTGTTTACTCCTATGAGAATACAAAAGCCTCTATCCTACTCTCTTCTCTCAGCACTGGCAGATTTTTCTGCCTTTGAAGAGTGCACGAGGCAGTTACCAAATGGGCAAAACAAATCCTGCACTATACAGTACGTTTTCTCCCTTTCGGCATGCTGTGAAGTTTTCTGTCATTTTTTTCTTTGTTTGCTAATGATTGCACCCGCTGACCCATGGGGACTCGGCACAAGCTGTGTTGATGCGGTGACGGATGGAGAAGGGGGTCTGAATTAGCCATAAAATCATGACTATGGAGAGGGACTAGGCTGCGCAGAGAAATTGAAAAGAAAGTTGGCTATGTTGGCAGAATTGGGGGTTGGTGCCTATCAACGGCTGCTCCTTCCTGAAACGTGGTCACCCGAGCCTGCCCAGGCCCTGGATCCACATGTGGAACAGTTTACTGTAATGGAACTCTAAATTAGTGGTGGTTTGAAGCTGCCTGCAGCAGTAGTGTGTAATTAACTGGTTCTGTTGAAAGAGAGAGAACGAGAGAGCGACGGGATTGAGCCAGAGCCCTGGAAAAGATGCAAGATTGAGGTGTGTGTGTGTGTGTGTGTGTGTACGCGTGTGCGCGCGCAAGTGTGTATGTGTTTTAACACGTAGCTTTTTTTCTTTCCAAGCACTTGATTGCATGTGTATGTACTATGAATTTCAGATTTTGTGGTACATATACTGTGTTTTGGAAAGCTCCCTGCCTGCTTTCTCATCAAGGCATGGCGCCGCCTCACAGTGCCCCCCAGTGCCTAGAGTTTGCCACTGTTCATTTGTTACTTTTTTAATTTTTTTATAATCGGCATGTATACGTTCACCAGTTATGTCTTCTCAAAACCCTCCCTTCCAATCAACGTTGTTGACTTCATCACCACAATTTCTGTCCTAGTCCTTTCCCTCAAATTCACAAGCCACCGCAGTACCAAATTCTTTGGCTGTGCTCTTTTTCAAAGCCACATTTGTAAAAACAAGCTCATCACACCACCCACTCATAAAGTCACGCTCAGGGAGCGGTCTGCAAAAACATGAAAAAGAAAATGGGGAGGCTTTACTCGCTCTTTTTACCCTCCTGTATTAACAATCAACAGCAGTGCATGCCTGCTTCCTTGTCCGTGCCTACTGTGCGGTGTCTAAGTGACGAGTGGGCTGTGGGAGATTTGAGCCAAAATGACTTTGTGGGGTGAGAGCCTTACCTCAACATAAGCTTGTTGGAAGTGACAGCAGCAGTTAGCAATCAGTGGATCTTATTTCACCCCCAACCCCCAACCCCCACGGACCCCGTGTCTGGGCCTCTGGTCTGGGGGGGGAAGCGTCAGAGGGAGAGGGAAGCAGGCTGCTGTGCTAGGCTGGCAGCAGGAACAGAGGAGCTCTTTATAGCAGAGTTCTGGTGATTTAAATCATATGGCATAGCCTGGAATCAGTGCACAAGTCTGGAAACTCTTCAATACTGAAGAAACAAGAGTGCTTTCTCTTTTATTTTCATCTCAACCCCCACCCCCTACTCATCTAAGTTATAACTTTTTCCAAATGTCTCTCTTATCTTCTTTCCCCTCACCCATTCCCAATTTTTCTGGATTTTCCTCTGGCTCGCTCTTCTTCTCACACATTTTTATCTATTGTGGTTCCTCGCTGTCCTCTCGTTCAGGACCACCCCACCTTCCTTCTCTTGTCCTCATACCTGTTCTGATGAAGTCTGCAGATCCTTCTCGCATTATAACTGTGGATAAACTTTTCCCCATCCCAGAGAGAGCATGAATCAGGGTCTCTGAGTTGATGCGAGGTTAAACATGTTTGTGGTCCCAACAGGGAACCACTTATGTATCATGTTCATGCCAATCAGAAGGATTTATCCTTTTGTTTTATGCGGTGAAATAAGAAATAACAAGTGTGTCTCTCTTTTCTTCCCCAGAAACTGGATGTTTCCATTCAAGAGGAGTTTGTTGTTCCCCCACTAAACGCAAGGCCTCCGATCTTACTCATCCATTCTCCCATATCCTGGGAGCCTTCGAGAGGACACCAAACTTTAACGGGGATTTCCAGGGGTGACTGTTAAGTGCGTTCCCATCCGCCAGTGGGCCTGCTGGTGCATCGTCGTCATGGCTACCAACAGGGAACAGCAGGTGGGCCACATGACTGGCTTCCCACCTGCTGTCTACCCCTTCGCCTTCAACTCCATGAGAAGCCACTCTCCCTTTGACCTGCTGGCCAACAGTAGCCTTTTTGGGAGATTTGGTGCTGACCTGCCCAAAGAGATGGCTGCACTCTGTAAGTTCTTCTCATTAGTGTATGTGTTTGACTCCCTCTCGTGTGTCATTTTTCTTTCCAGCCCTTACTACGTACAGTATATGGCCCATATTCATTTGGCCTCCTTGCTTTTAACAATTTGGGCAGCCACTGCAAAGTGGAAAATATGGTTTCCTAAATTGCACTTCATTACATGTATTTTTGTAGACACGGAAAACTTTACGGTCAGCTTGTGATATAGGACGAGTGCTGTAAAAAATATCCCACAATGGAACCATAAGGAAAAAGTCCACTTTCATCAATACAGTGATTACACAGCCCCTGTGGTTACCTTATAGAGGTTTGTATATGGTGCGGTCGTGTCTGCAAGCTCTGCCTCTGTATGTGCGTGCAAGAGTGCGCGTTTGAGCCTAGCAGGGCCTTTAGAGCAGGCAACCCACAAGTCTGCAATTAAAGACCAAACAGAATTCTTCTAGTGTGAGTGGATGAGTACCCCTAGCACCGACAAATATTCAACAATATACAACAGATGTTGAAAGAAAAGCCTCTCAATAATCTGGCTACTTTTTAAAATTAGCAAAAGGAAAAATTATAATCAGAACCATTCACCTTTGTTGGGAGGCTGTCATCCTTAAGTTCCTGATGTGTGGTTCTGGGTTGTAGTCTACAACATGTCCACAGAAGGCACTGTTGTCCTCTGGAGTGCCAGGATGGGATTATGATGTATGTATGGGACATGGAGCACAAAGAGAGGATTGTTGGCAATCAGGAGTGTTTTTATGCTGTGGAAAAAGGCAGATCAACCCCCGCAGTCACACATTGAAGTAATGGTAGTTATTTTTCATATTTGTCCAATCACATTTGGGAGAGTATGACACAACTGCAGCACTACTTGCAGTTTGGGATTGTGTTTAGAGAAGAGCACCAGAGAAAAGAGGGTGCAGGTTTTTTTGGGGGGCGTATAGGCAATGGTGAGAAGAATTTATTTGAAATTTTATACTTGTGCTGTGAAGGGGTGGCAGGTGGTGTTAAAGCTTCTTTATACTCGTGCGGGCGGCGACCGCGCTGGCGTCACTGCGGCTGTCCTGCGTGTAGTTTGCCTTTATACTCGAGCGCAACCCACGCACGCAGTTTTGAAAATGTACTGCAGTTCACCTCCAAGTCTGGGGTGTCGCTACGGCTGTTATTGGCTAGGACACCACAGGGTGGAGTGTCCTCTGCATTTTCTCGCCATTTCCGGTAGCCTTTTTTCCTTTCCTTTCTGGAACAAGGAACAAAGCAACAACAATGGCGACCGTGGAACAGTGTCTGCTAGAAACAAATGGACCTCGACAACCGGATAATATGTTTAATTATGCTGCAAAATCGATCAAGAAGGCGGCGGCTTAGATGGTATATAGAACCAAGGGGCACGCTGAGTACGTCATCACAGCATGTGACTAAAATGGACCAATCACGAGAGATAATCTCTGCAGCATTCTTCGCGCAGCAACAATTTTTGCCGTGTGCACGTCAGGCTACGCAGAGGGGTTCGACGGTCTTGTGATGCAATGTGGGCGTTGTTGGCCGCGCGAGCACGGGACTATAAAGAGGCCGAGTGGAGAGGCTATAGTGGGTGGCAACAGCTGAGTACCCCCCCACCCCCCGCCAAACCAAACCAATCCCGCCTGTGTGTGCATACCCATTCCACCGCCCCCCCCAACTTAACCACGGCATGCCTGAGCACCTCTCCAGCCTTTCAGCTGTCAATCACTACCTCACACCCCCACTTCGCAGTTGCTACTCACCTAATCCTCAAGGTATTTTCACAGAACCCGAGAGAGAGAGAGAGAGAGAGAGAGAGAGAGAGAGGGAGGGAGGGAGGGAGGGAGGGAGAACACCTGGGGGTGATGTCCCAGTGTGCTGGGTTCCAAGAACACACCCTGCTAGGAAAACACACAGATACACACATGCAAACACAAGAGCAGAGCCACCCCTCCTTCCCACTCTCGCCCCTGGACTCACAGCGCACGTCTTTCATCCAAAAGATAAAGCCGACCCTCCCCTTGACGCAGAATGAAATCCCAGTGCACTGACAGATGGAGTCTTTTGGTGTTTCGCAGTGGCATCAAACAAAAAACAAATATCAAAGCTTAAGCAAGTCCACGCTCTGAAGGTTCATACTTGATAGCTTGTGCTGACACATCTGTGCTGCATGGCGGGACTGTGGTCCACGTGGGTAAAGGGACACAGACTAAGCTCTCGAGACGAGCTTAAACAAGGCCAGGGTCAAAGTTTGAAGTCGGGCTCATCGTGACAATTAGCTTCTGTACAGCGAGAGATCTTTCTTGGCTGACGAACCAGTGTAGTAGTTGGCTTTGCACTATTTATTACACCTCAAAATGACTCGCGGTCTGCTTGTGGCTATGATTATCATTATTCTCATTAGGGTCACGGATCAGCTGGAGGGATTGTTGTTAGGTGTACAACTAGCTTTAGTCAGCCAAAATATTCAAATATTCAAAACCGCTCTCAGTCTAATGCATTACATTAATACACCACTAAAAACTGCAAATATACACAAACACACTGGTAATGTTGAATTCAGCCATTCATTTCCTATATCGCTTGTCCTAATATGGGTTTCATGTGAGCTGGAGCCTATCCCAGCTGGCTTTGGGAGAGAGGCTGTGTACACCCTTGACTTGTTGCCAGTCATTCGCAGGGCACATAAGCCAACATTCTCAGTTACATTCACACCTAAAAACAACGTAGAGTCTTCAGTGAACTTAGCATGTATATTTTTGGAATGCAGGAGGATGCCGGAATACCCGGATGAAACCCACGCACGCACGGGGAGAGCATGCAAACTCCATACAGGAAGGGCGGAGCCCAGATTGGAACACCCAAACTCAGAACTGTGAGGTGGATGTGCTAACTCTTCATTATTCATTATTATTATTATATTATTAACTAAGTTTGTGTCGCAACAGTAAAGAGGCTTTAATTATTGTTCCAAAACACTTCCGGACAAGTGACAGTTCTGAAATAAAGCCTTTTAATTAATTCCTTTTTCCAGTAAATTAAAATAAATATATTAATGTTTATCATAAAATGAGACAGGATCTTCATTTCGTGCCAAGGAGTGTTAAGGCCACACACAAATTTTTAAAAGACATAATAGGAAAATAAAGTGATAAAATTATGAAAAGAAATTCCCAATGTTGACAATAAAGTTGTAATATTATGAGAGTGTTTTGATTTTACAAAGTTGTCCTATAACAAGCATAAATGTAGTTACATTAAGATGAGGACTGTTAGCTTTGGTAAGTTTCAAAAACACTGAAATAGAAATATTTAATGATATATTACCTAATAAAAGTATGACATTTCTCAAGTGAGAAACAGCGAGTGCTCATTTCAGACTATTGCATTTACATTTGTGTGGAAAGGTTGACTTTCATTTGTTAAAATAACGATACAAATAAGAAGAAAATAGTTGATTGGTAATATTTAAACTTTTTTTTTCCATTTGTTCTTCATTCTCCTTGGGAAATGTCAGGCTTGTCGGTCTTCTACTGTATGTGTGCAAAAATTGTTTTCCGGGGGGAAAAAAAACATCAAATATGATCAAACTCTTCTTGAGGTGCACTTTTTACCAACATTCAACATTGTCAGTTTTGTGCCACTTGATGATTAAATGTGTTAATCAGTTGTAGTGACCTGCTGAAAGTCACTTTACTAATACTATACTACTATATACAACCCCGGCACGGTGAAGGACTGGTTAGAGCGTCTGCCTCACAGTTCTGAGGACCTGGGTTCAAATCCCGGCCCCACCTATGTGGAGTTTGCATGTTCTCCCCGTGCTTGCGTGGGTTTTCTCCGGGCACTCTGTTTTCCTCCCACATCCCAAAAACATGCGTGGTAGTTTAATTGACAACTCTAAATTGCCCGTAGGTGTGACTGTTTGTTTGTATTTGCCCTGCGATTGGCTGGCAGCCAGTTCAGGGTGTACCCCGCCCCCAGCACGCCCGCGACCCTAATGAGGAGGCTCAGAAAATGGATGGATGGATATATACAACCCCAATTGGGATGTTGTGTTAAACATAAATAAAAACAAATACAATGATTTGCAAATCATGTTCAACCTATATTTAATTGAATACACAACAAAGACAAGATATTTAATGTTTAAACTGATGAACTTGATTGTTTTTAGAATATAATCATTAACTTTGAATTTTATGGCTGCAACACATTCCAAAAAAGATGGGACAGGTGGCAAAAAAGACTGAGAAGGTTGAGGAATGCTCATCAAACACCTGTTTGGAACATCCCACAGGTGAACAGGCTAATTGGGAACAGGTGGGTGCCACGTTTGGGTATAAAAGGAGCTTCCCTGAATTGCTCAGTCATTCACAAGCAAAGATGGGGCGAGGTTCACCTCTTAGTGAACAAGTGCGTGAGAAAATAGTCGAACAGTTTAAGGACAATGTTCCTCAACGTACAAGAAAAGGTGATGTAAAACAGTGGTAAACATGACCCTGTCCCAGCTTTTTTGGAACGTGTTGCAGCCATAAAATTCTAAGTTAATGATTAGTTGCTAAAAACAACAAAGTTGATCAGTTTGAACATTAAATATCTTATCTATGTAGTGTATTCAATTAAATGTAGATTGAACATGATTTGCAAATCATTGTATTCTGTTTTTATTTATGTTAAACACAACGTCCCAACTTCATTGGAATCGGGGTTGTACTATAATACTATAGCGGCATCATTCTATACTAAATGTTAGCGCACAGGAACAAAGGGCCTTGGTTTGGACATTCCCCAGGCCCTGAATTTCCTCTCCTTCCACTTCTTCACCAGGTGTCGCCTTAACAAGCCTGCTCATTGTTGTCAGGAGCGTCTTTGGGCCAGACTGAGAAAATACCTTCCACTTAAAGGGAGTTGAGCTGTAGATATTTGTGTGTTTCGCAAATAGTGCTGCATTCTTGTCCAGCTTCATAGCTCTGTGTATAATTGCCTGGGTGACACCTTCTATTGTTGAGCGCTGTGCCAACAGGTCGGAGCACCCACCGCCACTGTGCTCTTTTGGCACCGGTCTGTCTTTGGAAATACCTCTTTTGCACACAGATGGGAAGAGACGGCACAGGGGAGAGATGTCGTAGCCGGCCTGTGTTTGTGCACGCTTTGAGTGATGTCTTGGCATCATTTCGAAATGGAATAAGACAACAATCACGCTTGAACTTTTACACGTCACAGGAGGCTGATTTGTCCAAATGTGTTTAATAGCCGGGAAAGGAGTTTGTTCATCCATGAGAGGAGCCTTTTCCCAGTGTGCTGTAGGGGAGGCCAGTATCAGCTGATCCCTGTCATTATGGGAGTCCTTCAAACAAACAGTTGGAAGCCCATTAAGGCCACTTACTATGAGATAATATCAGCATTGAGCCAGTGAAACACCTCTTTAAGCTTTCGTCAATCGGGGCCGGAGCCCTGGCCTCCAAGTCAGCCACAGGGATGTTTTGAAAAGCTATTCGGTCATTTCCTTCAGCCCACACGGCAAAGACCGAATTCTGAGGTCTCCAATTGATGGTTCAAAGCCTCATGTAGACTTTTATCTGCTGATGTGACCTGAAAATGCGAGAGCGGCTCAGATGTGAAAACTGGAACACGGTGGGATGAAATTAAAAGCATGATAGTCATAGAAAGGAATGAATGACATGTTGGAACTTGTGGTAACAACTGCCTGCATCTGCTCACTTGTGCCTCTTGTGGAGATGACAGGAACAGTTGTCTTGTTACATTTCGATGCAAGTCACATATGGATTGGAACAGCTCACACCCACATAGACACACTGGCATTAACATAGTAGCTGCCAGGCATGAATGCACATATTTGCGCCTACACAATCTTCACTCAGAACAGCTGTAAAAAGGAAAACTGACATAATTAAAAACACTCCTTGCGTTCCTCTGAAACAAACATAGAGTTCTTGTTGGCATATGGAGCTCGGGGAGTTATATAAGGGCCATTTTGGTGGGAAATGAGGTTTGTGAGAGAATGTGAAAGTGCATATTGAAATTGAGGCGAAGGACAGCAGGAAAGGACGTCAAATATCTGAGTGAAGCCTTCTCTGATGGGTAGGGGTGAGCACAGCACAAACAGCACATTGTAGTGCTCTATTTATTTTAATAAAGATTGAAGTGCTGGGTTTCAGCCTTGCCCGAGGTAGCTGTCAAGAACATTAATTTGGATATGCGTGGATGCATATTTTGTGCTTACTTGAGTGCACGTATGTATTTAAGAAGAGACATTTAACTGTGCATGGGTACATGAGCTCAATTTCCCTTACAAGCCAGGATGACCTCACGCCCCCCTGCGCTCTTCCTGCATGCTCTTTACAACTATGTTCTGGCCTCGCTTTTTGACACAAAACTGCTGCAGGACACACAATTCGTCTCTGACCACTGCTGTTTTTCTTGATGGCATTTACTGTTTCATTTGCTGTATTGGAGGGTAAGTGCAATGATCTCAGCTCAAGGTGGAAAAGTGACATCCTTACACAACTTCAATAAAAAATATTACATTTGTGTTCATCGTAGCCAAAACTAAATCTAAAGCGATCATAATCACAAATTCTGCCTTTACGAATATAACAATACTTAGTTTGGATTGACACTGTCAGAGAAGTATTAATTATTCATATTATTATTATTATTTTAACATTATGGCAGGCCTAGTAGTTAGCATGTGTGCCTGACAGTTCTGAGGGGTTAGAATCTCGAGTTTGCATGTTCTCCCCATGTTTGTGTGGATTTTCTCCAGCTTCCTCCCAAAATATATGTTAATTGAAGACTCTAAATTCGTCATAGATGTAAATGTGAACATGAATGGTTGTTTGTCTGTATGTGCCCTGTGATTGGCTGTTAACCAGTCCAGGGTGTACCCCACTCTCGCCCAAAGTCAGCGGGAATAGGCTCTAAAAAAATGAGAGCAATCAGTATACAAAATGGATGGATGAATTTAAAATTACTGTGTTTGTCTATATTTGTAGTTTTCAGTGGTCTAATAATGTACTGCAATTTAGAGAGCTGTTTCAAATAGTTTGGTGAACGACACAAGAGCGTCTGCCTCACAGTTCTGAGGACCGGGGTTCATTCCCCGGCCCCGCCTGTGTGGAGTTTGCATGTTCTCCCCGTGCCTGCGTGGGTTTTCTCCGGCCACTCCGGTTTCCTCCCACATCCCAAAAACATGCATGGTAGGTTAATTGACGTCTCTAAATTGCCCCTAGGTATGAATGTGACTGCGAATGGTTGTTTTTTTATGTGTGCCCTGCGATTGGCTGGCAACCAGTTCAGGGTGTACCCCGCCTCCTGCCCGATGATAGCTGGGATAGGCTCCCGCACTCCCATGACCCTTGTGAGGATAAGCGGATCAGAAAATGGATGGATGGATGGATGGATATTTAAGTAAATTTGACCTCGATTCCTCAAGTACACGTGCACGGAAAGTCATGACTTTCTGCTAATTGTGGTGCACCCATTGAAATGTTATGAGCATCTAAACCTCATCAGATATAAAAGAGCCATCTGCCTCCTGTCATCACTGCTCTAGCGGCCATGATCTACACAGCGAATTAGCCATGCTAGCCCCGGTCCGTTTGTGTGCTCTTTTGCTGGTGACAGCTTGTGTAGCGTTGCTCGTCCTTGATCTATCAGTGACGCTTGAGCCGCCTCGCCTTTCATAAACAATTCTGCATCATCTGACATCCCTGCTTTCATCTCCCCGGGTCGTCACCGGTCGTAAGATGACAGTTTACTGAGGCTCCTTTGTGGAAAGAAATTCCCCTCGCGTTGCTATTTATTTATTTATTTTATTTATTTATTTATTTTAACCGATGCTGGTCATGATTCACCAAATAAAGCAGGATTGGACTCTTTGTTTTCCTGACAATTTAAGCACCCAGGAGTTTTTTTGTGAAATGGATAGTCCGTGCTAGATCTGCTTCTCCAATGATATCCACCTAAACCCTAGTGGCTTATGCACTCTCAAGTTCCCTCACCCGCTTCTCTCTCCTTTCGCTTTCTCTGCAGCCTTCCCCTTGGATTTCCTCTTGTTATCCCTTTTTTTCAAGTTGGAGCCAATTGCCCTAAGTCCTGGAAACTTGCAGAAACATTTCAGGCGCTCAGGCCTGCTTTGGAAGAGGAGAGGAGAGGAGAGGAGAGCAAAGTCTGCTAAGGTTGCCACTAAAGCAGAGGCTACAAATTCTGCCGCAGCCCTGACAAGATGACTTATGTAGATAAAGAGGCTACTATGAAAACTGGGAGGGGGTAGGGTCTCCAGAAGGCGTGGGTGGGCACCGTGGCGCAAGTCTGCACGCCCTCCACTCCTATGTGAAAAACATAGGATCGTTTTTGGGGCGTAGCTGCTAAAATATATATATATTTTTGTCATCCCACACAATTTGAGTAGCAACATGTCATGACAGTGGAGCCACAGAGAGAGAAAAAGGTTGCTGAAAGATGTCCAGTGCTGATAATGTTGTGAAAAGTAGCACTATGTTCAGCCTTGGGGGGGGGGGTGAGCATGTAATATAGGTGCCGCTAACACTCTCATATAACTCATGCATCTTTCTGCCCATTTTCCTGCTCACTGACACATCAGGCATCTTTTAGAGATATAATGTGCCAGTTAGATGAGTGAAAAAGATTACATCTTCATGTCAAAGCTGAACGTGTAAAACTGGCTGCTACTTGATGGATGGGACACAGAGGAACTGTAGGCTTATGCAATTTTCTCTGATCAGCTCAGCAACACCTTGAAAATTGCAAAAAAAAAAATGTAACTACTAGTTAGAATATGTCTGGAATCCTTGCGTGTAACTTGAATCTGGACTGGTGTTCAGTGTCTCTATCATCACCGTCAATCTGTTTCTGCATGTCCACACACTGCACACATGGTGACTTCAGTAGTGGAAAAATGTTGCATTCCTCCACTCACACAACCAGCGTGCTACCGTTGCCATTTAAAAAGAAGCCATCTTTTATTGCCTCACACACCACTGTGTTGTTGACTACTCGGCTGGAACCTCAATGACTGTATACAGAGGAAGCTGCAACAATGTGTTGTATACGTCTTATCTGTAATCGGCATCACAGCGCCAGACAGTAGTAAAGCCTGATTTTCTTGGACTTCAACACAGGTGTATACTTTAAGGCCACTTGGTTCAGCTTGCTTCCTTCTTGCCTATATAGAAGGATAGGTGACACATGATTGTTACAAAATCATATCACTAGAGGCACTGCGAACAAAAGCTGGCATTCTCCCTGCACACAGAGACGTCACACAATATCAGTTGGCAGCCAGGCCTGAAAATAAAACATTCCCCAAACCCGAAACAAAAGCGTAGAACTTTGTAAACTAAAACAAATCATGCAGTCAGGAAAAACTGGCGTTGGGGAACTTTTTAAAATGGCGGGGTTATGCTCATGAAGGGAAGCAACAGAAAGCGATGGAGAGACATGTGAGCCAAAAAGTGAGGAACCAGGGCAAGATAAGTTTCTTTTGGGGGGAAAGTTAGTGGCCCAGGGGGGGTTTCTTCTTGAGTTCAATCTCTCTGGCCGGGGAAGGAAGGGGAGGAGTGTGGGGAGGCAGGGACCGGCCTGGGTCAGCAAGCAGAATGTGTGAGTATGTGTAGATTAGATGTCTAAACTCACTCCACAAAAGCCTCTCAAAATGCTGGAAGACTCTCTCAATACGGTGGGCCCATAAGTGGACAACCTGGCTTTAGGCATTTATATTCTGCTCTCGACCACAGTAAAATGGTAAAACCAGAAAAGAAGACTAAGGCCCATTAATCTACAAAAACAAGAGTTTGAACATTTGGCTTTCTGTGCTGTATTATAAATGGGTTGCGTTGCAGCTCCATGGAACGGAGAGAAGTTTTGGCAAACTAATGCTGATATTACACTGAACATGTGAATACCAAAGGGTTAGTTAACTTTATTTTTCAGCATGCTCTGAAAAGAGATGCTATTGGAAAAAAGGCAAGAAGGAGATGAAATATGTGTGTGAAAGGAAAGCTTATGAATCATAAATATGTAGCTCGTAGTTGTGATTATTTAATCTGAAACGCACCCAGAAGCAGGACCAATTGTTGTGCGGAGAGAAACAAAGAAAGAAACAGTTTGATAACAAACTGCCAGCAGAGGCATCCTTGATAACGGTTTGTTATCTAACCTTTTTGTACTATTGTTGCTGTCATAAAGCTTCCACTTTATGACCTGACAACTCTATGAGGAACCACATAAAAACTACTGATGTTTACTGTTTGTTGCAACAAAGAATGCGTGACCTGCTGTGTGTGTGTGTGTGTGTGTGTGTGTGTGTCTACACTACGTGATGTTGACGTGACCTGGAAAAAGATAGGCGCTCAACGTGAAGGAAAGGTTTCAAGTCAATGGGCCATTCAATCGAAATTGTTCAAGATGTGAAAGTGCATTTTCTTTCATGAGACAGGAAAAGGAGTGAAGTGTTAGACAGAGGAGGGGGAAGAGAAGGGGACAGAATACACTGGGTGTTTATGGAGAGCCTAGCCAGCAGCACAGATTGACAGGAAATTGTGTCTTTTTTGCCTGCTGGGCTGTACCACTTGTACTGATCTGACAGGGGGAGATGAATGTGAGGAGCTCACAGACTGAAGCCATTGTATTATCATATATCTCCCATTCTATAAGGCTGTTTGTTTTAGCACCGCCAGAGTCTATCTGTCTGCTGTGCAACAGTTAGGACTGGTCTTATTTATGGTCAGCGGAGCGCCTATTGATTTGCTTTTGACGAATTAGCCCTGCAAGGGCACGGCTGCGCTGTTTAAATGTAATTGTTTTAGCTAAATGAAAATGAATGAGAGAAGACCGAAAGTGCAATAAAGCCTCAAGTGGAAAAAAAAAGGCTTCTCAAAAATCAGTGGACCTTCATGAATCCATCACATGTGCATTTGGAGCAGGGTCAAGTGAACCTGTGAGAAGTGTGTCCGGCACATGGTGTGTTTGTGTGTGTTTGTGTAACAGTGCTATTTGTCTGTGTAAATGCACTGCAGGGATAGAGTAAGGCAACTCTCATTCATCACTGTTAAAACATTTCCAGAGAAAGAGCTGCCCATCCTCTGTTCCCTCGGAAAAACTGAGAGGAGGGAGGGACTT
Organism: Phycodurus eques; assembly: GCF_024500275.1. Lineage (NCBI taxonomy): Eukaryota > Metazoa > Chordata > Actinopteri > Syngnathiformes > Syngnathidae > Phycodurus > Phycodurus eques. The sequence goes on along the minus strand of NC_084525.1, from coordinate 8,606,427 downwards.
GTCCTGGCATCTGGTTTCTGGGTTCAACCACAGCACAATGTCGTCGTCCCCCCCCCAATCCCCAACACACCCCAACTTTGCTCTCTCTCTCTGTTTCTCACACACTCACGTGCACACCCTGGTAGTGGTTGGAGTTTGATATGGCTATGATTGGAGACGGAGGTTCAGAAGAGGTAGTTGAGGGCGCTCATATTTACTGCAGGGCCAACTGGGGGAGGTGCAATTAAAAAAAAAAAAAAAAAAAAAAAACAGGACAGAGACCAGGTTTCAATGTAGCCCGGCGGGAGGAGCGAGGGCAAGGCTACGCTTGTTTTTGTTTGAGGCTTGGAATATAAAACACAAACGTAACTGGCACAATATGGCAAAAGAAGAATGGAAATAAAGTTTTGTCCTCTAACCAGATCAGCTCTTCCTCCTGTGCAGGCTCTGCTGGCCCGGCCCCCGATTCTCTTCTCCAGCCCTCCCCTCCCTCTCTGGCATTCTAGCTCTCTCTCCTCCCCCCTCTGTGAGCGTCACACAGAGGCAGTTGGTTCACTCCGCAGTGTCTGGGTCTCAGGGAGAGCTGCGAGAGGGTGTTATTTAGGTCTGTTACAGTAGACGGGGAGTAGCTCAAGCAGGACAGGCAGGGGGAAGACACGAGAATCACGCCCAGCTCAGCCCAGCTCAGCCCAGCCCAGCCCAGCCCAGCCCAGCCCAGTCCAGTCCAGTCCAGCGCCGCTCAGTCAGTCAGGCAGGAACCAGATCTGCATTCCAGCTGAGAGGGGAAGAGTGGAACTCGGGCAAAGAGAGACGAGCGACGAAGAGGAACGGCGGCATTTCCAGCTAGCTGTTGCTGCAGTTTGTTGCAGCCGCTGACGTGAGCAGCGCCAGCAGGGCAAAAGAGACTGAGGACTTGTAGAGAGAGAGATTTTTCCTTAGGGGTGGGCGGAGGGGGGGGGGGGGGGGGGGGTGCCATGTTCGACTGCATGGAGGCGTTGGGAATGGGCCCCCGCCAGCTCTATGATGTCACCAGCCGCGGCACATGCGTGCTGCGGAAGGCGAGCCCCTTCTTCGCGGGGTTGGACCCCTTCGCTTGGACAGGCAGTGCCAGCATTCAGTGTAAGTGACATCCTGTCTTGCTTTCTCACATGACACAACTATTCCTCTCTGGCACACACACTCACACCCACACACTTACTCCCTAGTTCGCTTTCTTTCATAGCTGGCTTGTTTACCCCTCAGGGCTCAGCCAATGGGGCTGCTGTCAGGGGCTACCGAGCAGCACAGGAAGAGACTGGGACAGTCTCCTCTCCTCCTCTTCCCACACCCCTCAGCCCACAGCTGGTTTGAGCTGCTCAGTCATCTGAGAGAAACTCTGCTATGATATGATATGCTCAGTGTGTGTGTGTGTGTGTGTGTGTGTGTGTGTGTGTGTGTATGGGAGAGAGAGTGAGAGAGAAACAGAGAGTGTGTCTGTGGTGCTTGCCTGGCCTTAATCCACATTTCGTCATGTAGGCTTGACACCAGAAAAAAAAGGGTTCTGGTGCGGTTGTCATGAAATGTTAATGACAAATGGAGCCTTTTCAATATTACAGATGATAAAAGTTGAACGTAGTCCACTGCACCATTGAAAAGGTCGAAGGTTTGTTTACGCTTTTGAATACTAGACGGATAATGATATTCCTCTCGAGTCTAACACGAAGCCATGAATTAATAAGTAGGTGAATTATTTAACGGGCAAATGAATGAATAAATCAGAAATGCGGAATGCGCACGGGGGGATTTGTTTCTTCCCTTAGTTGTCTCATCTCGTCCCTCCGACTGGGACAACAAGCCCAGCTGTGGACAGGCAAAACTGTGGCCCATTTCCATGCCCTGTTGCTGTCTGAGAAAGTATGGAAGATTAGAAAAGGAGTGAATGTGTGTCTATGCGTGCATGATATGGTGGGCGAAGTATGAAGGAAGTTGCGATAGTGGAAACAAATCTTTGAGATGGGACAGTTTGGTAAACAAAATTGGCCTCTAATCATTTTTCATTTCTTTCTGTTTGGCCATTCTCCTGCTTTTTGTTCCTTTTCACTGCCTAGGGTTGTTGGGTTGGGGTGGGGGCCATTGGGTCATCTGTCTTCATTAATCGTGAAGACACCAGGGTTTCAGTGGCTGTCATGCACACTGGCTCAGCTTTAATGAAGACAGATGCCCTGTCAGTGGAGGCCGAGGCCAGGGGGGGGACTCCAGCCAGTACGGCCTGCTCTGCTTAGTGAGGGGAGTCCTGATGATAACAAGATGAGATTTGTTTATTTAATCAATCAGGCATTTATAACCCCTCCTCCCTCCCCCTCTTTAAACTCATTCATACACATGTACACACTTAAAAAATAGACCTGGATTCCAGAAGTACATTTTTCTTTTCTGCTTTGTTCCAGAAAATCAAAGAGGTAAAAAAAAAAATAAAACGTCCTGAGAAGCTGCCCCGAGGGTATGGGAGTGGAGTCTAGCAGAGCAGAGCAAAGTGGAGCCTGCTGTGGTGTACTGTTTCAAGTCCAATAACCTTTGTAAACAAGGCCGCCCTATCCCTACACGAGGACCCATAATGCCTCTCTTTACCAAAGCAGTTGCTCCTCATTATACTCATCAATGAGGCTGATGAATTGATGTTTGAGGCTGATATCTCATTAGACGGTCCAGCTGCACCGCACAAAAAACCTGCCTCCCTGGCTCGTGATACCACACACCAAAATAACCACATGGTTTGTAAAGAATCGCAGAATTAATTCGCAGTCAAACATTGTCAGTGTCATTTTGTCAAAGCAGTTGGAATAAAGTAAAGCTAAGCACTTTATTTGAAAATGGTTGCCGTTTAAGGGGGACACAAAGTGTGCAAAGTGCTATTAAAAAAATTTATCCTCTCTAAATCCTGCTACAAAATAAGTGCATCCTTTTGTGTCGGTGGTAAATCTCTGGCGGTGATAAGTGTCAATACTGTTGGCTGTCAGCCCAGAAACAATCGGAGGATTTAAGTGTGTGGTCAGTTTTCCTGTTTTTTTGTTCACCAGAGGGAGACCTCAATGTCAGAGGTTAGTCAGGGGCTGCGGCCTGGCCAATGTCAGTTCTGCTCCATGTGTGGCAGCCTTGTCAGCACGCTGAAAAGGGGACCCTTTCAACCAGCTTGACTTGTGTAATGCCCTTAAGTGCCTTATGCCATAGGGCTGCTACTACATCTGAGCTGCCTTACACGTAAAGATAATGGACACTGATTTAGTCATACGTCAATGAGAACTGAATTAGTCAACTGCCAGGGAAGCCATTTGAGGGAGCCTGAGCAGACCAATTGCCTCTCTGTCAATGTTCATTTGCTTAGAAGAATGAGGCAATTACGCTTAGCAGTTCTCCAGGGTCACAAGAAGGGGAAATGTTTCTCTCCCACCAAAACACACTCTTTGCTCCCAATTTTCATTTGTTTGGGGGTCTTCATTTATTTGGGTCTCAAGCATGCAACCGACGCGCTTTAGAAACTGATGGGATGGTAAACAGATCTGTCAACTTGTGTGCGATCACATACACAAACACACACACGCGTACACAACTCCTTGTTAAAGTTCCATTGAAACACAAGGTGATTGAAATGGGTGTAAATCTTGACAGAAATGGCTGGAAAAATAAGCGCTACCTCTGACCGCTAGGTTCATTCTGGCCCTGATCATTTTCCCCTGATGGAAGGCCACAGTTATTTCATTATAATTACAAAAGATTCAATTAAAAGATTAGAATGCCTTGGGGGGGGCTGGATAGATAGTGCTATCTTTCTTGTGGCGGTGTTAGTGGGTGGGGGTGTATGTATGGCGGAGCGCATTCAGGAGACTTGTGCTACAAAGCTTCATGTTCTCATGAGGACTTGTCCACGCTGCTGTATACATAAACCCCGTTGATCCTTTCAAGATAATGTCAAATGAATGTGCCAAAGTTAAAAGGGTTAAGTAGTCAGCTGCTCCAAGGTCATTGGGTTGCAATTGATATGAGAGCGGGGCGGACCCTCACTTGTTTCAGCAAACTATTATGCGGCAGCAAAGCACACAAGCAATGTAAACCAGAGCATTCCCACAACTTCAGTGTCGTTTAGAGTGACATGTTCCATGTCCTGATCCTTAATTATTCTGCAATTTGACACTAAGCAAAACACACAGATGGGTTGGCGCCAGAAGAGATCTTATTATGCTTGCTGCTGTTTTTTTTTTTTTACTGTGTAAGTAAATATTATATGCACCATTTTATAATTGCGTCTGCCGTGTTACATCACACAAGATTATTCATATTATTTAAGTAAAACTTGCACAATCGATTGAGAAACAATACAAGTGCTCTATCAAAATGTCTTCCTTTACAGATACGTTTTAATGCACAATTATGGTTGCAGTTTCAGGGGGTGGAGAACTGCAGGTTTCTATGTTGTCCACCTTTCGAGGGTACCTAATGTTGTGGCCAGAGAGTGCTAACAAGAAGTGTTTTTCAGTTTATACATACTTGCAGTATCCCACCAACAAATAATACAAAGGTGCCTATAAATAAACAGATTCAATCTTTTCAATTGCTTGTTGCCTTCTCCACAAGCCCTCTTTCATGTGCCATTCTGCTTACAGACAAATGACAGTTGGTGATACTGTGGTTGCGTGTGCGGGGTCTATATGCAAACTCCTATATGTCAATGACTGCAGTGTTTACGTGCCTGTTTTGGCTGGCGTTTGGGCACCTAAACTGCTGCGTCTAATCCAGAGACAGTCAATGTGCCAGGCTGGATTCCACAGACCCCTGTTGGAATCTGGCGCGGCCCTAATGGCAGTTTATAGCCCCCTCCAGCAACGTCAGTCACACGGCTGTAAATAAAATTCAACTGTGCGGAGACTGAATACGTCAGGTCGCACTGGATCGCAATCCTTCTTATCCATGTTATTAAAAAACAGGCAGAATCCTGTTCAGCTGAAACATCTGAGCAAAAGCTCACAAAACGTGAAACTGTGAGCTTTCTGAGCCCACAGCCTTGCATATCAGCATTGTGCAAAATGTGGACTTTTCATAATAGTTTGCACACTTCATATCTGGCTGCTGCTATTGTTGCTGTTTACTGAGAACAGAATCCCTCGCTCTTAGGCGTGGGCAATTGGCAGCCTTTGTGTGTGTGTGTGTGTGTGTGTGTGTGAGTGTGAGTGAGTGAGTGCAGACGCGATGGTGCATTTGCGTCTTTATCTATAACGGCGAGCCTGCAACATTTTGAGGTGGATGTGTGTACAGTGTATATAGGAGCATGCGCGTGTCACCTTGAAGCCATGTGAGAAGAGCGCAGCGCTGTTATGACAGTGTAAATGACTGACACCTTGGCTCCAGCGTTGCTAGGGGCTGACTTTTATGAGAAGCCGAGGCCGAGACGGGCCTCTGAAGCCAGACGAGCTTGAGCGTTCTCCCTGTGTGAATGGCCTGTGTTTTTGCAGCAGTTTTTTGGCAGGGAGTGGTGGGGGGCTGATGTTGTACAACTATTGTCCAGGCTTATGAGTGGAGGGTGATGGAGGATTTAAAAGACGACTAGGTAGAAGATAAATTCTGCAACTCCAACAAAATCTATTTATTTTTTATTTTTTTGCATTCGTTAGTTTATTTACGTATGAGTGAGGGCGAAGGTGTTTGCAAGCTGCTGATTTGTGCTGAGACTTTGTGATACGATTATTGTGAATGGGCACCCTAAGGAGACACTTTTTTCTCAAAGCAGGAAACAAGAGAACACGTTGACATCTTACAGCTGCTCTGTCATCACATTTCTCCCCAACCTACTGTCATATCTTTGAGCCAGGACCACACATTTTTTTGCCTCACTGTGAACTCTGCAAATAGCCTCGTGCACAGATGTGGAAACGTCCATGTTTATTTGAGTCTCTGGTTCTGTTATAGTCAGATTTGTATTTATTTACTTTGGACATAAGTTTTTCCCTGCCACAGCGATATATTATATTTCCTTTCGTTTCACCGCTGCTTTCCCAGCGGCGCTTTCTTTTGAATGTTCATGTATTTATAAATTCACTTAATGCTGCCCAACATCTTTCCTAATCTCTCATCAGAAGATGACATTGACCAGGTTTCTGACTCAGAACGTCTTACACAAGAAGCACATTCTAACTTTGCACATGACACATTCGCGAGCAGGTAGGTGCTCCTCTCTGGCTACAGACACCTTATCTTCACTGTAGTCCTGCTGTCTGTAGGCCAGGATGTGTCAACTCTCGCTCCCAAGTTTGAGCATGTATGCCAAAAAACACTGAGAGAAGCAGCCGGCTATACTGACAGACAGGAAGTCATCCAGCAAAGCAGTGAGGCGCTGCCGGGGATGATTTATGCTTGCTTCAAGAATGCTGAAGGACTGCAAGGTACACTCTCATGGGCAAGCTTCTCTGAGTGTGCAGTCCTTTTTCCTTATACTTGGTTCTTGCGCTCGCACCACACATGGGAATGATGTGGATTTACCTATTCCCTTTAGAGACATTCAAAGGCAACACACTAAACTTTTCTTTGTGCCTATTCTCTACATGGCAAAATGTTCCACTATGATAGAAAAGGGGGGGGGGGGGGGGGGGAAACATTAAAGTGAAGGTTGTTGCTTCAAGTTTAGCCCAGCTGGTTAATCTGTTGGCAAAAAAAAAAAAAACCTCTTAATAGTGCAGCTTCTCAGATGAACTCACACAGTTACAGTATTTGTCTATAAACCAGTTTGAGGTGAGTTTGTGCCCATTGTGACTGTTTGCGTTTCAGAAGTCACCACAGTGGCACGGATGGCAAATCATTCAGGCACCGGAAAGCCACAGTCGCTTGTTGGTTGCTCGCTCACTCGAACTTGTCATTCTTCCTCTTGCGCTTAGTTTGACTTAAAATGTTTCTTTTACAGGTATTATGGTCAAAGCCAGATTGGTAGCTGCACTATACTCGGGAAAAATATTGGGCCACAGGAAATGGAGGTAAACAAAGTGTCTTGGAGCCAAAATGACTGACTTTCTGTGAAGACTTTCCACCAGGTTTTGGTGTGTGCCTGTGGGAATTTGGGGAATTTGATGTCACTTATATTGGACAAGGAGAAAGTCTGACTCCTAATCTGTTTTTAGTTCATCCTAATGATGGGGTTGAGGTCAAGACTGTTAGTTTCTTCCAAACTCATTCAAGCATGCCTTTATGGACTTTGCTTGTCTTGGTTGAATTGAAAAGGTCTGTCTCCAAAGATGGAGGCACAGAATTGTTCAAAACATCTCAGTGTCTCAAGCCCAGCCCCTGATTGATTCATTACTTAAAATAAGTTTCTCAGTCATTTTGTCAGTAAGGTTTGATATAAATGGGTTAGTCTTCATAAAACCTTGACAAAAAGAAAGGGGTAACTAACACGTGTTCATTCAGATTGGGAATGACTTGTGCTCTAGTCTCGTCCCATTTGAGGCTCGCATTTGCTCATTTTGGTCTGCAGCGCTTCCCTAATGGGTGGGAGTGAGTACTACTGTTGTTGTTTACATTGACCTCCTCTCCCCTCACTTCCTCTGACAGAGCAAGGCTGCAACCATGGCCGTGCTACTTCTACTTTTGTAGGTTTCTATTGTTGTGGAGAGGAAGCAATAGCCATTGAATGAGTGTTGGAGACCTTGCCAGAGACAGACAGGTGAGAGCCAGGGCTACAGATGGTGAGAGGAAGTCTGTAAGGACGAGAAACAACCCGAGGATCAAAGGCTGTGGGCTTACCTCGATGACTCTCTTCTCTCCTTGTCTGCTTCCTCCGCTTGCTGTCTGCTTCCTTGCCTGCCCGTCACTTGTTCCTGTGTTCTTGACATGATCAATGGCCCAAGGCTGAGCCATATTGCCAGGTTCGGGTTCACTCTCCAGTCACTGAAGTGAAGCTGTGCTTCGCTCTCTTCTGGTGGGCAGATGAACAATCAGCTGGAGCTCACCACAGGGATGAGAGGGCACATATTTTCCACACAACTGCACTTGACTGTTTTCTTTTGCCTGTTTGCCATGAAAATCTAGTGTGTCAAATCCTTTGATTTTAATTATATTTCCTCTAAATCCTCCCTCCCCACCTTGTTTTTTTATTTAGATGGCTCCTTCCTCTGGTTTTGTGCAAGGACATTTGAAGGAAACCTTTTTACTGGGTTCACTGGGGACAGACCCTTTGGCGTTTGAAGCCAATTTATGTCTGTGTTTGACAGTGTTGTGTGTTGCAGGAAAAGGGGATGCTTGTTGCCAAATGTCGGCTTGGCTGACTCCATCAAGAAAATATCAAAAGGCTCTTTTATGAGGTGCTGTAAAGAAGAAGGGGTGTTTTGAGAGCACCAGCTGACTGGAAGGATAATTCCACTTTTTAAAATTGTTTGCCTCATAGCTTAATTGCACAAGTTGTTTTTGACAAGTGTTGCAATATCAATAAAATAAATACCCATGTGCTCGTCTTAGGCAACTTTACTATTAGGCTAACGAAATGTGCCCAGGGGATACTGTCTTTTCCCACCTGCTGCCTTTTTCTTCCACTGCTCTGCCTGTGTGTGCACTTTTATCAGGGGAGCGTGTGTGTGTTTGGAGGCCATGTCGTACTCGACAGTCCAAGATTTCCTCTGCAGCCATTGTGGCACCTGTGAGCAAATACTACAATGTTTTACTAAATATGTTCTCAGATTATATGTTTTCATCCTGTCTCTCTCGTTTCATAGCTTTCTGCTGATTCTAACAGACTGGTGTGAATTCCTGGATTGGTGTGTGTGTGTGTTTTTCCACAACTACTGACCATCTTAGAGTGTCTTTTTGTCACTTAGGAAGGTGCCCAGTAGCCACAAACCTATGCTTGTGGATATATTTGACTGATTTCACAAATCAGCTAGCCAGGGCTTCTTTAGGTGAGTCTGTGTCGCGGCTAATGAGGTTTCTGACAACCATTGACAACTTTGTCGACTACACAGCACCTTTAATGAAAGCGTCACCTCCTCCTTGTCAACACGCACATCCCTGCCTTCCGACTTTTGGCTGTAGCACGACAATATAGAAACCATTTCTTACCCTATTGTGGGCAGGTTACATTGTGTGGGCTCTTGTGTGGGGCCTGAGCCTTGTGTAAGTCACACAATGGACTCTTGATAGATTTCTCACATGAAAGCTTGCAGGTGACTCAACTATGTGCAACAGAGCTTGAGCGAGGCAGCAGAATGATGTGAGCTGTGGGAAATGTAAGCGGGACATAGACGTAGCCACAAAAGCAGTGACGGAGATCCTCAGGAAAAACTGGTTCCAAAAAAGGGGAAGGAAATGAGTGTGTTGTGTGTGGGACCTTGCAGCAGAGGCCTTAGAGGGATGGCAGGAAGACGTGGGTAGAGAGACAAAGAGGAAAGTGGCACTACGGCAAGGGTGTGGTACTTTCTTTTCCTCTTTTTTTTTTTTTTTTTTTTTTTTTTTTTAAAGTCCCAGCTCTTGGTGGAGATCTGCTTCCTGAGGTAGAGAGGCAAGGGAACCCACAAAAGTGGCAGCAAGTCCTCTAACACACTGTTTATCCCCCTCCTGCTCAATCTGTTCCCCTTCTGCCGCTTCTGCCTGCCCAGTAAAATAACCCTCTTTGAGCAGAGAAGCCCTAATTTGTGCTTCTCTCTCACGCGCTGCCTCAAAACCTCACACCATTTTACTGCTCAGCAAATTGCGTCAGGAACACGCAAAGCTTTGCAGGCTGTTTAATGAAGGTAAAGATGGAGACAAAGGCTCCACATGCCCACGCTCACAGCCACACCAATAGCAGCAACATGAACATAATGAGCCCCTCACACACAGGGCATTTTAATGGGGAACAGTGGAGCGCACTGGTACACTGTTAGGAACTGGCTGCCCTTTACAAATCAAACGTGGAGGCGGCTGTGAGCGTGCCTTGCGCACATTAACGAGCGAGAGGAACACCTCCAAACAGGACCGTGCCAATCGCTCACACACATGTATGGAACATTGTTCACGCTGTACAACCGCTGTGGTATGCCACGGTTGCACTTACGGAACAACATCCCATCAAAGATTCACTCCTATGGACAAGTCACGTTGACAAGATCTACAGGCCTATTGTGAAAGAGTACTTGTTACGCTGCCAGACTGTCATATGCTGCACAGCTAAAAGCAGGCTGTTGCAACACCAAGCACGAGCCGCATAGTCACGCCTTTGCTCACATTCATAAGAAACACTCCCATTTCCAGTTTAGTGAACAACAGGCGCCTTTCGTGTTACCAGAAACTCCACATGCTGCTCTTCCTCCTCGCTGCCTTTCCCCCCCTCTGCTGTTATGTTATATATGTCTAGCCTAAAGTAGATCAACTGACATGACCCAGAATTTAAAATAATTGACCTACGTTAGGTCACCTCCAGATAAAATGCTATTTCTGTCTGTGTAATATTCCCTCTTAATGAGGCTAATGATTCCACTCATTCCCACCCAATCTTGAGGACATAAGTGCAATGGAACCCAGGTGGATTGTTGTTTGGTGTTGGTTTGTTCCTGGTGTTTGTAGCCACTGAATAGGATCAGGTTGTGCGTGTATGCATTAAGCCTGGGCGCTGCAGCTGGGCCGCAATGAGAGAAAGGATTAGCAAGTTGATTCCTGGCAGGAAACCAACAGTGGCCACTGATAAGTCAACTAGCCCACGTTCTTGCCCCCCCCCGCCGCCCCTTCTCCCGTTCCCTTCCCAAACAACAGAAGCCACCCACCTATCCTACACCTCTCACCCTCTCATCTCATCCGTCCATCATCAGCTCACAGGCCTCTGCGGGTGGATTGTCATGCAAATGGTGCCCTAGGCATCGGAGCGCTGATAAGGAGGGCCTCTCATTTCACAGGGCTTTGTTTTCTAAACAGTGATGAGCTGAGTTGAGGAGACCGGGGAAAGGGGCTCACGGCAGCTGCCTGAATGGGTCCTCTTACTATGGCGCCTTGGGCTAAGTGGTTTTGGGTGAATTGACCGGAGCAAACTGAATGAGGTCAGCAAAGCCAGTCCAAGAGTTCTAAACTTCGGAGGAGCCATCTTCAAACTTTTGTTGTTTGCCATCCAAAAACGCTCTTCAGGATGGCTTGTATTCGGCTCACGTTTGATGATGTCACCCAGTGTGTGTTACAGCACATTTATCGGTCCTTTTTCTACACTCTTGTCAGCACTCATACAGGAGCCTCATTTGCTTCCGTTATTATTGCATAAACACAGAGGTTCATGGCACGTTCAGAAGGTTGCCGCGCTCCCGTCGACCCCCGCTTTCTGACATTCCGGCCAAGAAGAAATGAGGACTGTTGTAGGCCGCCGCCAACTTTTGAAAATTTGGAAAAGGATAATGGCAAATATTTTTACTTCCAGCAAAGTAAGGCTTTGAGGGATAAAATTACCAGCGGATTCCTACAAGTTAAATTTGAACAGTCAAATTTATATGGATAACAGATGTTTGAGAAGCAGCCGACAAGATGAAACATCTCTGACATATTTCTGTTAGCGTCATCAATGAGCTTGTCATTGGCCACAACACAAGTGGTACTAATGGTCAGTTTGGTCTTGAACAAGACTTTCCTTCACTGTGTCCTCTCCTCCCCCTTTCCTCCTCTTCCCCTTTCTCTCTTCCCAATCAAATTCCTCCATTTATGTCCTTCTTTCTTCTTTTTGAAGTCTCCCCTCCCTTGTAAAAAGCCAAGCTGGTGGTTTTCGCTGCAGCCTTGGGTGTGAGAGAGGGGAAGAAGGGGCAGGGGGGAGGGGTTGTAGGTTAAGTTTAGGCTAGCCCTCTGTGCTTTCCATTGAGGGCACTGGGGTGAGGTGGGTGTTGTAAAAGTTCGAATTTTAGAGCCTCCCTGTTTTTATTTTATGATTGGCCTTTTTTTACGGGCAGGGCGCTTCAGCTGGTGTGAGTGTGAATAGCTGCCCAAGGTGACCGAGTCCCAATAAAGTGAAGGCCAGCCCGGCCGGGGCCTCCAGCCAAGCTTTATAGGCTGCCTTACGAGCCGAGGCCTCTATTAAAACCTGGCAGGGCTGCACCGAGGAATTTAGGGCCAGGAAACAAGAGAAAAATAGGGTTTGTGTGTCAGGGGGTGGCAGGATACCAAGTTGAAGGGGGGGTTGAAGTTTAAGGGTGACTAATGGGGAAAGTTGAAAGAGGTGCATGTGTGAAGAGAGCTTGGTGCTGTATGTGTGTTAGCACATGTTGCCAGGGGAATTAAGATGCGTGTATGTCAGGCCTGTATCTGTTCCACTGGTATAAAATTCACAATCATAAACATAGCATAGCAAAATACAGTATATGACTTGAGGTTACTTTGCTGATGTTACAATTGTGGTGCTGGTGTAACTCTTAGCACGGACAATATGCGCAATATGCAATTAGCCGTGCGTGCGTGTGTGTTAGATGTTCTCATGAGCCAGTGTCAGTCTGTGGAATGACGAGCAGCCAGTTTTGAGTCGCTCTGTCACCTGGTCTTATCAGAGGAGGTGTCAAGTCAACGGCAAAAACGGTAAAACTGTTTTGTCTCAACTGTCAAGCACTCACACATGCAGGATTGTAATTGGCTCTCGGAAATTGAGGTTGGCGCATGCAATTCATATTTTATTCCTCTCTCTGCCTAGTATTTGTACATAATAATGTCAATCTTTCACACATAGACTATAAAATGTGCCCTTTGTAAAATTAAACCGGGATACATTACCTTCATTTTATTCCTTTGGATGGAGAATATTTGAAAATATAGATCCTTTTCTACCTTTTAGAATTGCATCTAGTGAAACTGTATTGGGAACTCTTTAGTTTTGACACATTAAAGGGGGTTTCCACTTTTTAACTTGATGTCAAATCTCCAATCTAGATCAGATCCAGATGAAACTAGATTTGGCATTACAGCTTCTCACCCTGCTTACGCTGATTTAATTGAATTGGGTTTAGTAAAATGTTTATGGCCCTTCATTTGTATATATTAGGCTTTATACACAATCAGGATTTTTGGGGGCCGATCACCGACCAGCGAGTTTAAAAATCTGATGACCAATCACCAATCCATCCGATCACAACATGGAGCAATGTGTCTATTTAAACGACGTGTTCATTTACTGTATATACTTGTGTATTTTATACTGAGGATCTTCAAAAGTATTCTCTAGCATTTTAGATAAACGGTAAAACATTAATGAAAACTAGGGCGCATTCTTGGATTGCCCACTGACATAAATTTAAAATTCAGTCAGGTCAAACCAACATTATTTGAGACAGAAATAATGGGTGCTAACTTCCATCCATCCATCCATCCATCCATTTTCTTCCATTTCTGCGAGGTCAGGTCGCGGGGGCTCCCATGGGTGCTAACTTACTGTACGGCTGTCTGCACGGGTGTTGTCCAGAGTTTGCATCATCGTCCGTTTGGTTGTTGGCTTTTCCTTTTCCATGCTGCGTTGCTTGAATGCGGCATACTCCTCCTTGTGTACATTCTTCAGGTGCCTGATCAAATTTGTTGTTGAAGCATTTAGATGACGTTCCTCCACGTGGTACTTCAGTTTTGCACAGTTTTGCAAATGGATTTCGTATCTGAGACGTCGCAAAAAAGTCCCTCACCGCCGACATGTTTTTTCACCGACAAGTTTGACGAGACACGTGACAAGGCTAAAAATAAACTAGCTTTTGAATTCATACATGATGGTGACACGTAGTAAATGCGTAATTCACCGAACTATGACATTAAAGCCGATGAACATAAAGTGCTAATTTTTGAGCCGATCAGATCAGTGTAAAGTCTAATAAAAAAACAAAAACCTATATATATATATATATATATATATATATATATATATACACACACACACACACACACTGTATATATACACCGCTCAGCATGTTGCTGGCTTCACAAATCAATCACCGAGAACATAAATGCCAGTGGCTGTCATTTCATCCTTGAAAGCAATTCTAAACAGTGGACATGCTTCATGTATTCATATGAGCGCTCCATTGCCGTAGGACAACGATTTGTGACATATCACATGCTCATGTGCTCTGCTCTTTTTCTCCATCCCCCCCCCTTCTACAGCGGTGGAGACCCAGAGCACCAGCTCAGAGGAGATGGTACCCAGTTCTCCATCTCCACCTCCCCCACCTCGTGTCTACAAGCCCTGCTTTGTGTGCCAGGACAAGTCCTCAGGGTATCACTATGGGGTCAGCTCCTGTGAGGGTTGCAAGGTGAGAAGATCCCGCCGTAGTAACACTACTCTGCTTTCCTAGCATTTGGAAAATTGCTTTGGCTTCCGTTACCTGAGGAAATTAAATTGCGACGAAAGAAAGGGCATAGAACTGCAAAGTTTAAAAATAGAGATTGTCTCAAAGGGAAGGGTGGCTCGCAATTAAATGTCACATAATTTGATGGCTTGACTATAATGGAGACCGTCTCTCTTGCCGTCTCCCCTTTTATCTCGCTCTTTCCCGACGCTTTAGGGTTTCTTCCGTCGCAGCATCCAGAAGAACATGGTGTACACCTGCCACCGAGACAAGAACTGTCAGATTAACAAGGTCACACGCAACCGCTGCCAGTACTGCAGGCTGCAGAAGTGTTTTGAGGTCGGCATGTCCAAGGAAGGTGAGTGCTACAACTCCACTTGGTATATACAAACTCATGAACAGATCAGGAGTTTGACTCTCAAAGAGGGATGGGAATTTGACTACACCTCACGAAGCTATTTATCAATGTGTTATACACAAAATGGACAGATTTCAGCCGTGTTTCTTACCAGGTAACAGTTCAGCTCACTATTGTGCAATTTGCATTACCAACAAAAATGGTGTGACCTCAAAGAAAGGAATAGCACCACAGTAGGATAACAATGGATGACAGCCGGCATTTTGCCTCATCGTTATCGTGATCATTTTTATGCAATTCACAACATTTGATAATCCATCTGTTTTCCACTGTATCGTGGTTCATCGTTTGCGTTCTGCCGTATCGCGATTGCTTTTTTACAGTAGCTTTACTTATTGTTTCCCTCGCATGTTGGAAAGGAGAACCACAGTCGCAGATGCAGGGGTGAACAGTTTAACCTATACACAATAAGCACACTCGCCTAGGAGCTGCTGTCAGCCACAGCTCACGGCCAGACACTCACACGCAGACTCACAGACTTCCAGAGGTGGGGAGAGTTTCCACAAACTGTGCTCAAGTAAGAGTACTGTTACTTTAGAATAATATGACTCAAGTAAAAAGTAGTATTCCAAATAATTACTAAGAGACTATTCAAGTACTGCTTAAATCAAAGCATGAATGTCACCCAGAAAAGAAAAAAAAGATAGAAGGGGAATGTGCAAATTAACATATTGCCCAACAATGTCACTGTGACTGAAACAATAATAAATGTAATCTTTAACAAATGAAGGCACATTCTGCCACATGAAATTGTCTTGAATTAACTTTCTTTGTGTGCACTCATGACACAGCAAATATGCTCAACAGGCAGGGATTGTTCTTTTCTCTGTTGTTACCAGTTTCACAAAAATGTTTCACTTTGAAAACTTTGCCTCTGTATGAGGCCACGGAGCCTTTGTGTGCGATCATGTGACTGCCTGGCTCCATTTGACTGGTCAAATGGAGTCAAACGCCATCTGTAGTTCCGTTGGATTGATGAAAGGGAGTCATGTGACAGCACCCATGGCGGAAGTCTCGCTGACAAACCAAAGTCAACGCTAACGATTGAAGAGCTCCCACTGTGCGTGCGACTCGTTGCCGTGCCGTCCTGTAATGTAGGAGTCATGGGAGCACCATTCAAATTGTTTTCATTGTCAATGTGACTCGAGTAGTCATATGACTGCTTTCTTTTACGATAACACACCAAGTCTGCTTGCAAGTAGAAAACCTTTACATTTGCCATCGTGGTGGCAGAATTCACACTGTTTGCACAAAGAAAGATGCGCACTTCTGCCCTTTTTAAAAGTCGGGTGGATGTCCGGGCGCAAATGGCAGTTTGTCGCACCGCACACAGCCCCAGGGACACGCACGCGGGTGTAATGTTTTGTGTGGGATGTACGTTAAGACCGGGATCACATTGTGCCTCTGCTATTATTGGATATCCTGAAAGGAAGGAAAGAATGGGAGGAGGGAGAGAGTAGACTGGCCTATCAAATTGATAGAGAAATGGACAAGGAAGAGAGTGGCGATAAAATAGAGATAGCCAGCGTCCAAGCTGCGCTAAAGGAAATATGTTAATACTGTTAAGGGCAACCTCAGTTGTTAGTGTGTTCTGGTTTCCATAGTCGTGACGCTGGTAAAAACAACACAGCGCGTGAGTCTTGTCACATGTGATCACGAGAGAACATTCTCTTTGCTGCTTGCCCAGGGAAAATTCCTTTTTTATGTTGTTGTTGTTTTCATTTAGCGGTACGCAATGACAGAAACAAGAAAAAGAAGGATGTGAAGGAGGAGGTGGTGCTCCCAGAGAGCTACGAGCTCAGTGGAGAGCTCGAGGAGTTGGTCAATAAAGTCAGCAAAGCTCATCAAGAAACCTTCCCGTCACTTTGCCAACTAGGCAAATACACCACCGTAAGTCACACACTAATGTATCCCCTACCTTCCCTTTTTTTTTCATTTATTTATTTCTTTTATGTTTTACTTCCAGTGTGTGCTAACACTCGAGCGTCACTGACAGTTCCCAAGTTGCATAGACATAAATTCACCGTAGCTTTCCCAATGTCACGGTGGCTTCATTAATTCAGTTCCCCATTTAGCCATCTGTGAGACCTCCCAATGATTGATGCAACATGTAAATAGATTTCACCTCTTTGATGGATGTAAAATGTAAATGCATTGTGAGAGCTCGGAAACACGTTCAATGCAAACACGGTTGTCCGCCGCCTCCGCAGGCAGCACGCTGATTCGTCTGTGCTTTTTTGTGTGTGTGTGTTCAGAACTCCAGCTCAGACCACCGCGTTCAGCTTGATCTGGGTCTATGGGACAAATTCAGCGAGCTGTCCACCAAATGCATCATCAAGATCGTGGAATTCGCTAAACGGCTGCCAGGTTTCACCACCCTCACTATCGCTGACCAGATCACACTTCTCAAGTCTGCTTGCCTGGACATTCTGGTGAGTAACTTTTTTCTTTCCATGTAATTGACTTATTAATGGAATGACAACCAATAGCTCGTTCTGATATAAAGAAATAGTGGCATCTGTTGGACATGGTTGGTAATGCAAGAGGATTCACCTCTTCTGTATTGACCTTGCTGGGTATTGGCTATGAGATAAGTTACGCACCAAGAGCATGTCAGTTTTATCTCCTGGCCATTTTTCATTGAAGTCAAATCATGATAACCAACAAGTGTACCCCCCCCCCCCCCCCCCCCACCCCCACAGATGCTGAGGATCTGCACACGCTACACTCCAGAACAGGACACAATGACCTTCTCTGACGGCCTGACTCTGAACCGGACTCAGATGCACAATGCCGGTTTTGGACCGCTGACAGACTTGGTGTTTGCCTTTGCCGGCCAGCTTTTACCCCTGGAGATGGACGACACCGAAACTGGCCTCCTCAGTGCCATCTGCCTCATCTGTGGAGGTATTGCAGCCTAATTTGTCATTGCCGCTGTTCGATCAAGGGAATTTGTGTGTATTTTATTATTGACTACATGTAAGGTTGAAAAAACAAACAACAAATAATGGGTTCTCTCTGCACTTTTCATCAGATCGTATGGATCTGGAGGAGCCCCAGAAAGTGGATAAGCTGCAAGAGCCTCTACTCGAGGCTCTAAAGATTTACGCCCGCCGTCGTCGCCCCAACAAGCCCCACATGTTCCCCCGAATGCTTATGAAAATTACGGACCTCAGGGGCATCAGCACCAAGGGTAAAGACAACTTGTATTTCGATAGATATTCTCTAATGGTAATGACAATAATGAAAACAAACAATCTGTGCCATACCACCTTTTGACACCCTTCTGTTAACAGTACAGATAGCAGTAGGGATGGTACCTACAAGGTGGTTCAGCATTGTCGTTGTTAATTTAACAGTTAACTTATATAGTATTGCTTACTGCTTATTTCACGTAAGAGCCCAAAACCAGGATTCATAATACAACAGTCACCAATACAAAGCGCATGCTTGACTTACTGTAGTGTAGCAAGCATCCCAAAACTGTTGATGCTGCTTCCACTTGCAAAACCTCATCCATCCATCCATTTTCTGTACCGCTTATCCTCACTAGGGTCACGGGCGTGCTGACTGATTCTGGGCGAGAGGCGGGGTGCACACTGAACTGGTTGCCAGCCAATCGCAGGGCACTTACAAACAAACAACCATTTGCACTCACATTCACACCTACGGGCAATTCAGAGTCTTCAATTAACCTACAATGCATGTTTTGGGGATGTGGGAGGAAACCAGAGTACCCGGAGAAAGCCCACGCAGGCACGGGGAGAACATGCAAACTCCACACAGTGCGAGGCCATTTATGAACCCTGGGTCCTCAGAACTGTGAGGCTGATGTGCTAAGCAGCCTTCCACCGTACCGCCTTCATGCAAAACCTGCTCACTCATTAAAGGTCCTTTCATAAAGATGTGAGCCCAAAGACAAAAGTGACACCTAGAGGACAACGTGATGATCTACAATAAGAGCCACCATAAAAATGGCTTGTATGTCCTCATACTTGTCTTTTGCTTACTGTGCCATATTCCTCAAGCAGGTGCATCTCTACAAAATAGAATAGTATCAAAAGGATTTAGTTAGGTAGTTCAATTCAGAAAATGATATATAATAGTCATATTGTAGAGATGCACTACACACGATCAGAGTGAAACATTTCATGAAGTTTTAATCTGTATAATTTTGGTGGTTATAGTTTACAGTAAACGAAAACCCAAAATGTACTATATCTAGACACTAGGATATTGCATAACAGTCAAGAAACGATGAAAGTGATTTTTAAGATAGAAATTAGGCAGAAATGTGCTCTCTGAAAAGTATTTGTTTCATTTAATATTTGTTTAAAAGTGTTTCATTTACTGTATATAATGTTATGAGTACTGAAATGAATGGTCATTCCTACCATATTCTAATTTATTGAGATGTACCTGAACTTTTGTTGAAGGAGTTGAAGAGTTGCACATCCCAGACTCAGCCCGAGGGGATAATAATCAGTTGATTGCTTTTACTGTGTAGAAGTGCACTACCTACTAAGAAAAAAGATGCTGTTTGCTTCAGCTACATACAGTCTGTTATGTCATCATATGGGATCAGAATAGTAGTTCAGAACATTGAGAGTGAGCTTCTCCAGTCTCCTCCATCGAATCCATTCATCATTTCTTTATATGGCTTATCTTCCTGCGAGTCGCGGGTGAGCCCAAGCATATCACAGCTGCGTTTGGGCAAGAGTACAGTCCACCGTGGACTGGTCGCCAGCCAATGCCAAGGCACCTTTAGACAAATAAGCATTCGCACTCATATTCACACCTAAAGATAATTCAGTCTTCTATTAATCTAACATATATGTTTTTGGAATGTGGAAGGAGGCTAGAAAACCCAAGCATACACAGGGAAAAGTAACTCCACACAGGATGGCCGGAGCCTGGATTTGAACCTCCAATCTCAGTACGGCAGATGTGCTAACCAGTGGGACACCGTGCTGCCCCATTAAAAAGTTATTTAAAACATTTAAACTACAGTAATTGTCAATCGTCTCCCAACAGAAGCTAGATCAAGGTTTAGCCTTTAAAAGCTGAACTGAACTGGACTTCATGATGAAGCGTATCCGTGTTGAAGTACAATATGCGAAGACTAAACACATATGTTATATAAATACATATATACATATTTTTTAGGTGCCGAGAGAGCCATCACTCTGAAGATGGAAATCCCCGGCCCGATGCCTCCTCTGATCAGGGAGATGCTGGAGAACCCGGAGGCTTTCGAGGACCAAACAGAGCGCAACGACAGCCCGCCGCCACCCCCGCCCCCGCAGCCACCTCTGCCCCCCACCCTCGTGCTGAAGCAGGAGGCCGAGGACGAGGACGACAGCTGGGCCACAGAGAACGGCAGCGAGCCGTCGCCGGAGGAGGAAGAGGAGGACGACGACGACGACGACGTGGGCGATGAAGAGAGAGACAGGGGCTCGGAAAGCGATGGGGAGCAGTGGGGGGTTCTGGATGCCATAGATTTAGACGGCAACAGGAAAGGCCTTGTAGGGAGGGCTCAGTGAACAGCCCATTTCATACACATGCACTGATTGATGACACATATACGCACACGCACACACACACAACACATAGATAACCTCACTCCATCTCGCACCTCGATAAAAAGCTGGCCTTCTCACCCTCCTGCGCTCCCCCTCCCTCACATCCTGGTGTCCTCCACAGCGGAGCCTTATGAGTTCAGAAGCATTAAACTGTGGCCCACATGCTCCATGACAAATGAACTCCAGACACATCGGGCAAAGGAGAGACGACAATAAAACAGACACACACACACACACACACACACACACACAAACTCCTGTCAAGGCTAAGGGGAATGTTACATGACAAAAAGAAGCGAAGCTCTCATGTCTCCACTATTGTTGTTCCTATCTGAAGAGGACAAAGCACATTTGTCAAAACAAACAAGAGTACAAGGCAAAACCAAATCACATTATGTTAATCTTTTTTTTTTTGTGGTTATCGATGTTGTTATTGTTTTTGTTTTTTCTTCTCAATTTATGAAAGTTCATTTACCATTGTAGTTTTGTCTGTTATTCTGGTTTTATATGACTTCCTTGTTTATTTTGAAGAGCTTTTCTGAGGAGATATTCAGACGGAAAGCAGAATGCAGACCGGGTCTTCCGTAACACTTCAACAGTCTGTTTGTTTTTTATTGGCAGTGGGGAGGGGACCTCACTGTGGGTGACAGTGATAATCAAACAATGAGGACTGTTGTCACGTTGCAGTGAATAATCACATCTCTGTTGTCAGAGGAATTGGGAGCATTCTCTTTTGCTCAGCTCGTTCAGGCCGCCGCTTTTGAATTCAATGTTGTGCCAAAGTTTGGGAAAGTTCCGATTTTTAAGGGTGGGGGAGTTTGACTACTGGCAGGTCGTACACACACACACACACACACACACACACACTTTCAGCTGTTGCAGATTTACACTTGATCGTACATGTAGCACTTTTGTACAAGACAATTGCATGAGCATGTTCAACCGGCAATACAATCAACCTCGGAGCTCTTTCCGATGATGTCAATGAAAATATATACACACACGGAGGACAAATAAACAAACAAAAACAGCGCAGCAATTGAACACACGTATGCAAGTGGAAAGCAGGAAAATTCTTATGGAAGATATTTTAGAATAAGACTCAGGGCTTTTCGATGAGGACCAAACACTAGCTGCTTGCAGGCACTAGAAACAGGCAATATTTATGTGTATCCTTGACCCCGTTTTGATTAGCTCGACCCCCTCTGCGTGTACATAGAAGGTGACAAAGAAGTCTGAGCAGGTGGCATGGTTGCCAGCGTGACTTACTTCCAGCATCGTCCTTGCCTGACCTTCGCTCAGGCTGGCATCCATGCAACACGCTGCCTTCTCATCCCCCCCAAAAAAAGCCATCGTTATATCATCATTTCTTGTGTATATCCTCACTTCTCTTTTCAATGTGTAGGAATATGTGTTCTTATGTATCATTTCTATATTTCTATGTTGCCAAAATCTCTCATTTGGCAAGCAGTCGTGGGAAAAGCAGCAGAAATACAGAATTTTACTTTTCTTCTCTTTCAAGCAATATAAACTGTAGCGACGAGAGGGCCAATAACATGAATGTGGGCAGGTCTCCTCATTTTCAGTTGTGTGCAAGTGCGTTTGTGTGTGTGTGTGTACAGTTAAGCCCAAAATTATTCATACCCAAGCCAAATTGAGTTAACGTGAATTTGTATTTGTTGAACGTGTATATTTAGCTGGAAATGACTTAAGAATGTGTTGAATTTTTTTCATAACTATTCAAATATTCACAGCCTTTCTCTTTCTATGCATGCCAAATGTTCTAGATCAGTGGTAACGCAAACATTTTACACCAAGTGCCACCTAAAAAGATACTTTAAAATACTAACTTTGGAAGCCACTGTAACAATATACACTGTTTGAACATTAACACTCCACTCAGATATCAGGAAAAAAAATGATTTGCATTGCACATAAAAGTTGAATTAAAATTGCACCTAAGTAAATGTTTGAAAACAAATAGTTCATGAAATGAATGCAAACGTATTGAGGTCGAAAGTTCAATACAACTGAACTGTACTTAGGCAGTGATTCTTTCGCATGCCACTGGAGGGAGCCCAATTTGAGAATCACTGTTTTTTTAGAATGCTGTAGATTATCCTACAAGTTATCTGTATCCTTTATAATGGTGCAAAATATTGTTTCCTCACATTTGTCTGTTAAAATCAGGCTTATGACAATGAAGATTCACCATTCACCAAATAAAAATTCCCTTTCAAATTCACTCAAAACGTAGCCAGGCTCTGAATGACTTTGGGCTAACTGTGCGTGAGCGTGTTTTCAGCCATAGGATGTCCGCTGTTACGGTGCTGTCACACACTAAAGTGTCTTTGTGTGATGACTCTCTGCTGGGCTGTTACCATGTTAATGGAATGTTGATGGAGACAGAACATTTGAGATGATGCTGTTTTCATCGTTCTACTTTTTCAACATGGCCAATGTGTTGTGTACCCATTGTTTATGTCAACTCTTGTTATACAAAGAAAAGCCATATAAACAGTAAGAGGCACAATAAACTACTTTTGTGAGAGTTATGGACAGTTTTCTTAAAAAAGGTGCAAATGTGAAACAATTCCATATAGACATTGAGCAAAACATTTAAGACAAATAGTGTAGATTATATACAAATATCATCAAATGGATATGAATATTCACAGGACGGAGGAAAAAAGTGAACCTCTATGGATTGTCCAAGAGCTGATCAGAGTCAGGTGTGAGCCAACCTGGATTCCAGTCCATGAGACAAGATTGGAGGTGTGGCTTAAAGCTGAAAAAAAAAAAGAAAAAAAGAACTGGAGTGTCAGCTGGAGATTTACAGAAAACACTGCAAAATGCCAATATCTCTGTTGACAAATCTATCATACGTAAAACATGAAACGAGAATGGGGCTTATGGGAGAACGCCAAGCAGAAAGCCTTTGCTGTCTAAAAACAAACAAGCATTGCTGTACGTTTCAAGTTTGCTAAAGAGCACTTCGATGTTCTACAGCACTTCTGGCAAAATATTCTGTGGACAGATGAAACCAAAATGTTATTCTTTGGTAGGAATACACAACGCCACGTGTAGAGGGAAAAACACAGACATCAAAACCTTGTATCGATTGTGCAACATGGTGGCGAGAGTATCGTGGTAAAGGTATGCTTTGCTCCTTCATGACCTGGACAGCTTGCTATCATCGATGGAACAATCAATTCACATGCTTATCATTATATTTTGCAGGAGAGCTTGAGGCCATCTATCCAACAGTTGAAGCTCAAAAGGGGATGGGTGTTGCAAAAGGACAATGATCCAAAACAAAGAAGCAAATCAGCAACCGAATGGCTTCAGAAGAAGAAAATACAGGTTCTGGAGTGCCCCAGTCAAAGCCTTGACCTCAACCCGATTGAGATGCTGTGGCATGATCTCAAGAGAGGTATTCCCAGGAATTTTGCTGAACTGCAACAGTTTTACAAAGAGGAACGGTCCAAAGGTCCTCCTGATTGTTGTGCACATGGAGGGTCAACCAGTTATATAAACCCAAGGGTTTACTTACTTTTCCCACCCTGTCCTGTGAATGTTTACATGGTATGCTCTATCAAAATATGAAAAGAGAGAATTTTTTTGTGTGGTATTAGTTTAAGCAGACTGTTGTATTCTTGTGATTTATATGAAGCTCAGACTTGTATGACCAATTTATGCAGACATTTAACAAATTGCATTGGGTTCACATACTTTTCTCTCCCACTGTATTCCCCACCCATGACCTTCATTTAGAGAATTGTTTGGTGGTTTTGTGCCAGCCGAAAAGTACAGCCGACGCTAGCAAGAGCTTGTAGTTTTAAAAAAAAGTTCCCCTTCTTTTTCTCAGTACAAGGCCTGGCACAGAGACTATTTCATATAATCGACCTTTTCAAGTTTGTCATGTACATGTTTGCAAAACTCGTCATCTCGAGCGGACAAGAGCAACTTCCGCCACTAGAGGGAGGTCGTGCACCGTGACTCGGGCCTGCAGCTCTGCGAGAGGAAAAAAAATACAAAATAAATCAATAAAAAGAGCTGCATGGGTGCTAAGGTCATGTGGAGAAGTGGGTGCAGTGGGTCGTACATCATAGGCTTCTGGTGAACAAGGCCATCAGATAAAAGTCTGCTCTTAACGCTTCTTCAGCGTGCACTTGGAAGGAAGGCAGCTGCTCGCATTAACAGGGCTGCATCGCAGCGTTTGGTTTGCTATAGTTTTGTCTCGAAGATGGAGTACTCTGCTAGCTGTGAGCTAAACTTGTCTTTGGTGATTTATGACTTGAATTTAAGGACAACGCGCGGTGGAGAAGCTCCTGGATGAGGTGCGCGTCACAGCACACCACAGGCAACACTTGTGGAAAAGGTCAAACGTGCAAATAAAAAGGGGACATATGTGTATGTATGAAATATATAGTCCAGGAAGTAAATTGTAAATCTGAATAGTCGACCCTCGGACGGGAAATGTCCCAAATTTGATTGATTTTGGAGCCCAAAATATACTCAATAAATAATACTCAATCTTGTAGAAGACAGCATCCTGTTTGTTTTTATGAGATAAAATAGCAGAGCCCTCCGAGATCTGACACCCAATCTGTGACAAATTATAGGACATCAGGGCCTTAAAGTTAAACACTATCGCATTTGTCACAATAGCACCTTTTAAATGTTTGCCCAAAGTACATCAGAAACAAGCAAATGAATAAAAGAACCCTTTGTGATGGCCTGTGTAAATGTCACATCAATAATCAGGATTTATGCATTTAGCACGAAGTTTACAACGCATACCTCAGCTGATCAAATCCGTTTATTTTGATATTCTCATAAATTCTCGGAGCGGAGCAGCTATAGTCATAGTAAACATCTTTTTTATTTTTATTTTTACACCCCCCCCCCCCCCCCCCCCCCACCCCAGTGTGCCATTCAGATACAAAGGCCTCAC
The DNA here is from genome assembly GCF_024500275.1 of Phycodurus eques. NCBI lineage: Eukaryota > Metazoa > Chordata > Actinopteri > Syngnathiformes > Syngnathidae > Phycodurus > Phycodurus eques. The sequence continues at coordinate 8,581,221 of NC_084525.1, read as the reverse complement.
CTTGATTTTATTAATTGATAGAGCAGGGTGATAAACAGAGATGAGATTCTATCAATTATATGATTGCTTTAATTAACTATCATTAAAGACAGATCAATAATGCCAGACTAAAAATAAAATAAGGCTCGTACATAATACACTATTTTACAAGGAACGATCAAATGGCCTCATATACTGAGCCTCTGGAAGGGGGTTGCCGTGGTAACCATGGGGAGGCGGGAGGGTGGGTTAAAAGAGGCGCACACATATTTCCAGCTCCGCCATACATGATTATATGAAATAAAAGAGGAAAAAAGGATAGAAATTGGATTGTGAAGGGCAAAGAGCATTCGAATCTTGTGATGTCGGTCGTCCACGAGCTCATAGACTGTTTGGATGGACGTTTTGAGGCACATAATTGATTGATTGGTGTCTTAAGATCGACCCCGATTCGGTGGTTGCATTTGAAAGTCTACGATGTCATGCTGTTTAAACGGTTGTCCCATTGTCCCATACCACTTGTCCTCATTAGGTTCGGGGGTGAGTATGGAGTCTTATCCCAGCTGACTTTGGGCGAGAGGCAGGGTAAACCTTGGTACTGGTAGCCAGCCAGTCGCAGGGCACATACAACCAACCACTCATATTCACACCCACGGAGAACATATATGTTTTTGGAATGTGGGAGGAAGCCAAAGTACCTGGATAACAATGCAAGCACCAGGACAACAGGTAAACTCCACACATGGACACCAGATTCAAACCCGGGACCTCTCGATTGTGAGGCGGACATCCACTGTGCTGCCCTCATCTGAACATCTAACATCAACTCTGTAAAGCTTCACACAACTTTTAAAATGTGTGTCAAAATGTGTGATGATAGTAACGCTAACTTGTAGAACACCTAACATTGTGACACAAGGGCAATATACAATAACAATACTACCATACAATGGCAGAGAAGTATGTTAGAACAGTACAGGACATGTAAGAGGGCATCAGAACAGTGGTGAGATGTGATGTACTGTAGGTGTGACAGGAGCTTAAAGGCCCCATATTTTGGCTATTTAGACCGCCATATTGACTAACATGGACTTAGTGTAAGTGCCAATTTCATTAAAAAAAAAAAAAAAAAAAAAAACCTTGTTTTTGTCATACGAGTGTCCAGAAAAGGCAAGTGCTGTGCCGTTGGTGTTAAGAGAGGAGGATGGAGGAGATATGCTAACATGGAAAAGGAAGAAACGCTGTATATGCTGTGTGTGTCTGTGTGTGTATATATAGCAGTATGTATTCTTATATTCTGTAGATCAGGTTTTAAGTATCTTTAACATCCAATATGATCAATTTAATGACAGGGAAACACACGTTACATTTAGAAACAATTTGGTCAGTTTTACGATTCATTTATTGGTTTAAATTGGTTGCACCGCCTCCATCCATCCATTTTCTCTTCACGAGGGTCGCGGGCAGCTTTCTTCGGGCGGGAGGCGGGGTTTTACATTGGTTGTACCACCTGACATTGAATGTGTACCAGCCTACATATGAGTTGAAGTAGTTACTTGTATCAGTATTTGACAGACACAAACATTTTAGCTTAGTTCCAAGGGTCACTTGGGGTCATCTGGCTGATGCAACATCCTGTTTACAGTTATTGTCTCCATCTATCCATTTTCTTTCTCTCATTCATGAGTCGGGTCACGTGGGCAGAAGCTTAAGCAGGTGAGCCCAAACTTTCCTGTCCCCAGGCACTTCATCTACCTCTTCTGGGGGGGTTCCGGAGGGGCTCCCATCACATCAGCATCACTGCAGACGCTGCACCGGCCCGCCTGTTGTTCTCCCGCTCCATTCTTCCGTCACTCGTGAACAAACCTCTTCACTTCAAAATACAAGTCCAATGTTTATGGTTGCGCCACCCTGATATTCAGGAAATGTAAATTGCTGGACAAAATATTTGCAGTTATTATAACAGCTTTCTAACTCTTGATATTTTGGGGGAAATAATACATAAAAATAATAATAAAAAGACTTCAAACAAAGTTTCATTTTTACTTCATCATGATAAAAATGAGTTTTTTTGTAGTTTTCTTCGCCTGCTCACTTGCTCGGAGAGTTGTATCACCTAAAATCTAAAGTGTTTGAGGCCAAAACATAAACGAATGTATTTGAAATGACTGAAAAATGTATGAAAAGAAATAGGTTTTACAGAATAAAGTGATAGATGTCATGAATAGCCTGAAAACTAGTTGTTGTTTTTATTAAATAATTGACTCAGACACAAAAATATGCATGTCATGTCGTTGACCCTTTAACAGAGGGGTCTCAAACTCATTTTGTCACGGGCCACATTGTTGATACGGTTTTCCTCGGAGGGCCATTATGATTGTAAAACCATATCAATGTTTAATTACCTCATCATATTATTACACAGACATCAAATTGATGGATAACTAGTTTTGAAATCAGAAGTCAAGGATAATGGTTTGTTCAACTATTGTTCAAGTAACTGTAAAAGGGGTTTGGAGGCAAACCATGCTTGCAATAGTTCATTACTATTTATCACATATGAATATCCAAACATTTGGAACAGATTTTAGCAAGAATCACGGAAGTTGACACACACGATTTGCTTCCAGATCCGGCCCGCCACATCATTTGAGGTGGGCCGGATCTGGCCCCCGGGCCTAGAGTTTGACACCTGTGCTTTAACACAATATTAACCACTGTAGAATAAAGTAAAACTGCTCACCCTTTGAAGAGACATCTGTTAACATGATGTGTTTTTTATGTACAATATTGCTGAAATTAACGAGGATGCATACTGTGCTGTCGGCAGGCAGCACATCTTGAGCTTTGTGGTTGTGTCATTGGTATGTATGCACTAATTCAATAATTACATACTCACCATAGTTGGCTGTGAACTAATACGATACACATTTTCAACTGTTTGTTGAGAAACTTCCGATCGTTTTCAAGATCGCCCTGATGGTTTTACGTGTTGTGTAGCTGCCAGAAAGCGTTGTAGCTGCATGCTGTTTACGTTAGCATATTCTTGGAGAAATCGATTGCATATGCATTTCCTAACTAATGGAATTGCTCATATTACCCATCAGACTGCTTCAATTTCAATTTCTGTTTTTTTTTTTTTTTTTTTTAAATCATCATCACAATTGTTGTTCCCATCACACACATCACAATTGTTGTCCTCATCACAATTGTTGTTCCCAAGAAAAAGCAAATACAATATTCATAATAATAAACAATAATGTTGAGATATTGCATTTTTCTGTTACCAAACCCTTCTTCTACAGTAACTTAAAACAAAATACTTGAACAAACTATTATCCTTGTCTTCTGATTTCAAAAGTAGTTGTCCCTAAATTTGTTGTGCAATGGTAATAATATGATTTGATGATTCAACATTTATATGGTTTCACTGTTCACTGTTTCACGGTCCTCTGAGGGAAATCATAACTACAATGCGGCCCGAGACAAAAATGAGTTTGACACCCCTGCTGTAGATGCTCAAGAGATTTGAACTCCAGTTTTGTTTGACTTTTAAGACATTTTCTTTTGGTTGACCTCCAAGTTGGACCACTTATGAGTTAGGTTAGGAGGTTCTGTTGTATATGAATGTAGGCTATTTAACCAATGTCGTGAGCAGAATAAATGCAAACAGCAGCAACAGCAGTGAAGTGGTTGACTAACAAAACTCCTTGAAGTATTGCGAGAGGAATCTTTTGACATTTGACCCTGATAAAGTCCTGGAACGGAGGTGTGACTGCAGCTCGATGCGATATGAAGACATGGACCAACCTGAAGCTGTATACAAGACAGATGTACGAGTCAAACAGTATGTTGGCTGCACTCGGGTGGCAGCGGGGGTCGTTACGTGTGACGCGACATCATTTTACAGCTCCTGCTTGGGTCAGAGCAGACAGAAAGGACGTGCTCCTCATTTGTTACACATGCGTCGAACCCGCCGAGGGTTGCGGCTCAGTCAAGGGAAAAGAGAGGAGAGGTGAGGGGAAGGTGAGGAACGTTCTCAAGTGCAAAGACCATAAATTTAACACCTTCCCGTGTGTGTGTGTATGTGAGCGCGGGCCATCTTAAAGAAAGGGTAATGGAACAAGTGATGGAGAAGCAGGCGGAGAGGAGAGCCAGGATGGAGGGTGTGCCAGCAGGGAGGAAAATGAAGGGAGAGGAAATAAACAAGGCTCAGGTAGAGGGAATAGGTGATTCGGGCAGGAGGAGGCAGGATCATAAAAAAAAAAAACTCAGCGATGTGTTCTGGCCTCTGGCTCTTTCATATCTTTTACATTTCTAATTAAAAGAGATAAAGAGTGAGGGAGTCATCAATCCCACAGTGATTTCCCAGTTAAGGTTTTAGAGGGGGCTGTAAACTAGGCAGCCCGGCATCATTGATTTTATAATTAGCTATCGTCACCCCACACTCAAGACCGAGGGAGTGTGCTTGAGAAGAAATTCAAAGGGGGGGGGGGGAAAAAGAAAAGAAAAAAAGGGGCAACCGTCAAGTGGAGCAGCGAGGCGTGAGGATGAAGATGAAGATGATGATGATGATGGTGAGGTCGGCCCTGAGGGGGGAAGGTGGTGACGCCACAGGGAGCCCCCCCGACAAGTGTGTTTGAAGCAGACAATGAGCCAGAAGGGAATGTGGCACCGGTGAGAAAAGAAATGGCACAGTTAATTGCCGGTGAAATGTCACGCCAGGATCCAAATATTGCCATGATCTTTGGCCAGAATAAGACATTATGCCCAATAACGGATACATAAACCATTTTATTATACAAGAACCCCAGCCCAAAACCTGTTACATGGCTGATAGAAAGAAAATACATGGCGTAAACAAACCGTAACTACCGGAGCTTTATTGCGATGTGACGACCTCGAAAAAAAGTTGCTTTACAAACACAAGCATACTGTACATGTAGTGTGCTTTTAAAACCATTTCAAACATGAAGGATGAACACCAGAAGAACACACTGACAGTGAGACATTGGCCTACTAAACTGGCTCACAATTCCCAGTTATGACTTTTTCAATAATCCCACAGAAGATGATTAAACATTAAATTCCATTTCTTGTGCACATTATGAATCCATTTCCCTTCTAGCTTCAGTTCAATAAACTGTTATTCTTCCCATACATTAAAACAAATGCGGAAAAATATCTGGATAGAAAATCTTGATAAAGTCAAAGAAAAAAAGTGTAGATATATGTAAACACAACACACAATATATAAGGATTAAGATAAAGATGAAAACACATTAAGTATACATATTAGGGATGGGCATTTGGCTACATTTCTTTGATTGACTAAGGAAAAAAGCAAGTTGTAAATTGTAATCTCTCTTTGAATGTTCTGAACTCCTGTTTCGAGGGAAACACTGCCATCGTGTTGGATGTAGCTCAATGTCCCAGAGCTGACATTTTTTTCATTATTATTATTATTATTTTTTTTTTTAGACAACAAATTAGTTGAGACTGAATCAGCAGCACCTCTGCGGGTTGCAGCCAAGAAGTGCACTCGAATTTCCCGCAATTGCTTTCCAACATGATCTATTCCACACAATCAACTGAATTCGCAACAATTAAGCGAGTTGATTGATGAATCTGCCCATCCCTAATCCATGTAATAACTTCATAAGAATACCATAAAAACCTTAGTCTAGTGAAAATAAGGTGCAAAATCAGCACATAAATGTATAAGCATCAAGGTTTCTTAGCCAAGTGTGGCAATTTCTTTGAAATCACCTAAATTTAGCTTAATTGCAGCACAACTGGTTTTCATTACAAATACAAAATCTAAAAAAAATGCATACAGTATTGATGAAAAGATAGGCAGCGATTTTTACTAGGCAGCGATTTTTACTAGGCAGTATCTTGCCACACGCCTCAGGGAACACGCTGACAGCATGTGATGATGTCGGTATCCATAAAGAAGATTTTCTTTCATCTCTTTAATTATTTACGCCCAAATTTAGAGCTGCGTGAATGTGAATTAAGACGAGAAGATTGTACTAAAACCTCCCTATGAGCAGCAAGAAAATGCTAGTCCAGCTGGCCTAAAACGAAAGCATCAAAGTTAGAATATTATGAATGCAAAGTTTCTGTCAACTTCAATCTGGTCAACAAGCGTTTGATTGCAAAAACGTCTTTTGAGCGCCTCGGCAACTCTAAATGTTTACTGCGCGCTCATCAACTGCTAACGTGTCTAAGAAAGTGCATTTTAAAATCTTAGTCCAGGAGTAAATGGGGGAGCACTATAACGTCACAGCACTTGCCTTACTGCTAAAGTAATTCCAGCTCGATGCTGTATCAATGCTTCATGCTGTCATGAATCGCATTCAAAGCTGCGATGGGGAGAATTTAATGCTTGCGAGGGAGCTTTGCCATGATTTCCAGCGGGGCCCGGCCCTGCACAAAACATCATAATTACGGTGCCTGTCATGACTCCTAATCACAAATGTCATAAAAACGACATCACATCCGCTGTAAAGCTCTCCACGTAGCAATGATTCAACTGGAAGCATTCGGCTACAACCTGCGAAGCGGAGCCTGCACACCCGCTCTGTCCACCTGGGCCAGCGTCTTATGTCTGTCATAAACGAACGGTTGACCTGTTTTGTTTTTTTGTCACAACAAAGGAGCAACAGTGTAGAGGGCGAAATGGAGGAAGATTGCATATAAACGTTGAGTCCGTGGAGAAAGAATGTAAAAACGAAAAAGGAGCTTCTTCTCACGTGTGGGACGGTCCGCTCCGCTCCGCTTGGTTACCATAGCGATGTGTCGGACAGATCGCTGGTGGGAAGGGGCGGGGGCGTGGGGGACACAGAGCAGAGTGAGCACAAGTGCGAGAAATGCACAGTGTGGTTGCAAAAGGTTAGACGGAGGGAGTGTCTGAGAGGAAAAGCGAGGGCTTTAATGATGCTGAAAATTGGCCCGTGACGACGCTACACCCCCGCAGGTAAATCATTGCTACGGCCCGCTGTCAACTTATCTGTCCCCTTGTCCTCCCATCTCGGCCCTCCCCCCGGCCCCTCCCCCCAACTGTCTCAACCCTCTGCCTCAACTTCTTTTACGAGCACATATTCAAAACTTTCATCTTCTGGCCATACTCACCCTGTCACCATAAATAATTGCTGGCGTTTTGTCTGTGTGCATTAGTGAGCTCGGAATTCATTGGAGAAGTCTTTTTTTTTTTTGTGTGAGGCCAGATGTGTGAGGTACAATTTAGTGGAGGCACTTAATTCCACCATTTTGGGATTCTTTATTCTTTTTCTACACTATATTTCAAGGAGAAATATGTTACTTTTTACTCGGCTACGTCTTCCCGCTGGCTGGGTTCACTAATTACTTTGCGGAGTGAGGTTGTACACACAAATCAAGTGGCGGGCTCATAAAGTGTGATGCATTGCTCATGTTTAAATCAGCCACCGTGACAGAGGGCAAATTTGTAGGCTTCTTCAAAAGAAATGTTAATTTTAATATGGTCTCAATAATGCAAATCTAAATTCCTTCACTTTAAATCTTCAACTGTGCTACATTTGTAATGTCTGACCTTGGCCTTCAACGGGAGGGCAATGCAGGAGACGACCTTGAAGCTGCTCTAGCTCATACAGTGTACTGTATGTTTTTGGAACCATTTCTGCTTTCAGAGGCTATAACAGCTAAATAGTCATATAACTGCCGATATCAAATACCTCCAACGGTGCGGCAGTGTGGAGGCTGGTGAGTGAGTAATCATAACATACAAAAATCTCAACGTTGTGTGATTATTGCTGCAGTATTGTTAGATGCATAAAGTACTGTACAGTGGATAAACGTCTACCCACCCCTTTTCAAGTGCCTGGTTTTTGTGACTTTTCCACAATTCATGTGACCTCTGCCTGTACAACTCAACTAAATTTAAAAAAATAAAACATTTCAAGAGATGAACTAAAAATTCACAGCTCATATAATTTGGTTGCACACCCTCACATAAGGGTATGTGGGTATTTTTTTAGAATCAACCAATCAAATTCAAACCCATATTTAATGGAAGTCAGCACACACCTGCCACAATGTAAAGTGATTTACTCCAAATAAAACTCAGATGTTCTGGTAGGCTTTTCCTGACATATTTTGTGTTTTCTTGTAGAAACCTGAAGGTTTTGTGCCAACACTGACTGGTATTTGGAACTGTTCATAATTTTCCCCGCCTTGACTATAGCGCCAGTTCCAGCTGAAGAAAAACATACTCAAAGCCTGATGCCGCCACCATCATGCTTCACTGTAGGTATGGTGCTCATTTGGTGATGATCAGTGTTTGTTAGCGCCAAACCTGCCTTTTGGAATTATGCCCAAAAACCTGAGTTTCATCGGATCGTAGAAACATTTTGTCACATGCGTTTGGGATATTTCAAATGTGTTTTCTCTGAAGTCTCACTCGATTAATTGCAAATTTGAATTTAAGATTCATCTTTCTATACTGATAAGGCTCTGTTTTATTTATTGATGTATACTTAGTGATCAATAATGCTAGTTTCATTCATATCATGTTTGTACGTTACTGTTTGTGGTAAATAGATCGGGGCACCTTAAATATCTCTTTTTATAATTATGCTGCCTAACCAAAAGCTGCTGCTAAAACTGTATTCCATGGTTCTGCATCAATGACAACAAATATCTTTTCTATTCTATTGTGTTCCATTCTATTCAGTATATTCCTGTGAGGCCCTCACTGTGGCGTTTGCTCGGGTTATATACTGCCTTGGCTTAAAGGCAAAATAAGAAGACATTTTAAGTTTTTGCTGCACACATGCTTTACTTTATGTATTATCATATAGCCCATTATCTAGTAGAACAACTACATACATCTACAAACAATAAATAATACTAGCAGCAGGAAATCTGTCATTTTATCTTATTGTTATTATTTTCTGGGGGGCGGTATTAACACCAAAGTAGGTATACAAGCCACTGAAATGAAGCACTATACTTTAGTAAGTGTGCTTTCACTTGAAATTGGTGTCAAAATGATCGTTTGACATTTTAATACATTGCGTCGCAACACCTGATCGATTGTATACTTGGGGTGAGTGTATGTTCACAGAATTGTGTTGGTGTTTTACCTTAGAACTGTGTCCGTGTGATCAGAAAGCAGTGCCATTTCTTCTCCGTAGCTGTGTCTTCTTCCGTATTTAAGCGGATCCGGTTCTTCCTCCTACACACGCACACAGTTATTAACAATCTGACTAACACATAAGCATTCTAATTGCTCATCGGGTTGATGATAGCCAATGATCCACTGGCTGTGTTGGCAGGTGTGGTGGCATATGCCATTTTCAGTATCACACATAACAATTCTGTTCAGCTTTTGGGTCTCACCGAATCCGAGCTGTGCGCCAGAGAGTCGGGTCCAGGCTGGCACGGTGAGGAAAGAGGAGCTGGCTGGCTGATAACCACAAGACTCCTCTCCATCTCCCGCGGGGACGGCGGAGGGGTGGTGAGGAGCGATAGGCTCGGCCGTCCCTGCTCGCACAGGCTGTAGTTTCCGAGAGGTCTCGTTGGATGGAGAGGCCGATAGGCCTCCGGGTCGTCATCCTCTGACACATCTGACAAATCTGACAAGGCGTCGTCGGGACAGCCTAGGCGACAGGAACACAAGCGCAGATTGCTGCCCGAGTCAGGCCACTCGCAAGGCGTTGCGAAGGCTATTTAGTGTTGTCGTTGAATGAAAGTTAACACTTTTACTGTTCCCATCTGCAGGGTGTTGGGCAGATTAATGTGGCTTCATTCACCTGTGGAAGCGGCGGGGGAAGCGCGCCACTTGGCACTGGCTGCTGTTCCCATCTTTTGCTCCAACTGACAGATGTAGTCCATCAAGTCCTGTCGTGGGGGAAACAGCCATCATTGCACACAGCGGGACGGGCCTTCCATAATCACAGCTTCAGTAGCTAGTGCTCTCATAACCCCCATATGTCTGCCACATAAAGTGGACACGCACACTACACAATACGCTGTGTTTGCCATTAGGCAAACGTGCACTTTACAACTACTACTAGACGTCAAACATTATTCCACTTGAGAGATTTATCATCTGCCACCGACAACTTCCATTGTGGCACAATGATGAGCGTTTACATAAACCGGACTGGCATTTTTCAAAACATTGGCCGTCGACACCATGTAAGTGGCGGGCCAAGCGAGAGCGGTTAGGTACAGACAAAACTGTGCAGGCATTTTAGCAGCAGCACTGAGTGCCCTGAAAAACACTGATTTATATTATACCATAAAAGTTTTATATTGCTCACTAACAGCTAAAAAGACAACAACGGCCCAAAGATGCCCAACGTCTGGGACATTTGCAAGAACAGTATGCTCGTGTACATTATCGCCCCACTTCAATAATTGATTGGTTTATTAATAGCAATGATGTCGCTATTTGGAACTCGAGAGAGTGATACAAAATGTTACCCGGACTAAATTTAAAGCTGATAATGACTGCAGTTGAATGAAGTAGCAGTTTAATGGGAGTACTCGTCTCAAGGAGGGGAAAAACAACCGCTATTTATTTGTTAATCCATACAAGCCATTAAGTAGCCTCTGGATCTTATCAGCTGATTACAAAGAGAACGTAAACGGAGCATTAAGGATATTCAACCACTGTGGCAACTGGACTAGTAGTTACTTTTTTCTCAGAAAGCAGGTGCTCCTTCTCCTTCTGGGCAACCCTCAGGCTGGCCTTCAGCTCCTGAAGCTCCCTGCACATTTCACTCAGTTGGACCTAAAAATGTCATTAAAAAAATACAGGACTGGTCAGATTCTCTCCAAGAGTGTAGAACTATGCTCATTCCAAGTGACTGTAACTTTGCTTGTATGCATTGCTTGTGTGTATGGATTCCCACGGTTGGGGTCGTCCACTTTCTATGCAAACACACGTTCAGAGTTCACCATTCCAAAAATCAACTAATTCAGTTCATCATCAAAAATGTTGAACTGAGTTCACCGTTCAAAAAAATTAACTACTTCATGGTTCTTTCATCCCAATATGTCGCTGACAGGCTATTTCCTTCAAATGCTGCCATTTCATTTCCTCCTATTTGCCACCCATTCAGTCCACATTCTGCAGCTTTCATCCTACAATCTCAGAAACATGAGGAATAACCTGTTGCTTTTTTAAGCTGGTGCTGACCCAACATTAACTTCGTTGTTGTTTTTTCTTGAATTATAGAAAAACAATTGTGTGGAACCAGTGGAAAAGAAATGATTTGTTATTTTGTTGAGTTCTCTCATAGATTTCATGAGTATGAGTATATAAAATGAGTATTCTTTTGAATAGGTGTGTCAGTTGACAAGATGATCACTTTGTCGTCTATCTCACCCGGTTGCAATCCTTTTCTCTCCCAAGCTCTACCTCCAGCTTCACTCTCTCTGTCCTCTCCTCCTGGAGCTTTTCCTCCATCGTCTGCATCTCGGCTGTAAGGTTCTCTAGATGCTCATGCTCCTTCTGCCAGAGCAACAAACCCATCATGACATTGAAGAAAGAAAAAAAAAAACAAGTGACACAAAAAAATGTATTCTAAGTGAGTCCATCCACTGCACCTCAGAGGTCCGCTGAAGACTTTGCTTCTCCTGAGCCCACTGTGCTCTGCCTTCTCTTAGGGCAAGACTGGAATCTGCTAGCTGCAGGGTTATCTGGGCAGCTTGAAGGCGGGCCTGATGCAGTTCGGCCTGCCCGCGATCTCTTTGGGCTACTATTGCGCTTAAATCATTCTTCAGGCCCTCCACGGCGCGCTCGCTCACATCCAGACGCTCTTGCATGCTCCTCATCTCCCTCAGCATTGCCTCGTTCAACGCCTGACAACAAAGACAAAATCATGTTATCAGACTTACTTGCTACAAAATACCCGTTGTGACTTGAAATAAAAGTTGTTGATGAGGTGTGTGGAATTTGGCATAGATATGTCAAATGTTTGCCATATCAAAATAGGACATCAAATTTGTAGTTGTTCCTTCCTTACACTGCTTCTGGAAAGACTTTCTGTTCTGTACAGGTGAGCCAAATTATTCAACACAAAACTAATCCAGGAATACCGTTCCAGACCTCGCTTTGTGCACTGGACCAGTCATACTGATTCCTTCCTTCAGAGGTGTCTTTTCATTTTCATACAATATAGTGCATGTGTTGTGCCCATTTGGGTTTCCATAGACCTCTTTCCTGTGGGCTGTGGTGAGTTTCTGGGTGAGGCTGCTAATGCTGTTCTGGAGTTGCAACACACTGGTGTCTCTTTGGGCCAAAGAGTTCCTCAGGCCCTGGAACTCCTTGGACAAACGTCGAAGATCGCCCTCTGTCTCTTCCAGCTTGGTCTAAGCAGCGACCATACAGGTGGGAAAAGTAAGAAAAACAACGCAGACACACACTAACTCTAGTAAATATACGAGAAAGCACCTGCAGTATCTTTCTGCCATTCTCCTCTTCTTTCCAGTGGGCTGCTGTCCTTTTAGCTTTTTCTTTTATCCTGCACACATTTAAGAGGACTTACAGAGTCGTGTAAAGATTTTTCTCTTTTTAAGAAAAGGGAAGAATAGTGACTAACCTTTCCAACTCTATCTCTCGTTCCAGAGCTCTCTGTGTCAGAGTTTTGATGTCTTCCTCCAGTTCTTCAATTTGCAATTTGTTGGCCTCTCTCATTTCCAATAAAGCACTTTTTTCTTCTGTAAGACATTCCCCTAAAGCCACTTCCTCCTAAGAGACCACAGGCACACATAAATGCTATTTAGATCTTAAATGGTAGTTGTTTGTTTCATGTGGGCACGTAGAAGAGTATTCTACTTACAATGAATCTGTATTTTTCATGTCTAACTTACATCAACCATTTAAACAACTCAGTTCTTCGATCAAATAGTCTGCCTTTACAAGGATAACAAAGCTCAGTTTACAGTTGACACTGTCACAACTCATTTTGGATCTTATTAGCTGTTGTGAGTAGTCTGTGAATATACCTTCTGCTTCCTCTCCACCTCCTCCATCTTTTCTTGGCTCCTCTTCAGCTCTTCCTGCAGCCTGCTGATGTCGGTATCAAGGTCTCTGTGAAGTCCGCTCCAGGCAACCCTCTCTCTGTTGAAGTCTTCCCTCTCTTTCTCCTTTTGCTCTCTCGTCGCCTCTTGCATCTGCAGCAGCTCAGCCCGCTCTCGCAAACATTCCTGCAGTCGGCCCTGTCGAGAGAAAGAAAAAAAGTTGTCACTCAAAAGAATCTCTAGTCTATTCACTATGCAGCTTTGTAATTGTTATTTTCACCTGCAGTAGTTCAGCCCGAGGTACCACCAGAAGCATATCTGTGCCCTCTTCCTCCCCATGTGGCTCCTCCTCAAGGGTCACCAGATCCTCCAGGGGTTTTGGGGCACAGAATGTGAATTTAGAGCTGCGGGAGCAAACGTCCCCTTTCGCATCGACATACACGAATTCATACTCTTGGGCACTCGGCTTGGGAAGGTAGGATGCTAGAAAGGGGTTGATGAGATAAAAATCACACATCTTAGTTTCCAGCATATTAGTTGCGCAATCTATCAATAATGACTACAAAATCAGTGTTAAGCAATTTACAAGATGTGCCATTTTTAATGACACTTTCATAAATAATATACAAATATGCAAATGTATTCTAAACACTAATGACTATATAAGCTCTGTAGGTTTTTAATGGTGGTAACTGTACTGCATTATACAGAGGTATATTAATTTAACATTTTTATTATTATGGGAACAGTGCAGTTCTGCAGTTGAGCGAAACTATCATACTGAGAGTTCTTAAATGATCAAAACGAGCATTGTTATCGTCCTTGTGACAGCAGAATTTATGATACAGCTGTTAGATTGGCTTTCATTAGTGTATGCGGATTGAGTAGTGACGATGCACTCTCTGATCATTTGAAATCCCCAAACTCTTTACATTTTATTGAAGGTATGTTCCCTATAAAAACAATGTAAGACTGGAGTATATTAGCTAGGGTGAAGTAGCTTTAAAAAAAAAAAAAAAAAAAAAAAAAAAAACAAGGACCAAAAATGTATAAATAGAGGCAGTTTGGCACCAATGTCGTTTTGAACCACTGGGAGCAACAGACGTTAAATGAATCAAATGCGCAAATATTGTCACTACCTTCCTTTCAATTGGTTCATACTATCATTCCTCATTTGGGAGCTGTGAAATATCAAGAATAACCGTGTAAAATGGCAGCACCTTAAACAGTCTCCTGCTGGTCACAAACCCTAATGTGTGGTTGGTGCTGAAGCAGGTTAAGTGACAGCAGGATGAGACTATTAATCCAACAGCGGTCTTTTTCTTTAAGAAAATATAATGCATGACAGGCTAAACTGATAGCCCCATTCCCTGATTTGCCTTGCGTGTGTTTTAAACAAGCTAATCACTTTCACTGGAACTAAGGGGCCAAGCCCAGATCGTGAAAAACAACCCCACACGTCTCCACTGCTCTAGAGTCCAGCGGTGGCGCGCTTTACACCACTGCTTCCGATGCTTTGCAATTGCACTTGGTGATGTACGGCTTGGATGCAGCTGCTCGGCCATGGAAACCCATTCCATGAAGCTCTCCATGCACTGTTCTTGAGCTAATCTGAAGTTCACATGAAGTTTGGAGGTCTGCAGCGATTGACTCGGCAGAAAGTTGGCGACCTCTTCCCACTAGGCGCCTCGGCATCCGCTGACCACGCTCCGTCAGTTTACGTGGCCTCCCACTTCGTGACTGAGTTGCTGTCATTCTCAAACGCTTCCACGTTCAAATAATACAGCGGACAGTCAACTGTGGAGTATTTAGGAGCGAGGAAATTTCACGACTGGACTTGTTGCACAGGTGGGATCCGATCACAGTTCCATGCTTGATTTCACTGAGCTCCTGAGAGCGACGCATTCTTTCACTATTGTTTGTATAAACAGTCTGCATGCCGAGATGCTTGTGATTACAACACCTGATTCTGATTATTTGGATGTGTGAGCGAATACTTTTGGCAATGTAGCGTACTGTATATAAACAAAGTCTTTCAAGACAAGTAGCAATGTGAACATGAAGATTTGCATCCAAAACTGCAAGACTAACATTACTATCCATTCAGAAAATTCCCCAGCTGTCAACACTAAGTATTATAAAAATAAAACAATTAAATAAATAAAACTTTTGGACAATAGAGAAAACGAACATAGAGAGAGACTTTTGTCATCAAAACTTTGATGAACGAAAAGTGAAGTATAACTTATTTGAAACAGTGCTGTCCTTTCCTATGTTGGAAAGGAAGCACCTTTTCATCTCTCCTTGATGTATTCCAACTAACACGAAAGAAAGGTGGCATAATGAATGGTTATGAGATTTTAACTTTCCAAAGAGGCTCTCCGCCCCCTTCTGTTGCATTGGCATTGGCAACACATGGAGAGCATGTGGTAGTTTTTTGTTTGTGTCTTGCTTTGTTTTAAGTTTCCTAAATGTGCCGTTTCCGCCATAAGGTGAAAAGATATATGTAAAATAATGGCAGAAAGGGGCTTCCTTTCCCGAGTCAAAAATATATATAAAGTATATATACATATTATTTTTTTTAACTGTCTGGAATGGGCTTCCATAGCTATGTAGGTCAAGCTAGTCATAGCTTTGTAAAATCTATCCATCCATCCACATTGATTTCAGGGTCACCTCACCTTTCGGTATAGAATTCTTGTTTTCTTTCCTTTTTTCATAGAATGTCCCTCCCCTCCCCCCATTTTCTGTAACCACGGTCCCGCCTGCTGAAGTGACTACATCCCGACCAAAAAGTAAGGTGAACTAATATAATTCTCTAACACATCACTGTAGAATAATTTATACAGATTCCCTTCAACAACGCGCACACACACACACACACACACACACACACACACCAAAGGGAGGAGGATGGGAAAGTTGATGAGCTATATTGTTATTCCCTGCATCAACGTGGGTCACATTTAGGCATCTTGTTAAATGGCTGCATCACTGGTAAGAAACAATCCACAATTTCTTTTGCGTTTCTTCCCTTCTTCGACTCTTTCAATGAAGAGAAACAATGACAATATGCTTAGGTTTGCGATGAATCACTCCGACAGAGGTCAGTGCCTTATCTGCTGTACTTGTGCCCTTCACACTGAATCATACTCATCAGCGGCCAATGAAAGACTCCAAGTGAACATTGTCAACAGTCCTACGCCATTGTCTTGGCCACTGTCATTATTCAATGCCCCTGCCTTGATAAAAGCATTGAAGCAGAGACTCAAAAGAATCAAAGAAATTTATCCTGTGTACAAGATGATCCACTCTCAGATCCTGTTGTTAATATTTAAAACAAGTATGATTTTAATTAAAACATAAATGTTTTTGTGCTATTTTGACTATGTCCATAATTCCATAGCATTAGAATTTCAAACAAAGATGGGAATATGAAGCTGCACCAAAGTGCAATGACAGCAGCTTTAAAAGACTTAAAATTCAGGTCATTTACTGCACTTTACAGACCATAACCACATACTGTAACCTGAATTTCCCTCACAAAACTAATAGTTTGACTTAACTTTCATCGGCTCTGTGCGTTTGCATGTGCAAACTGTTAACTGAATGTTGGTTTGAGTGTATTTGCTTAATGAGAGCAGCTCTGTAGTGAGTCTCAATTAAAAACAACACCTGCTCTTATCGCGCACTCACGAATAGTCCCCTTAAGGTTGGTGAGTCGAATTCACCCTTTTCTGCATGTTAAGGAAGTCTGTATAAAAATAAAATAAATAAGTCGCAATACAAAAAAAATAAGAAATGTGTTGGTTTTTAAAAGAGCAATTTGAAACCAAAGGTGCCACATAGTAGTGCAACAATAATTATTATATATATATATATATATATACAGTGGGTACGGAAAGTATTCAGACCCCCTTAAATTTTTCACTCTTTGTTATATTGCAGCCATTTGCTAAAATTATTTAAGTTCATTTTTTTCCGCATTAATGTACACGCAGTACCCCATACTGACAGAAAAAAAACAGAATTGTTGACATTTTTGCAGATTTATTAAAAAAGAAAAACTGAAATATCACACATCCTTAAGCATTCAGACCCTTTGCTGTGACATTCAGATATTTACCTCAGGTATTGTCCATTTCTTCTGATCATCCTTGAGATGGTTCGACACCTTCATTGGAGTCGAGCTGTGTTTGATTACACTGACTGAACTTGATGAGGAAAGCCACGCACCTGTCTATATAAGACCTTACAGCTCACAGTGCATGTCAGAGCAAATGAGAATCATGAGGTCAAAGGAACTGCCTGAAGAGCTGAGAGACAGAATTGTGGCAAGGCACCGATCTGGCCAAGGTTACAAAAACATTTTTGTTGCATTTAAAGTTCCTAAGAGCATAGTGGCCTCCATAATCATTAAATGTGTTTTTGTTGCATTTAAAGTTCCTAAGAGCATAGTGGCCTCCATAATCCTTAAATAGAAGACGTTTGTGACGATCAGAACCCTTCCTAGAGCTGGCCGTCCAGCCAAGCAGAGCAATCGGGGGAGAAGAGCCTTGGTGAGAGAGGTAAAGAAGAACCCAAAAGAGCATCGTGGCTGAGCTACAGAGATGCAGTCGGGAGATGGGAGAAAGTTCTAGAAAGTCAACCATCACTGCCACCCTCCACCAGTTGGGGCTTTATGGCAGAGTGGCCCGACGGAAGCCTCTCCTCAGAGCAAGACGCATGAAAGCCCACATGGAGTTTGCTTAAAAAAAAAAAAAAAAAAAAAAAAAAAAAAAAATGAAGGACTCCAAGATGGTGAGACATAAGATTCTCTGGTCTGATGAGACAAGAAAGAACTTTTTGGCCTTAATTCTAAGCGAAAACCAGTCATTGCTCATCACCTGTCCAATACAGTCCCAACAGTGAAGCATGGTGGTGGCAGCATCATGCTGTGGGGGTGTTTTTCTGCTGCTGGTACAAGACGATCGGTTGCAATCGAAGGAAAGATGATTGCGGCCAAGTACAGGGATATCCTGGACGAAAACCTTCTTCAGAGTCCTCAGGACCTCAGACTGGGCTGAAGGTTCATCTTCCAACAAGACAATGACCCTAAGCACACAGCTAAAATAACGATAGAGATGCTTCAGACCAACTCCGTGACTGTTCTTGAATGGCCCAGCCAAAGCCCTGACTTAAACCCAACTGAGCATCTCTGGAGAAGCCTGAAAATGGCTGTCCACCAACGTTCACAATCCAACCTGAAAGAACTTGAGAGGCTCTGCAAGGAGGAATGGCAAATCCAGGTGTGAAACACTTGTTGCATTCCCAGGAAGACTCATGGCTGTATTAGCTAAAAAAGGTGCTTCTACTAAATACTGAGCAAAGGGTCTGAATTCTTATGGCTGTATGATACATCCTGTTTTTATTTTTTTATAAATGTGCAAACATTTCAACAATTCCATTTTTTTGGTCAATATGTGGTGCTGTGTGTACATTAATGAGGAAAAAATTTTACTTTAGCAAATGGATGCAATATAACAAAGAGTGAAATATTTAAGGGGGTCTGAATACTTTCCGTACCCACTGTGTGTGTATAAGTATGAACAATGGCCTAAATATGATGATCCAATAAAGGAGCAGAATTACAAAAATTCCTTTTCAAAGATATTAACGGTCACTTGTCTTGACACAGTCAGCAATGTTAATTTAACAATTTATTACTGGAGTGCGCGTGGACTGCACCATTCACACTGATTATTATATTGTAAGATTAATACCTTGGACTGTGTCACCTGCCTCAAAACTGTAAAAAAAAAAAAAAAAAAATAAAAATAAATGAATGCACAACTTTTGATACAGTGCTTGTTTTGTAATATATTATCAAATTGCAAATTTCCCCATTGTGCCATTAATATAGGTTATTATATATTCTCACGACATTATAACGCACCAAATGAGGTGTCAGGTAAATGTATTATTTATTATTATATAAATGTAGTAGTTTGTTGTTGTCTAGCTGTATTTCTACCTTAACGTTAGTAGCCGTTTTCAAATGCAGTCATTCATAGGAACATATCCTCTGTTGGTATTGTCTAATTATGGGATTTCATGGAGAGGAAACACAAGTACCCTGAAATTGAACACAACAGTTGACCTCTGTTCGCTCTTGACAGTCGGCTGGGGCCAGTGCCCACACAAACGTGTGGTAGTCCGTCACTGATGACCATCCCGCCTGTAGATAAAGGAGTATGTTGCAGTGGCATACATGTAGTGTACTGTGAATTTGTGGCAGTGAGCAGATGGGACGGTACCTTGAAGAGCCCGACCCAGTCACTGCTGGCCCAGTTGTGCTGTGAGCTCAGTGTGTAGTGACAGTCCACTCTGCTCTGAGGGAAGTAACTGCAGCCCACGTTTCTAAACTCCACCAACGCCACTGTTTCCATGGTAACACAACACAAAGGCGCTGTGTTTTCACCCTGCAATTTGGGAGGGGGGTCACAGTGCAATGGTTTCAATGGTGTTTATACACAACAAATCGAAATCGACAAGTGCAGTCAACGAGTTGAAGAAAGCAGGAGTCGACTAGTCGGCGTAAGAAGATATGCTCTCTCCTTTGGGAGCACGTTCTAACGAAGGACAGTACAACTAAAAAGCCCAGTGACAGCAGGGTATTTCAGCAACCTGACATATGACACATTTCTCACCAGGGCTATTTCGGTCATATAAAGACTTAAAGGCCATTGTACACTGTTGACAAGTGTGGGAGTCCTCCAGCACGTGCGGGGTTTATACACCATGTGCACCTTAGCAATTCTTGGCCCCAAACTTTGCCATTCATCTTAAACTTACAGAAGGCCTTTTAACTTACTCAACATTTTGAGTCTTAGTTTTTTTTTTTTTAAACACGATGCAATGCCAATTTTACCCCAATCTATTTTACATCACGAATGGTTCTCCATAGTACGGTGGTAATTAAACTAATTCAGCACATGGAGATCAAACTTGCCATAGTTTGAAAAACTGCACAACATATGATGTCCTTGATGGCGTCGACAACGCGAGCCTGGCGACAGATGTACAGCTAGCTGCATGTTAGCGAGGGTTCACGTTACACAGGACGAAGGTTGGAGGCCCGACAACAGTGCTGCCTGTGCTCAATATATGAACGTGCTGCGAATGCACAGAGAACTGTGAACAACACAGAGAAGGCCAACTTGCTTTGAACTTCAGTTTGAAGCGCGTGACAAAAACAAGCATCATGGACACTTAAACCGTATCTGCGCACTTATCGTGCCTCACCGTATCTTCTTATCTTATCTTCCTCACCTTTCACCGCCTTCACTTCGCAATCTGGGCGGCTTAATCTTGTACAAAATAACGACACAAACATCAAGAGCTGAGCTGGACAACCGCGTCCCTTCTGCTCGGACTGCGTGGCTCCACGACCCCCGAGAAACAATAACAAAAAGCAGCACAAGCGTGACAGGTTTCGCATTCTTCTGTGGACTTGTGGAAGTTGTAGTTTGTTGTTACGCTCATCCGACGCCCGCAGTCTGCACTTTAAACTACAAATCCCAGAAATCTATGTAGCGAAGATGAAGTGACGTCGGGCGTAATATGACCCTTGTCACCGCCTCGCGTTGTTCGTCTCTGCGGAAGTCAAATTTCTTTGATTGCGAGTTCTTTTAAACGACAACCTTGCCATTGTTTGGTTTTAGTGGGGGAAACTATAATCATGTAGATCCCTGGTGGAAAGCACTGAATATGAACACTGTCATTCTTTTTGTAAAACCTTTTCCAACCGAATGTATTGACGCCGTGTGACAATTTGTTCACTTTAAAAACCCTTTTAACTACTTTTGACCATTGAGTATGGTGTTAGAACAAGTTCACCTCATTTATTATTATTATTTTTAATTTTATTTGAAAAAGACTTAGAAACAACCAGTACTTTGAAGTCACTGTCAGGTAACTTTGAAAATCTTAAAACGTGCTTTGCAAAAGAGGTTTTGGGTCCACCATAGCTGAGCTGTCGTGGATTATTTTTACAGTACCGCTGCTGCACAGCAGATGGCAGTATACCATTTTCAGACCCAAATGCTTTCTGAAGAAGGACTTTAAATACAGAATGAAATATCCATCCATCCATTTTCTGAGCAGCTTCTCCTCACTAGGGTCGCGGGCGTGCTGGAGCCTATCCCAGCTGTCATCGGACAGGAGGCGGGGTACATCCTGAACTGGTTGCCAGCCAATCGCAGGGCACATACAAACAAACAACCATTCGCACTCACAGTCACACCTACGGACAATTTAGAGCCTCCAATTCATGCATGTTTTTGGGACGTGGGAGGAAACCGGAGTGCTCGGAGAAAACTCACGCAGGCACGGGGTGAACATGCATACTCCACACAGGCGGGGCCGGAACCCGGGTCCTCAGAACTGTGAGGCTGACGCTCTAACCAGTCGGCCACCGTGCCGTCAATAATAATAATAATAATAATAATAATAATAATAATAATAATAATAATAATAATAATAATAATAATAATAATAATAATAATGCCAGATTTCAAATTCCATATGGGGCGGTTTTCTTTTTTTTTTAATTCTTTTTTTTTTTTTCATTTTGTATGTTTCAAGTAAAATGTCAAGTTGATTCATTGTTGCTTTTTTTAACTCACAAAATTGGCACTTTTTTAAACTTTAATGTCTCATTGAAATTTATTGGGAGACCCAAATACAAATAGGAAAGGGAAAAGGCTGATATGAACTGGTACTGTATTTTCAAACATTTTGTGACGCATTTTCTACATTTTCAATATATACTAGAACCAACGGTAGATGAGAATTCTGGAAGGTTCAAATGAGAATGTTTTAAATGGTTTCAAATTGTACACACTAATGCATACAGCCTGATGTTCAATGGGGACCATGAAATGCATCAACCGTGAGCACATGAGGAGAAATTACATTTAGAATTAATGTAACCCTGCATCAGAAACCTCATCTTAAATAATGTTGGTAATTTATAATTATAGTTATTGGTGTTCTCATCCAGTTTATAGCCTGCTTATTTATCTCTGCTCAACGAGCAGTCAATCCAGTCACACAGTACTTTTACTCCTCCTCAATTAGTAAGTCCAGTTTGGCTAATTTGGTCTGCTCAAGACGCTATAAGGATGATTCAAGTAATTTTATGTCGATGGACAGTCGATGTTTAGTCCCCATAAATTGTGTTTAAGTGGATTAATAGTGTGCAGTCTCCATGTGAGCGAGTGGTACCACTCTGTGCAGCGGGATAATTAAATAGTTTCAATTGCAATGACTCGTTGATTCTGTTGTTGCCTGCCTTTATTGTGTTTGTGTGTTTGCTTGAGATTTTTACTATGTTGCAGTTTTAATGCTCCTTTCTGTTCGGGAGGATTGCTTTGACTTTTCAATGATAAGAACGTTTGCGGGTTAGTTGGATCGTGTGAGGTTTCAGAGTCATCTGTAGACTGATTGTCCATAGAACGGCGTGCTCTTGTTCTGGCAGCTTACTGTTATGCCTCCTTTGACTGCCGTAAACACACACACATACACATTTTAGCATTAGATTAGACAAAAAACAGTTATGGCACAAAAGTCTAAGTATGCTGTTTATCAGTGGCAGCACTATTACGCACCAATTTAATTCCTCTTGTCTGTTGATTTTATTTTCTTATTTTTATTGTATTTATTTCCAACCTGGCCTGGAATTCTTCTCAATATAAGAAAATGGCACAGCCCCTGAGTGCCACTGCAGTTTCATTACCTGGGGTGGTCATTCTGAATATAGCTTACCACATGTCTCATTCAAAGGGAATGGCAGGTATGTGTCACTAGCCATAAATTGTACATTGCCTCCAGACGTAATCAGTTGCCAAGGAAACCTCCAATGGGATTATGACCTTCTGTTGTGTGTAACCATTAGATTTGTCAACATCCAAGAGAAAAACATTAACATTTATGTCTGCCAGCAATTTATTCCCTCATCCTATTCACCCATTTTGTCTTGAATGCTCTTTTGCAGCAAACTAGTAACATACATAATTGCCCTTTGCCCTCCAATTAAACAATCTGCAGCATTTTTGGTGAAGTATTGGACATCAGTTTAAGGCGGGTGATGCATGCAGTCAGACCGATGTCATTATATATTCACGGAGAGGCAGTAGAATGATAGAAAACAAAGACGTACAGTCGGAGCAGAATGCCTCCAAATAGGTACCGGTGTAGGGGAGGGAGGAAATGGAGAAAAGGCTGACGGAGTTATTTAGTATGCACGACCAAGCTGCCCCATCTGCTTAGCGCAGCAGTCCCTGTCGTATAACTGTCTACAGGCCGTGGGCCACATAAAGAATGTCTCAGATTTGATGTAATTCCGCAAAATTAATGACAGCTTTACTCGGTATGGGCCGTGAGGGAATGATTAGTGTTTGATCGTCCATCTGATCAGTTCCCCTGGCTGGGTGCACGGGGAGGCACCACTTATATGCCGGCATTCAGCCTGTGGCCACCAGACACACACCTATCCCAAACATCCCCCATTTGTCCGTTTTGGTTGCAGTTCCTGTTCCCATTTTACCCAAATAGACAAAGAATATGCCCAAACTCTGTGACGTGGCCCTTCACATCAGAATTACCCTTATTTGAAAATATAGATTCGGGTTTTAAACTGAGCTGTGCAGTATTTCAAAGGAAAGTGGGCCACACAGATATCACTTAAGAGAACTCAGAGGCCACACTATGACCTTTTACAAGATATGCTTTACTGCACTTGTGATTGGAATTGGGTATTAGTTTTTAAACGAGATGGGGAATGGATTGGGGTTTTGAGAGACAAAATTGATCCACGAATGTATTGCACGAGTTGGGCAAGTAGAATTCCTCTCCTCCTTAATGCGGCCCCACCTCAGCCGGCCCAACCCCCAACCCTTTCCTCCTCCTAGGTTGCCGCGTTTACAAGCGATTGGGGCATTCTGTTTTACAAGTGAGCCTGGTGCGTCTCGGTGTGCTAGCAACATTAAAATTGAACCCGCCTTATCTGTGCGAAGCATGGGGCTTTACATCAGAGGCTGTCATGCCGCTGCCATGAGGCTCCTGTGAGTTTTTATGTAATGTTGTGCAGTCAAAAACCCAGCGGACAACTAAAGTGAACTGATAGATAAACAAGTGATTGAAGACATGGATGTTCGTTTGTAGAATGCATTGGGGGAGGGGGGGGGGGGGCAGTCCAACAGTTTACAATTGTTAACAAGGCCAAATCCAACACATGACAGGGATATATCTCCCAGCCAAATCAAATGTCATCAATGCTTGTAAACAGACTGATCGGGTCATACCGATTTTGTGCTGAGTTGCATATGGCAAAGCAAATCTCCCATCTGACCATTAGAACACGGGTCCAGTACTAAGCATGTGGCGCCCAACTCAGCAAAAGGCTCGGGGTGCTTGTGTTTGTGCCAACACAGATTGTTGCACAGACTGCACTGATGCAGTGTTTTTCCCTAATATTGTAGCCCATTATAACAAATTACTTGCAAAAACACAATTAGAGTAAACAAAAAAGCTCATACATCTGTTTGATCTCAGGCTTGTTCCAGTTCATCTGCAATTTGCGTCATTATCCGGGCTCACTTTTTCCCCTTCCTCATTTTGCATTCCCATCTGTAATGCTGTCTTTCCAAATTATATGAACCTATTCCCTCCTGCCTGGGCCCCACTCTCAATCAGAATCCTCTCATCTCCTTTCTTTCTGCCCTCTTTCTCAGCTCACACCCACTCCCACCCCCACTGCTTGCCTTTTCTCCTTGTTTTATATTTTTGGCTGAGCTGAGGACCTTTCTTAGTGCGGTGACCTTTCTGGTTTTAAATTAAGCCCCACTGCGGCATGTCTCTCTTCATAGGCCGCCAGTTACGAGCCTTTGGAGAACCGCAAAAAAATAATGATTCTGATGAAATGGCGCTCTTTAAAAAGCTCTTCCAAATTCCTTTTTTACATTTTTGTACATCCATGCTCACTTCCCATTGGCGTTAATATTCACACTAATCAGAAACATCCTAAAGAGCAATATACGGTAAAGAGGAGATGATCTGGACACACCTGCTGTTTCTTACTCTAAAACTGTTCTAATCAAATGTGCACATTTGAAGGGATTTATTAGAACTGTGCTGCTTAAGCATTCGTTTTTTCCTAATCTGATAGAGAACGCTTTTCCAAGTTAAACCCGTTTGAGGCCTTCAGAAGACACAACAGCTTTCATTATCACGATTAAAGCCTTCCCTTCATTCAAATCCTGATGAGGATCTCAATATTGTCCAGATTTGACTGTTGGATGCCAACAGACTGGTGCCATCCAAAGAAAGATGATGATAAAGCTAAGTGCATTCAAGTCATACCGTCTGCATGTGCCTTCCTCTACTAATCTTACTTACTCTGGGAAAATGTGAAGAATGTGCATCTCAAGAATTAGTCAACCTCCATGTAAAGCAGAAATAGCATAATTAGCCCAAACCTAGTGTGTTGTGAGTCTCCCCCCCAAAGCATACCTGTAGCTGTTCAGCAGACCCCAATAAACTCCAGATAGAGCAATAATAGATAATGAGCACACTAATTAAGCATTCCAGGGAGTGTAAGGCTGCTTTTATGATCCATGGGGGGAAAAAAAAAAAATGTATCATGTTTCTACATTGTTTCAGAGACGTAAATATTTTTCCGTGCAATTGTGGTCAAGTTTTACATAATTGTCATGGCAACACTGAGCCAACAACACTTCATGGTGTACAATGCTGAATTTTTATTGGAAATTGGTTGAAACGTGTCTAAGCAGGTATTCTTGGTGCACAGACAATGTCTGGCTGTATGATTGTTGAGAAGGCCTCTTAAAGGCAGGGTATGCGAGTTTTTAAAATGCTGATGACAAATTTTGGTCAATTTTAAATACAATAATTAGTGTACTAGGAGGGTCCCGTGGATAACAATTATGTATAAAACAACAGCGTAGAGCAGTGGTCCGTAAAGGGTGGTATAGTGCAGACTCCTTGGTACCTGAAAGAATCCAAATTAAAGGTTCAAACTGCATGTTGGTTTTAACTGTTCTATTATTTAGTTTTTTAAATACAGTTTAGTACTTTTGTACAATTCAGTTGTATTTCACTTTTAAGTATAATGTTTTTTAATTTAATCATTTAGGGATTTTTTTTCAAACATTTAATTAGGTACAATTTTTATTTAACTTTATGTACAATACATTTGATTTGAATCAGTAAGTACAGTTTTTTATTGTCTATATTTAAGCAAAGTGTTAATGTTCCGATTGTGCATAATATGAAATTTGCGGTTAAAACGTCTAAGCGACGTGATTGGGACAGCCAAGCGTCATTTACAAAACTGTAAACCAATGCTACTGTAATAGGCGGGCGAGCCGCCATGACGTCAACGACGGCGTCATCGTTAAAACATGGCGGCTCGCTACCGGAGATATACCCAGAAGCCACGAGGTGACGTTTTTAAATGTTGTTGATGTTTTATGAAAGTTAAACAACTAATCCCATAAATAGTTGCAAAAATGTTAATGTTAATAGAGCTGTTGTATGTTTCTGCAGCATGTATTGTCTTCACCTTTTTTTAAAAATTATTATTATTATTTTTCTATCTTATACCATGAGTCACAGGCATATATCTGGAGATGACTTCACTAGCATTTTGAGCCGGGAAGACCAGTCAGGTAGTGTGAAAAAAAATCATATGGTAGGTAGGAGAATACCTTCTTTAAGCTGCAGTATCAAAACTAAACTCTCGAGTTTGCTCCAGAATCTGAAAACAGGTAACTATGATAGTCAATGATAAAATAGATTAGATGTAGCGAGACTAACAATTAAGTAGAGTATATTCTCTGAGAAGTATTTCATGAAATCTTTAAATAGGGGGAAAAAGCAATGGAGGATGGATGGTAAAACTGCAAGGGACAAAAAGAGCCCTCTGAAAAACAGAGGTGACATGCGCCCCCTGTAAAATTCCGCCTACGGTCGGCACCGGTGGTTTCCCAAGCCTTAGCAATTTGCAGCCATCCGTGTATAGGACACCACCGTTAGGCAGTATATTTTTAACCTTACTTTGACCCACAAACATCTTACTGTACTCTTAAAAATACAGTACAGTAAACAATTTACAGCTACGCACGCACATACACAATGTACAATACTTCTACGTACACGTTAGCAATTCTGATGATGATGATAATGACGACGAATTGCTCTAATGGCGCAGTCCGGTTGAAAACAATAAACATTTAACTACCCAGCAAATCGTAGGAGTTACATCGACAGTGCTGACGCTCCTGAGGCGGCCTTCTGGTGGGGAAGTCCGCAGTTTCGTAGTCTGCCGGCTCCAAGTGATGTAACAGTTAGGACGACAATGACTAGTGCTTCGGTGTTGGATCCCCAGTGACAACATGAACTGGCAGTCGCAGTTAGGTCTAGCAATGTTCGGCTGAGCTCTTGTAATCTATTCTACTGGTTGTAATGGCGTGTTTACTCCTAGTTTGTCAAAAACTATCGTCATCCAAAGCAGCCGCAGCTGACACGGGCGCAGCCATCTTTTCTATCTACTGTCAATCACAAATCTAACAGCAGCGGTGTTAGGTTTGTAGTTGGATGAGCGGGAATCTTTGTCCTACAGTAAAGGCACACTCTGATTTTGTTGAAAAAATTGGAACGTTCATTCTCTCCGCTCCCTCTAGTCTCGGACTCTGTATAAAGAGGGAAAAGTGAATTGAATTGAAAAGATGAAGACAAGAAATGTGTTGGTTTGATTTAATGAAAGATTGGTCTTTGCTACAGAGGTCACGTTGACCGTAGGCTTCGAATTTTAATTGCCCACCCACTCGTGCATATGCCGTGTCGAATAACATGTAGTAGGAATGATTTCTGCAGCCTCCCTCCTAAGGTGCCCCTTGTATCCTTGGTAACTGTAATGAATTATGGACGCTCCCTGTTAAAACATGTGTGGTATTACCCCATTGCAGGGTGTGTCCTCCTTGGCTGTCTTTGATTCACTGATCACACCAGACTGTTTTTCTCTCACTATTTTTCCTCCCTCCCCACCTCCGCCTTCTCTGCCACACTCGAGTCCCCAGGGATCTCCGTCTGGGATCTGCCAGGCTCATCAGCGGAGACGAGGAGAAGGCTAACTGGGAGTCTGTACTTGGCTGTAAATCTGTCCAGGCTGGGAGGTGTTCCTGGGGTGGCATCACCCCCAAAACAGCCCAGTGCGTCCATCCCCCCCAAAAAAAGTTAAGTATGACACCTCTCATCCAAAGTCAACCAGATTGTCCAGACTTGAGAAGTGCAATGTTCTATCATGCTAATGTACATCAATCACACTTTTAGCTGGTCTGCTTATACTGTTAATGTGATATGAAGTGAAAAATGACACTTAGCGTATTGTTGTTATTGTAGTAACCTCCTTTACAGTGAAAAAGGAACATTCCTAAAATTATGACGTGACACATGGAAAAGATTGCACTGTAACAGCTGGTTCTTGATGCTTTGTAATGTGGTGATTAAGAGCTGATGAGAGTTAGGTGGTCCACTATCTACACAGTGTTATTTAATATATGGTAATGTGCAGACATAATTTAGGCTTTCAAAAAGCTATGAAGTCATAGAAAGCCCCTTTTTGGCTGCAATGCAGTGTAGCGGATCGTCTTTCTCATACGCTGATTTTGCTGGGTATGATACTATTCCATACACATAGACGCGCGCCCTCCCTCTCCTTCTCTAAGAAATAAGCATTTTTACAGAGTTTGAGCTGTAAAAGGAGAGGAGCAGATAGCCCATAAATCTAACCATAAAATCGTTAAGTTGTCAGAGGTGCCATCAGCTATCAATCGTGTGCGGCAAGCTGATGAAGGGGAAATAGGTGATAAAAAACAGCATTTTAGGGAAATTATGTCCAGTCTTCCATTTGCGAAGTGCTGCAGTCGCATCACGGCAGAATCTTAATCACTTTGCCAGTGTGGCCAGGGACTGTTCTTAGTGTGACAGTGAGGAGGAGCACAGCCTGGTGGGAGGGTGCAAGGATGTGGAGGCAGAATAGGAGGAGAGCCATATAGGGAAGGGTGGGAGCGATAGTGTGTGGGGTGTTTTTGGGGGGGAGGGGGTGGCAGTGTTGTAGAAAATTATACAACCAGCATAAATCACTTATACACAACCGTTTTCCTCTCTCCCTCCATTTCTTGTTGTCCCCCTCCCATCTCTGTTGGATGTTCTCCTCTTCTCTCCTTCGTGGCCGGGCGTCTTGCATCTCCTCTCATTTGCATTCCCGCTGCTCCTCAGCTCTTACACCCCCCTCCCCCCCCCTCTCTCTCTCTGCCTCACCCCCACCTTTCCATTCTTTCCTCAGCCATGTGCTTTATTTGAAGCACGAGTGGTCACACTCACTTCTCCTCCTCGACCTATTCTCTATCCATCTCAACTTCATTTCCACCCTGGTTTGTTGACATGCTTTCTATATTGATCTGCTTTTTGTAGCCTAGCAGGGGGTATATCATTTGTCCATAGGACCGTATTCGCAAACCTCGTGATTGACTTGTTTCCCCGAGATGCTCCAGAACGAGTGCATTCTCCAAATAAAATTAAACACCATCACAGCATGCAGCTTGTTTCAGGATTTTATCAGGGAGCAATGTGACAGGCATATTTCTCTAATTTTGAATCTCAATGCTGAAGTGTATTTTTCAATTAACCTACGTACAACCCCATTAACAGTGCTCACACTGGACAAAAGGTACACTGTCACAATTTAATGAGCTAAAATACAAGCTCTGTGTTTTTAAAAAGAGAAAATAAATGCCTTTACACTTACAATGCTCCACTAATAGACATGATACTTTGATAGTCACTGTCAAAGAGATATTAATATAACAGTGGTTATTATTTTGCTTATATTTCCAATATCATGCCTGTCGCATGTACTGTAACTAAACAGCTTAGAAGCAGAACGTAGAAGCAACATAGAGTTGGAGGCAGTGCAAAGTCCGATCTCAATCGCACACACATTGGTAAATCACAAAACACTTTATTAGCACTGATAAATAAGATTAAAAGCATCGTGTGCAAGTAGGCTTGTCCATTTTTTTTTGTCATTATACAGTAGTGATTCAACATTACTTTGTGTGGCATTGCCTTGGTGACATCATTTGACAAATGAATGTACATTTTCCTCCATGAGGCCTTTTCAGAAGTGTCATCTCCATCCATTAACAGGTGTTGCTGAGCACAAAACTCTCTTTCAGCTGTGAAAAGAGACACCGGCGTATTTCTCACCTCAAATGGAGGAGAAGCTATCGATTAGTCATTTAGGGTCAGTAGTTCTATAGTGCGTTCCTGAAACCAGGAAGGGCTTTCCATAAAGTTGGCCCCATTCGCCCAGATACTGGGCACCTATCATAGCAATGTGTGGCCTAGCGGTGTACAATGACGCAAGGTTAGTTCGAGATGCTCTCTGGTATCATGTGCTCACTCACACTTAGTGGAGTCTTGTCAGGGGCTGTGCTGCCACCTTTAGTTTGGCTGCGGTACTGTAATGCAGTGCCCATTTCCACAGTGTCAGTTTCGGGCTTTACTCCGCAGTGAAGTCACATAGCATGTGTCTGTGACAGAGGGCAGTTTAATAGCACATCTGACCTTACCGTGTTACAGCGACTGTAGCCGTGAACATGCAAGCTTTATGTGAAACACCCTGACACGCAGATAAACTGCCCAGCTGTGTTGAAACTCTTCCTTATCATTATCATAAATTATGATTTCCAACCTGAGATGATCTTTTGCGATGTGGTTTTATCTGTATTGCTAGTTTATTTTTATTTTCATTTTTTTTCCGATTTACTATTTACATAGCATTGGTGGAGAATTGGGGCATTTCTAATATTTTACCCCCGTCATGGAGCATTTATGGTAGCCAAATAAACAGCTTTTCTGCATGCAAATTACCACCACATTGATAAACATATTTTTGTATGAATTACTTTCTGACAGTGTCAATCAAAACTGAACATTGTGTTCAATATATAGGCAATATTTCTGATTCAGATCCTCCTGCATGTTATTGGATTGTAAAAGTGGTCATAAACCTGCTGACGGTGAGTCCGGTGTATGGAAAATGTTTGACTAGAACATTTTGTTCACTAGCCTACGAGTACTGGAGCTCAAATGCTGCATATTCAAATATTGACAGAAAACGTGAATAAAAGGTAAGGGTATCTGATCTCTGTTATATGGTTGCGATCTTCTACACAGAGTTGCAATGGGAAACCTTTTTTTTCTCTTTGCTGTTGTTGTTGCAGACCATAGAATGTGTACATCTCCCATAAGGCTCACATATCTGTCCAAATGTTCACTATGATTTGCTTGCATTCGCACAACTCGGGCTTCTTCTTCTTCTATGGTGTGAAATGACGCGTTTACGGCTTGGGTTGTTTCTTCTTTTCTGTGGTGTTTTCTGTCTCTAGGGAGTGGTCATTTGTGTTGACACGTTAGTGCAATGATAACTGCATCTGCCAGGGGGCAGTAGAGCACACGCATGAAGACAGCAAGCGCGTCATAGACCACTTCACGTCATTTTCTGTCTTGGAGGCTTTCCACTTCATATCAAAAATTTGCAAAACGCATGCAGAAAATTGAAAGTGTAGTTATTCATTTTGTTAAGAAGAGCACCTTTTTTTTTTATAGATAATGATCATTTTTAGATGTTGGTAGCTTTGTGAGTGTCCGATAATTATAGGGCTTTAGTGGTTTCTATCCCTATTAATGTTCACTACACATGTCTTATTTTCCATTCCGAGGCTAGAAGAGGCAAAGTGAGGGATGGAATGGAGATCGTCTCCTCCTGGTGAATGAGCGGTATGTTAGGACAATAAATGCTCAGCGTGCAACAAAAAGTTGAAATAGCATACGTAAAAAGAACATTGATACACACTCCAAAGTTTTAGCGCAACAGTTACAGTTCAATGAATTCAAAATGTAGAGTTGTAATTTTGTGCCCGTAAAACTGTTAAAAAGAATTTCATGAATTTCATACTACTCATTTCACCACTCAGCCATTTATGAGTAATAAGAATTAGGTACGTCAATGTTACAGCACATTTGAATAACGGTGTAGCACTAAACGTCTGACTGAATATTCACCCAATACTTTATTTCTATTTTTTAATCTATTCAGACAAAAAAAATAAAAAAAAAATCACTTAAATCACACCTGACTGCTCCTTGCTGTCATTTTCAAATTTAGAGTCATTTTAACATGACTGACAATCCATCCATCCATCCATCTAAACAGCCATCCATCCATTTATCTATCTATCTATCTATCTATCTATCTATCTATCTATCTATCTATCTATCTATCTATCTATCTATCTATCTATCTATCTATCTATCTAGCTAGCTAGCAAGCTATCTATCTATCCATTATATAAGAATATTACATTTTTATTTTATTAAATATATACATATATGTGCGTGGATGTTTATATGTATGTTATGAATAAGTAAAACACACACACACACATATGCACACACACGCACACACACACACACATATATATATATATATATATATATACATTAATTTCCCTCTCACCAAGTAGCTTTTTTTTCTTGAATGTTTCTCCACTTGTGGTAGTATATCCTGCTTTACCACAGATTACATCTTGGTTTTAAGATTGTTTTTCAAGACCAATGTCACTTGTGTTTCCTCAGCCCCTCCAAAGTAGATGAGTCATAGCTTTTTTTTTTTTTTTTTTTTTTTGAGCAACTGCATTAAAAAAGAACACCTGTAACTCGACACACAAACCTCTCCGCTCAAATGCCAGGGGCAGCTTTATGACTCATGGAAACGGGGGCATGCGGCTAAATAGTTAGTTTGTGCACAAGCCTGTCGTCCACTCCGGCATTCGCTCGCTTTCGAACGTTTGTGGCGCATTTAGACAACATCTCGATGGGGAGCCATTTTGGTTTCTCATGTTTGCACAGTCCTGGAATTGTGTAGGTGCCGATGGGGGATGGGTGGACTGCTGTCGTTACCCTGAATGCTTCTGTTAATGTTTTAGTCGTTCTGAAGTCTCTTGGCTCAGAGACCGATTCACTCAAAAGCATTTGAGCACCCTCAGGTCTTTGCAGTGATTTACTGCATATTTGGACATCTGCAAAGAGCTTTTGCACCTTGAAATTATCGCTCTACCTTTGCTCTCAATCCCTTTCTGCAGTAGTAAACCACTGGAAATGTACATGTAATACTGAGTCACCTTGAAGATATTCAAGGTAGAGGCACTTCCGTCACCTTCTCTAGCAATCATCCACCGCTCCATCGTACCTCATCTCGCCATCGCCTTCGAGTCTTCAGCTCTGGCCCCGACCACACCCCTCTCATCTTGTCCATCAGATTTAATGTGCTCTGTCCCTGCTCCCATGTCTCTTAACCCACCTCTTCCTCACCAGCTGGACACATCAATCCTCCTGACAGGTGCTGGTCAGCCCGCTCCTTACTAGGCAGCAGCCCAAAAAGGAAACGCTAATGTCTTGGATGGCACCACACTCAACTGTAGGTGACGAGGAATCGGGGCGATCGCGCACACACCTTTCTGAGATATCTGTCTTGACTAACAAGACAAGTGACTGGAACTGCTGATGAGCAAGTTGACAAGTTGTTTTTACTGCTTTGTTGCCCATGGCGGCCACCCTGGCTCATGTGGGGAGGCGAGCCGTCGTTGGTCATCAATAACATGTCTGTGTGGTGTGGGTGGTGCAGGCTGTGTGGCATGTGTTTTAGGAGCGATGGCCAGAGGCCCTCTGTCTCTGCAGCTCTGAAAAGTTCCATTAGCATTTGTCTGTCCATAACCGCGACTGTTGCAGAAGACGTCCCAAGATATCTGGTATGCAGCGTTGAGGAGGCACGCAGACAGGATAATTGCTGGCCAGTATCTGTCCACAGTTCCAGACTTTCAAGTGCTCATTGCCTTTGAGAGTTTTACACCCCAAGTGGCTGAATAGCCCCAGGGAAACAAGGTCTTCATTGATTTATTGCTTGCCCTTAAGTCTTTGTTTCTTCAGACCACTTAATCATCCACCGATGAAGAAGCAGCCTCAAAACTGACTGATCTTCACCATTGATATTTGGGTTGTGGTTAAATACAGGAGTTTCAAGATAGTGAAAATTATTGGTACAGCCCGACCCCCCCCACTACCACAAAAAAAAATTTAACAGTATATTGTCAATGTCAGGCAGGAACCTCCTATATTCAAATTTGGTCAATTAGATTATTATTATTTTTTTTTACAAATCGATGCATTTAAGTCAGTCCCCATGAGTATCTGTTGTTTTTACGAATTATTGACCAATGTAAAGTGTTAAAAATGGCTTTTTGACAATGCAATGTTAATGGCTAAAAATTTTTTTTTAAAAACATGCCATTTCTTTAGTTTTCCAGAAAAGTGATGGTTTTGGAGAGTCAAAGCAATAACAGTTGACTGTTACTGCCTGCGTATTATACACGCATAGCCTGAATATCTAAGTAGTATGGTACAGTTTAAAAATGTTGCTTAGCATAGGAATAGAGCAAAACTATTCAAAATAATCAATTTCAATAAATTATCTATGGCTACTCACAACACATCTATCATACACGCGTCCAACTTGGAGCAGTTGGAATGTTTTGGCTGGATTTAAGATTTAGCTAATATTAACGCTGGAAAATCTGCTCTGTTTGAACGAAGCCCTGCTTGTTGCTCCAAAGTATGCTAAGCTTCAGCCAGCAGCCATTGTTTGCCAGCACAATAAATGCCTAGATGTCAGGCATCTCATCTGAGCCTGACATGAGGAGAAATGAGATGGACAAACAGACTCGTTATTACGCGACGAAAAAAACAGCAGTTGGCATTGATGAATTGTTTCCTCCCCCCTCCCCAAAACGAATCCTTCATTTATCTATATTATTGAGTATTCTCATGTAATGATAAATGTTTGAATTGGCCATGTGGTTGTTTGTACAGGTGTCAGCTAACTATCGTCTGCTAAATGCAGTCATGTTGCAGCCCCTTTCCTCCATTTACTTACATTTGGATGGTAAGCCAGGGAGCACTTTCTCCCTTTTTTAAGCTCCACCTACCTGTCCAAATATGTCCTTAAAGCCCGACAATGCCAACCAAGCAGCAAACACTTTTGTGGTCTCATTAAAAAAAAATAAAAAAAATAAAAAAGGTTTGTTTTTCCTTTTGCTAGGCCTTTATGACAATGTTGTACCGCTATAATTGAGTAATTATTCACAGGGGCACACATAGACATGGGTGTGTGCTTATTTAGAGTTTAAAGTTTAAGGGAGACTACCAAAATGAAGGGAATTGGAAGCCTAAATGAGCGTTTCTACTTGCACATCTAATTGTGGCACCAGAAATGATGCGCCGCAGAGGCGTTATTTTTGATTCACCACATTTGTTGTTTTAGACGGCTTGAAGAAGCCGGACAAAATATGAGTGTAAACAGATGTCCAACCTCCCATGAAAAGAATTGGAGTAAATTGCATTACTATATTTAAAGAGTGAGTTGTTACACAAAAACTGACCATCACTTTCTGTTAAACAAAATGTTTAAAAAAAAGTTTATAGATGCTAGAAGCCTCGAGTAAACGATATGATGAAAACAATTGTGAAATGCTATGACTCATGAAACGGCCATAATACTCATGATATAGCAACAAAAAAAAAAAAACTCCCCTAACTGTTTGCATAGTTTTGGTCACACCCTATACAAATCCGAACACATGACTGTGTAGTCAAACTTCGGTAACCCAGCAAAGGCCTCCGAGTAGTTTCAATAAAAGTGACCCTGCTAGATATTGCGTGACTAACTCGCAGTTGTTTGCATCAGGCAGACAGGCCAGAGTTTACATTCAAACTCCAGGGTGGTTTCTACAAAACGTTGACGAGGATTCTCGGCATCACGGTAGCGCGTGTTAAATTTCGTTTCAGGTACCTTTAACACACGCAAGACACATTTACGTAATCTGGAGAAAGTCTGCCCTGTACTGAGCGCCTTGCAGTTAGGTAGCTTTCTGGAGCCGACGCTATGGTTTGAACTGTGGCTGACGCTCCTCTCACCCACGCACTTATTAGCGTAAGAGGGATTTTTATGTGGAATATGTATGCAGATTTCTTAGGTAAACTAGCCGATTATAGTAATAATAGAAAATAGTTGATTACAGTGTAAGAATGGAAGGTGAAAAGTGTTTCTTTTTCACGAGAGGAATGTTTTGCCTGAGTATGAAGTAAAGACAACTATGTTTTGATATCAGTCAGAGGTGGAGAACAAAGGTGACAAACAACAAACAAATGGTAATGAAAAGCTAACCTCGGATTTTATTAGCTCCTTGGCGCAGGTAATAAAATCCCAATGATGTCATCTCTGCTGGCTGGTCACTGCAGTAAACGTGCAGCTATCCGGCTTCGGTTACTTTCTTCATATCAAGAATTGAGGTGCTCAACTTCCAGCGTGATCAAAAGTGAGAGTTTTTCAAGGTTTTCAACAACTGTATTAACTGGGAATTACAAAAAAAAAAAATGTACAGTTGATACAAAACAGCATTTCTCAGATATAAGTGGAATAGATTTGCCTTGCAACTATGTGATCACTTCTCAAAACTGACATGAGATGGGTAACGTCATAAATGCGAATGTGAAAACTACAACTGCTTTATAATCTATGATATAAATTGAGAAATTAAATCAATCTATTTGATTCTTTATCTGTTTTCTCCTGACCATGAACCGTTTAACCCGGAGAAATCAGTCATGATCATTTTGCCTTTCCTGCTGAAGCTTTGTCGACTGCCACGTTTACAGGCGTGTCTGTGTGTTTGTGTGTGTGTGTGTGTGTGTGTGTGTGAGTTTGTGTCTTTTTGTGTGTGTGTGTGCACGCATTTGTTCGTGTTAGTTACACGTTTGTTTGTTTTTCTATTTAAAAGGGCTTACATACAGGATAATAATTGCTTCAAGATATTCTTTGTGTGCTTCATTGAAATGTATTCATAAGCATAGTATATCAATAACGAAACGTAGGTTGGTTTATCCCTTAAATCCGCTCTATACTTGTCACAGCTTTTGTTCTGTCAATTGAAGCTGATTCAAGAAAATAACAGCCCTACCTTCACCTACTGCCTCACTGTATTTACTATGAATAACATATTAGTCCATTTTTATTTGTGTTCATGTATCATTTTAATATTTTGCATGGTTTATTGCTGCTTACAAAATGTAAGTAACAGAACCCCATGCTAATACAGCGTGATTTACAATATTTCATTTAAAACCAATGGATTGGAATTTTGTAAGGTTCCCCCCAAAAAACATGGTTTTCATGTCGGACACCTTAAAACAAAATTCTCTTAATAATCATTTATAATCTTAAATCTCATTTAAAAAATGTGCTATAAATCATTATGGTGTAGAAACCCTTTCACAAAAGGAGACTAATTTCTGATCATTATAGTAATGTAAACAAAACATAGTATTTACTCACCTGAGTAGTATTATTGTTTTAATCCTTCTGTCACTCATCTGGCTAAGAATATCCAAGTGTAGTTTCCAACTCCTGGTCAAATAGTCCTTTGAATCAATTTGTAGTTTTTGGTGAATGCGCCCAAAAAAAAATCAGCATCAAAACTGGCAACACAAAAACACAGCATTTACAACTTAAAGTAGGTCCGTGAATAGGTTTCTAACTTACTAAATGTGCAGTTAGGCCGACTGTTTGTAAACAGAGCAGTATGGGCACTCACAAAGCTACATATTAGTGACTGGGAGACAAATATAAATCTCTGAAATTCTATTACAAGTTCATTCAAAGAATGTCATATCATTTGGTCATTTAACATCACGCAATTTACAGAGAACATGTGCAGCAATATACATTTTCTTAAAACAGAAACAACTGCCACTTTGGGTTTGAATTGTCATAGACGTGTAAAGCACATTCATTGCTGTAAGTATAAATGCAAATTTCATACAGTGCTGTGAAAAAGTATTGTCCTCAAATTCTTCTTTTTTTTCACCCCCATAGTATCCTCCCTCTAATGTTTGAGGTCATCAAACAAATGTAAATGTCAGACAAAAATAAGTCAAGTAAACATAAAAAGCATGGTGATTTTATTTATTAAGGGGAAAAAAACTGGCCCTGTGTGAAAAGGTAATGGCCCCCAAAACCTAATAACTGGCTGGCCCCCTAAACCTAATAACTGGTTGGGAGACTCAACAGCAGAATCTGACATCAAGTGTTTTCTATAATTGGCAATATGTCTTTCACATCTCTGTGGGGATATTTTGGGCCAATCCATCCATTTTCGGAGCCGCTTCTCCTCACTAGGGTCGCGGGCGTGCTGGAGCCTATCCCAGCTATCGTCGGGCAGGAGGCGGGGTACACCCTGAACTGGTTGCCAGCCAATCGCAGGGCACATACAAACAAACAACCGTTCGCACTCACAGTCACACCTACGGGCAATTTAGAGTCTCCAATTCATGCATGTTTTTGGGATGTGGGAGGAAACCGGAGTGCCCGGAGAAAACCCACGCAGGCACGGGGAGAACATGCAAACTCCACACAGGCGGGGCTGGGGATTGAACCCCGGTCCTCCGAACTGTGAGGCTGACGCTCCAACCAGTCGTCCACCGTGCCGCCATGTTGGGCCACTCTTCCTTGCAAAATTGTTTTTATTCAGCAATAATGAAGGGTTTTCGAGCGCGAAAGGCCTTTTTTTAAGATCATGGTACAGCATTTCAATCGGATTCAAGTCCAGACTTTGACGAGGCCACATTTAACTATTCATTTATTTATTTATTTATTTTTAACCCATTCAGAAATTGACTTGCTGGTGTGTTTTAGGTCATTGTCCTGTTGCGGAACCCAAGTGTGCTTCAGCTTTTAGGTCACGAACTGATGGCCGAAAATTTTCCTGCAGGATTTACTGGTAAAGAGCAGAATTAATGGTTCCATCAATCACAGCAAGCTGTCCAGATCCTGAAGGAGTAAGCAGCCCAAGACCATCACACTACCACCACCATGTTGGACTGTTGATAGGCTATTCTGTTCTTTTTCTGAAATGCCAGATTTAACAAGACACAAACCTTTATCTCATAAATTCATAGAATATTCTCCCGAAAGTCTTGGGATTACTTGGGATTGTAAAGTTATTTATTGATTGATTGATTTGTTTGTTTGTTTGTTTGCTAAAGTAAGACAAGCCTTTTTGTTCTTTTTTTTGTCAACAGTGGTTTTTGTCTTGGAACTTTGCTATGGCTGCCATTTTTGCCCAGTCAGTCGAGTCATGAACACTGACCTTAACTGAGGCAACGGAGGCCTGCAGTTGTTTACATTTTTGTTCTGGGTTTATTTGTGACCTCCTGGATGAGTCATCGCTTTACTTTAATTTAATCTAATAAAATGTTTGTAGGCTGGCGACTCCCAGGAAGGTTCACCACTGTTCCATCTTTTCTCCATTTGACGATAATGGCTCTGACCGTGGTTTTCTGGAATTCTAAAGCTTTAGAAATGCCTATGTAACCCTTTCCAGCCTGATAGATGTCAATTACTTTATTTTTCTTATGTTTTTGAATTTCTTTGGATCGTGGCATTTTGTTGCAGCTTTATGAGATGTTTGACATCAGGTAGCTTTGAAGAGTTTTTTTTTTTTTACCCTTCGTAAATAAAATCACCTTTTAAAAACAGCATTTTATGTTTACTTCAGTTATCTTTGTCTGTTATTTACATTTGTTTGACGATCTTAAATAGTGCGGAAACTATGCAAAGAATTTACAAATTTGAGACAGATTCATTTTCACGGCACTGTATTTTCAAACCTAACAGTACAATCTTTAGCACTACATTGGTCACATGTCATTGCTTATGTCATTATGTGGGCGATGATGTTTTTAATGTAGAATGTATTTGTATGTTAGTATACACACCGCTGCTTGGAGAAATGGCCTCTGACCCTAATGTCAAACCAACACAAATATGGTTTGGGGGATCCCTTTTTTTTTTTTTTTTTTTTTTTTTCTCCTTCATGTCACTTTCACTCCGAGTTGAATATTGAAGGTTATGCCACTAAATTGTCATTGAAACATCAGTCTGATGCATCCTGGGGGTAACATAAAAGTCGGAGGCAAATTTCATTGCAAATCATTTGTTCGATGCGACGATATCTTGCTCAAAAACTATAAATGTCAGCTTTGGGGTTGTAAGAGGAGATCATCACGGTCATTGGAGAACATGTGCAAGCGTTGCCTGGGAACCGGGTAACAAAGTTTAATGGCAATGAATCCGTTCAATATTAAGAGCCGTGTGAAACATCACACCTGTCTAACTGCAGCAGCTTGCAGATTTCAGTCCATTGGTTTGAAAATCATTATCCTTTAAACTAAAGCTTATTCTACTACTGTCTCAGAGGGTTGCTACCAGACAGGCAAACAAAGAGAGGAAGAACCTTCTGAACCTTCTTCCAAACAGGAAGAATCCAAACTCTTTACACAAGCAGAGGAAGAGCTCCCGTCAAAGAATAATAAATTATTGTTGCTTTAACTAGTTACCCTTCGAGAATTACCAACATGTTTTTCCTGATTGTGACATCATTTGGAAAGAGATGCCATGCAACGAAATGATGGTAATAATTGTCAAATAGAAATTGTTTTGGGATAGGTCTGCCGCAAATGATTAAGGGGCTGTTCAAACAAGACCATGCATTTGCGTATCGTTTCTCTATGAAGAAAGTCCTGCGACTTGCCTGGTACGCATATTACCGCAGTTTCAGTCGGTGGATGTCAATCGTACCCAATCCTTTTCAACAACACAAAGAAGAAAATGTTCCGGTTTTTCACTACATAGCCGTAGAGACCTTAGTTTGTCATTATATTCATGTCACATTTAACAAAGTCAGCATTGAGTAAGTGTTCGTATTTACTTTGTACACAATGTCATGTAATGAAATGTCCCACTTTGATTGATTCGTTTTATTGGCATTTCCCTTGTCTCGGGTCATCAGCGTCAGCTCTCCCAAACTACAACATAGATGGTAAGTAGATTGAAATCATATGAACGCTGTCGGTGCTCAGAAGTGATCGTTGATTATAAATCTAATTGTCTTGTTCACTTAATATCCACACAAACATCTGAGTGCTTATTTGAAAAACAGGTGAGTGTTTTTGTTGGTTTCCAATAATGCCAACGAAGTAAACCCATCACATTATGTCAACTACCGAACCTCCCTTTCAGACTTATACAATTCTTTATGATTGATAAATAGCAGCAGACCTCGGCTGAGTCTGTGATGGCGTGTGCACAGAGCTTTGACACTTTTATTGTCCTCCCAATACCATTACAAAGTCTTACTTCAACAGCGGGGCTCCTGCTTTTCCCGTGGAAGTAAAACTGCGTTGTTTCATCTGATAGCTTGAGGACGCATTTGTGGAAATGAGTTTTTGTCGAGGATGGACAATAATTTATGAAGATTTACTGTAAGGTATGAAGGGTCTCGCGGTCTGGTCGCACACAGCACATTTAAAATGTGTGAAGGAGTATTTTGTGCGTGTGTGTGTGTGTGTCAAAACAAAAATCAGAGGCAAAATGATGAAATGAGTCCCCAATACTGACCGTAGATCAGATGCAACTCACTTTAGCGATTTGACACAGCAAGTGAATGTTAATGAGGCATAACATAAGGTTGCGGAAAATGAACTATTGATTATTATGCCGCTGATTTTATTTTGAGGCATAACTTTGCAATAGAAATTGCATGTGTGTGAGAAATTGTGATGGATTGTCCTTAATGACTTCACTGCAAGTAATTCATTACACTATTGATCCTTCCAAAGAAAATACCTTTAACTTTGCTTAAACGCACACATCTAGCAATAGTGCATCTCCTTGTTATGTTTTTAAAGGGTAGATGCACTCACTGACAAGTATGTGTTATGATAGATTGCACTTGGGGCTTTCTTAATGGGGAATTACAATTGCTATACAGTATATGTTTACTTTTTTATATTTGTCACAATGTCACACCCCGCAAGCATTGTCCTCAACAAACATGAAGTTTCTGACACATTACATGGAGAATAGAATTTGTTTTTGGCTCACTTCTGCATTGGCAGACAAATGGGAACATATTGTATGGTCACCCAAAAGAGATTAAAAAAAAAAAAAAAAAAAAATGCTTGATAAAAGCTCTACTGAATCAATGAGTTGTTGTGAATAAGATGTCACATTGACATGGTCAGTGGTACGGAAAGTTATTGCTGCCGCACCAGAAAAAAAAAAAGTTCAGTATTACACAACAATGTGATAGGTTTCACGATTTAACATCATAAGTTATCATATTAAAACAGGATAAATGTGACTTCCGGTTTCCAGTCTTCTTCTTCTTCGAAACAAGACCGAAAACCAGAAGTCAAATTTATCACATTTTAACATGATAACTTTTATGCCGTTAAAACATGAAACTTGTCACATTAAAACGTGAAATTTATGATGTTAAAATATGACGCTGACCTTGAGTGACCAACTGTGTAATGTTGACTACTTTATTTAGTCCACAATTTAGAAGTCAACTTCCAGGCACCAAATGCATGCAATGGTTGCATGTCAAAGGACCACCTTTGTTGCGTCGGTACACCCATCTTGGCGAAGACCGGTCTGCTAAATTGGCTAACACGCCAGCGAGCTGCCTCCCTCATAGAATGCTGCTATCTCCCATATCAGAAACTGCCCCTCGTTACTCAATGAGCAAATGGGTTCGTTCTGATAAAGGTGTATTAAGGTTTCCCTCAGACAAATGCGTCATGAAAAGAGCAGCTGTTAAAAAGCCACTGATGACCAGCAAGGAAGTATTTAACGCTGCTGGCACCTCTGAAATCACCGGAACACTCTTGATGCGAGATCCTCCAAATGCTCGTGAAACGAAGTCCTGAATAAGGCCGATTTCAGCCACCTCTAACCGATCTCCAATCCAAAGGAGAAACGTTTGAAGTGAGCTCCTAAAGAAATAGTGACTACTTCCTGAATGGTTTTATTCATTGATCAATGCCATGCTACTTTGGATGGAGTTCTGTATCGTTGGTGGATGGCCACCATGTGCCAACAAGAAAAACAATTCTCAAGCAAGACAACGCAACGTCTCGTGCTGCAGATAATACCATTCAAGTTTTAGCTGCTATGGGTATAAAAGGAGGAAAAACTCATAGTGTGGTCACCATCAGCTCCTGACAAGTCTATTTCAAACCTGTGGCGCATCCTTAAAAGGAAGATCCTTGAACTTGGACGGCAGTATACTTCAAAACAGCAACTCTTATACAAACAAATACAAACAGAAAGGCTCCATGAATTTATAAAGGATGAACGAATTGTTATATCCTATCATATCAAAAAGGGACTTCTATGTTAACACATATTTTCACTGGTAATGTGTTTTGGTTGAAATAGCATTTGTTTTTGTTTTTTGAATTATCTTTATGTAGTGCATAAATGTAAGCTTTTTTTCTGAGGTCTTTACAACCTTTGTTTTTGTTGTTGTTGTTTTTTGTAAAAATGGTGGCCATGTTAAATAAAATCTCAAATCGCCCTAGGAGCTAAAATAATTGTCAAAAGTTGTATTCAATTGCACTGACTAGTGCAAAATGAATAAAAACATATATCTCTAATAATTTGGAACACGGTGTAAATTCCACTAAATAATCTTTCTGGATAAATCAGCCGGTTAGGGTGGATTTTGATAAGCTTTCATTTACATACTAGATAAGAGGATATCTGGATATCGTGCAGGGAAGGACTTGAAACAAAAAAGGAAGCCAAGCCCGTGCATTTATCAGGCAGCCATAGACACTGCCGCTCCCCGCAATGCAACGCCAGATCGGTCACAATAAGATGTGCTTGTATTACGACATGGAGTACTTCTACCAAATACGAACATTGGAAAAGCCAAACGTGGCGTTAAGGTCACATCCTTTCTTTACATTTAGATTTTTATATGTGTGGCTATTAAATCCCTTCAAAGTT
The DNA here is from genome assembly GCF_024500275.1 of Phycodurus eques. Taxonomy (NCBI): domain Eukaryota; kingdom Metazoa; phylum Chordata; class Actinopteri; order Syngnathiformes; family Syngnathidae; genus Phycodurus; species Phycodurus eques. The sequence goes on along the minus strand of NC_084525.1, from coordinate 8,537,129 downwards.
TAGCTTTAAAAACTTTGCACTCACTTGTCAGAGGCATTCAGATGCTTAGAAAGAAAAAATGTAATAACCGTAGGTGAGTTAACAAGTTAGTGCTGTTCTTGCTTTGTAGGATCTCTCCTTCTGTATCTTCCCTTTGAGATTAATGTTCAGTGAATGGCTGAAACTGGCTTACTTTATACAAGTTGAGTGTAAACTAACAGGAGTTGGGGGGACCACAGACATCGTCTCTTCTTCAAACTCTTCTTCGTATCTGTCTCTATGTGTGTATTATACTGGCCCCAGGTGGCCAAGGCCCACATATCAGAAGGAGCAGCACAATGTTCATTGAATCGAAGCAAAAAATGTGGCAAAAACCGTTTGATTCTTTACATTATATTTAATATGTCATTCTTGGATGATTTCAAGTGTTAAGATTTCAATGTTATTTTAAATATTTTGGGTTATTCTCTGGTGCTGGACGGATTAATGGGATTTGCGTTCATTTCAGTGGGGAATGATAATTTCAGATACGTGGTAAGTATAAGTGTTTTGAGTTCCGAGCGTGGTCTTGGAATAAATTTACCTTATATCTCAATGCACAAACTCTAGTATGTGCAACCTTACACACTTCTTACAGTGTTCCGTTTTATCCTTGCACTTTGCTAAGATTGTTTAGAATGCGTCATGGTCACGCTGTGGCCTTCCTCCTCACTTCATAGGCACATTACTCTTCTTTGTGTTGCAGTTGACCACAGTGAAACTACTGTAGAAGTGTGTATTGCTAGCCTGCATATTCTCTTTGAATACCCGTGTCCTTGTGCGCCGTGCATGCTCCAACCAACATAAAAGCGCACTCATAAAAACATGTATGCTCCACAGCGGTAAAAATGGGAAGAGCCCTCATGCTCTGTCCTCATACCTGCTGTAGGACGCGGGTTGAACACATCGCTTGTATACTGTGTCTCTTTTAGGGGAAACTTGTTTTAAAAAAGGGCAGCACAGCATGAGTGGTTAGCACATATACCTCACAGTTCTGAGTCTGGGAGTTTGAATTCAGGTTTCGGCCTTCCTGTTTGGAGTTTGTACAAGGTCGGGCAGAAGGGACCGACATTTTTGAAAAACTAACAAAATAATAAAGAGTAGCCGCAAACACATTTTATCGACATCAGCGTGTTCGTATTAAAATAGCATCGCATAGATCGTTTTGCACTTCAGTCTATGTGAGCCCGGGACGCACGTCATGGAAACAATGAGTGCCTGCAATTTATCATCACGGAATACAGAGAAAGTAATCCTCCGCTACCTCACGGTTCTTGCTCTGCGGTCCCGCTATATTGCAGATTTTTATTACAGTTGTTACTCTATTTTTTTAATGTTTGTACAATGTTTTTGTGTTATCCATTTCGCTTCCTCTCTCTCTCAATATATTATATGTGTTTAAGCCTGTGACGATAACACATTTTTTAGGAAGATATATTTCACCAAAACTATAACGACAAATGGTAGTATCGTTGATGTTTTTAATGCCACTCGTATAATATTAGAATATAATAATTCAAGTACCTCCTTTTTTAAGAACAATTAACATTTGATTCTAAATCTAAGAAGATTAAACATTAACATTGTAATGTAGAACAATAAATAAAATATCTTAGATAAAAAATATAAGTAAAACAGACTCAGGCTCTGTTAAATAAATTGCACTTAGAAAAATATTAAACATTTCGCACAGAGGTATAAAAAGTCATTAATGCCTTCATAGGCAATATGGATATATTGCCTGTTACTTGACTATACTGTAACTGCCAATCAAGTTTCCAGTTGGTTAAGAAAAAGTGAAAAGTAGCAACATTAATAACAACACAGAAGCAGATCAAGGGAACCTGTTTTGATTCAAGATTTGTACTACTTTTTCGAGGTCTGCTACAATTCAGATCTCTCATGCTTATCATGTTATATGTACATTGCACATTTGACACTGTCTTAAAAGTCACTTACAGACGCTGCTTTGTCGTTTTTGGCAAAGGTCGTCATTGGCTCAACACTGCGTCCATTTGCAATAAATATCCGTCTGAAACATGGGTTTGCAAACTTTTTTTGGGGGGGGGGGTGTCCTGGCGGAGCTCCGAGGCAGAAATTTTGTGTCGACCATTGTTCGAAGTTATGGGATTTTCTTTCCACCCAGCCCTAATGTGTAGTGTGTAGAGCTCTTTTCCAAAAAGCGATAAATCGCCAAATTAAAACCTTGCCTTGCACAATCTATTGTACACAGTTTCCGTTATCTGACGGGTCGACTTGTTGTGTTAAACCGCAATATATCCTTGTTTAATATTCCGGAGCGCGATAGACAGACTGAGTCATCGCCATTTCAGCCAATCAGCATCTAAGCAGCGTCGTAATCTATCCAACATGGCGAACGCCCTGAATCAAGTTTAATTTCGCTTTTTTTAAAGACAGTATTTTTCAACGATGAATACTTGTGATGATTCTGAAGAGCGAGTAATATTTTGAGCATGAAGCAGATGACGTATTGAATAAAGAGAACCATTAACATGGGAAATCAAGAAAAACTTAGCGTTTAAGTAGCAGATGTATTCCAGCGGCGGGGTGTGTATTATGTGGCGAGCCTTTCAGTTCTTAAATTGTCTTCAAATACCGTGCTTTTGCCTTGACGTTTAGGTTGTCATGAATTGTCCTACTCCCTTCTCCTTTACCCCGTCTATTCTGTGTATTTTTTTTTTTTAGTTATTACCGAGAAGGTTACGAGTTAGTAGAAGCAGCATGAATGTGCACCCAACAGTAAACTGTGTTTGCTGCCTCACTGCCTGGTGTGGTGCTTGCTCACGAGGGGGGGTTTGGGGGGGGGGGGGGGGGTTCAGTTAGGTTTTGCAAGGTTCTACAGCTGCTCCACATGTTGACTACCTTGAGATGACGTCTATTGTCTTATGCTATAGAGATCAAAATTGACTTGATACATACCCATATTACATTGTGTTTTCATGTGGTTTGGTGAACTCAATATATTAATATTCCAGGAAAATTTGTGGAACGGTCTGTCACAAATAATAAATGTATTGAAAAATAGATATATTCATAAACTGATTTTGTAAATCAACAATATTGTCAATTGTTGTTTAACTTAATCAGGCTGAGCCAATGAATGGCTAACAGGATGAAATTAGGATTGTAGAATTTTCATGTGGGTTCACGTAAAATTTCTTTGAATAATATTAATGGATTATTAGTAGTAAAGCGGAAAACAGCTCTTCGTTTATAAATGAGGTTGTTTAGGAGGAATATGCCTCTAAAATTGAAAAAAGACTACACAAACAAATCTTTTGTGTGCGTTTAGTTTTATTGTATGTGTGCGTGTGTGTGCATGTGTGTGTGTGTGTGTGTGTGTGTGTGTGTTTGGGTGTGCGCGCGTGTCTGTGTGTTTGTCATCTGCAAAAAAAGAATTGCCTTCACATTGAAGCTTTGTCGTTTTTTTTTTCAAAATATTAACAGCAATAATATTAACAAATCTGTACTCCTGAATGAGTGTGTACAGTTAACAAAGGTTTCATGATGGCAACAGTTTCATTTCCATTCTTTACCATATACTGAATATTACTAATATTGGTTAGAAAGCCAAACAAAACCGAGGTCGACCAACGCCCCTGGATGAATTTTATTTGACGTTCGAGGTTCTTCTGTACTGTATATGCAGGCAAAATGAGGACCTTATTTCTAGATGCCATGTTTTTGTTGTTGTTAAATCATTCACCCAATTTACAGAGGAACATGAGTATGGATTCACACCTACATTCGTCTTTATGAAATACATTCTCTCAAGAACTTTTTTCCCCATTCCTGGTTTTCTAATATGACTACGATGCAGGTACAGATATACAGATGCCGTTTACATTTCCAGCTTGTTATTCCTAGTCGTGTTTTTACTTCATTCTGAGTATTGCCATCCAGTCCATCAATAATTTCAAAATTTTTCCAAAGGTAGGTTAAAATATATTGAATTCTGCATGGAATATATTTGTCGGCACAGACCAGTGTGACTGCCGCTGCTTCCTCTGCTAATGTGCTACTAATGCTACGCAGCCCGCATACACAGGGTGACACGACGTACTCCCATACATCAGCTTCATCTCCGTTAAACTGGGGTCAGTGCTGAAACGTGCCCAGCAACATTCCCTTGCATGGTGTATCTTAATAGCAGAACAGGAAGTGACGTGTTCGGTTGTAAACAATCTGCTGCCATGATGAAGAGACATCAGTACTACACATCTTATAAATTGTATTTCATTTTATCGAGGAAATTCTTTCCTGATCCATTGTCATCTTCTTTTGACTCTCAGTGCACTAAAACATTGTTTTAAAACACACACACACACAAAGAAAAAAAAAAACAAAGAATAAAAACAAAATTACCTAAAAAGTCAACGCTAAAAGAAATGCGTGTGTGTGAGTTTTGCTTATCAGTGCTGCAGGTGATTTTTTTCGGATTGAATAAACATATTAAAGATATTTAAAACTCCTGGACAAAATGTATCCCAATATAATTGGTATTACTTTCAATGAAGTTAGTAAATTAAGATCGGGGAGGTGAGTAATTTACTAACTCACCTCAGATTTGTTAGCCTCAATTGTTTTCATGTATGTGTTGCTTTTTGAGCCATTTTTTCCTATAACACCACATATTCGTTCACAGTGGACCTTTGCAGCCTTGAATTCCCTGGAGAGTGAAAATATGTGTGAGTCAAATGTTAATGTCAGTTAAATTTGTCACACCACTGAGAAGATTATAAAGGTTTCAAAATAAAAATCGAGCCATTCTCTCTGCTGTCGAATGCTGTGTGCGTGTCTCCTGAATGCGCTGAAACCACGCCCCACTCAACTGTCATCTGTCAATCAAACCCCAACATCTACGACTTGGAAAAATGGATGCTACTTCATTTCGCATCTTTCTTATGCCTCCACATAACTGCATGTTTGAGCCTCGAATCCTTGGGTTGTTGCGAGGGTTTTCCATGCCACGACAACGAGGCACTCTAAATCAGCCACGCCAGCCCGAAGCCCTGGTCCACACACTCTCTGTCAAATTGAAATTTTTTTTGTCCCCCCCCCCCCCCCCCCCCCCCCCTCCTTGCTATTCTGCCTTTATCGGCGTGAAGCCAAAGCACTCACAGCTGACAATAAGGCGCTCTAAAGTAGCCACGCACCTGGACCATCTTAAGGGAAGATGCCTTTTTGGGGTGTAGGCATAGCTAGCGAGCTAACCTCACATCATAATTGCACTGGATAACCGTCGATGTGGACGAAGGCGCTCAGGTTCTTCTACAGTGGGTGTAACTACTCTTCCTTTGCTCCATTGTTATTTCTATTTCTGTATATAATGTGTTTGGTTCCACCGGAAGCTGCAGAACAACAGTTTAACAGTGTAGCTCCACGAATGAGAGCTGCAGAGTTTTCAGCCTTTGTACATTTTAAGCAATTGTCTTCAATCATGTACAATGTATTTAGAAACCAATCTTTGATTTCATTTGACAGGATCTTTAAATTATATCACAACACTAAGGCTCCAGGACGACGAAGACGACACTTTGAGTTCAATCGTGATCTAATCGACCAGATTAGAAAATGATAGCTCATCATCCTTGGTCGCCCTTGACTGAATTTTTCACTTTTTTGTAGGTGTCCTGTTCAAAGGCAGCATTGTGCAGTGCAAATGCAAAGTGATCGATGACTCAGTCCGCGCTCTCCAATATGCTCCCAAAACAAATTGGCTCTTCCATTACAGCCAATAATACTGAATTTGGCAGCTCAAAGTGGCAAAGTGGTATTACCTCATCCCAGCATGCTCGTTGTGACCCAGTGTTTCTCTCCCAACAGACTTGTCATGTCAGGTGAGCTGTTTTTCCTCAACAGTGTTGAAAAGTGATGCTTTCCCATGACCACACAGCAAAACCTCTCTGTTTTACAATGGGTACTTGCTGCAGTGTAAGTACCGTATTTACAAGCTGGACAATATTTTGTAATCAGTATTTTGTAATCCTTCCTGTAATTGTCCCAATCCAACTTAAAGGGACCTGAACCATATCTTGAAAAATGAATGTGACGCAATGCATGAACAATGTGTGTATGGCTCAAGTGGCACAATATAGCATAGTAAATTCAACCCCTCAATATTTGTCATGGTTTAAAAAGTGTTAAGCTTTATTGTCACCCCTGAAACAATGAACATTTTTCACATAACACTAGAAAATCAAATTATTTTTCAGTGTAGAAAACGAGATTTTTGGTGGAACATGTTGCCAGTAACGGGGGAAAATCAGCGAACAGGTGAATTTGCAAATGCCGAACCGTGAATGCACATGGCTCCACTGTGTTTCAGATAGGATGACAGTGCTTCGGGTAACCATAGAAATTGTTTTGAACAAAACATCTGCTCTACTTTAAACATCAGTTGTCCATTTTTTGTCTTTCTTTATGAAAACAATGTATTTGCCAGTGTGTACCATGAGAATGATTCATTTTGCTACTTTGGAAATGCTTGGCATGTTTGCTGCCCTTTGACTTTCCTGCTGATGATCTTAAATAAATAACTTTTGCTCGACCTTGGTGCTTGTCTCCAATAAATTGCATTCTATGCTTTTTCACAAGAATTTAGCTTTTTGACCTTGGTCACTCAGATGACGACTCCTTCACAGTTAAAGCCAGTTACGTTGCACTAATAGACACTGCAATGGATGATATACTACAACTTCAGTGGTACTTAAAGGAAACCCAAAAAAATTCAGGTAAGTGCTAGCACAGCAGGAATGGAAGAACGCACCAAATAGCAACATGTGTGCCAAAGCTACAAAAATAATATTTTTTCTCTGGTTTTCTTGTGCAGATTGTGAACTTGCCAGCTGTTGCAGCCGTGCGGGGACCTCCGGGCCTCATTCCTCTCTGTCTGCCGTAATAATGGTCGATCAGCATGGTCACTTCCTACTGCTGTGGTGTGAAGACTCATCACAAAGCCACCGTAGTGCTATTTAGCTCATTCACATTGCAGATTTCCTGTATTCTATTTGGGTTTCTATTTTGTATGATGTGCAGTTAACTTGACTTTTAATTACTTGTCTTGATACTTTTTAGTGTTTCTTCAGTTTTTTCTTCCATTGGTAAGCTTTTGCATGGTGCTAGCTTGCAGCAAAACTGCTACGGTCATTGCTCAAGGGTTATGCAGTGGAATGACACATTTTATGACTTTAATTAATTGTGATTTGAATATACAATTAAACGTGGTCGGCAATAATGAAATTATGCAAGCTAGAAATAAAACATCTTGGGCAGGTTAAAGAGAAGTAGATAGAAATTCTAATTACATAATTATAAATAACTTTTATAATGTAAGGTTAAAAGCAATTACACATAATGCAGTGTTGTGCATAAAACATAGTGTACAAAGGAAAGAAAAAATAATTTGTCAAAGCTACCTTCCTATAAAAACAAAAAGGATAACACAAAGTCGGGGCACCTGGTAGCCTGCAAGGACACATGAGCAGCCCCCTGGCTTGTTTTAAAACGTGCTCACCAGTCATGGGACATTGTGATTTCCTAGGAATGTTGGAGAAGCGACCATTTGAAAATGTTAACGCTTGAAATGTATAGTCTTGCATATCAAGATTTATCCGTTTGCCATCTTGTTAAATCAAAGTTGGTAATTATTGTGAGAAATTATTAACCTGATCAGTGTCTTTACATGGATGAATATCTTCTTTATTATTAATAACCTAATTAAAGGTAAGTCGAGCAAATTTATTTCAATAGTTTATATCAAACTGGTAACCCTTCATATTAATCAGTACCGAAGGAATAGCTCCGTTTCAAAGTGGTTGCGTGATATACAGTAGATTATGACTGTTTTCAAGTAAAAACTGAAGTGACTGAATTATAGTTTGGCCAAAGCCGGAAGAAGAAATACTTCACAAGCTTGCAGGTCACACATGTTGAAAAGCCAGTTCATTGGGAGATCTGCAGCGAGGTCACCTTCCGAGCCGTATTTCACCCTTATTCAGGTGAGGGCTCCATTGTTATTTGTCTGTCAAGGTGGCGTGGAAAGTGTTTCTTGAGCTGCAAATATTAAATACACTAAACAAACATGTTTGCAGAAGGGACTTAACTGGATTAGTTGGGGCCAAGTAAAAAATGTTTCCTCTTTTATGAAAATGAGCGCATCAATACACACACTGACCACAAAAGCTCTCGGTAGCCTACACCTGCGCAATTTAATGAGACCCGTACAAGAAAACCTAAGTTAAAAGAAATATTCCAAGTTTGTTATGTATTGTAATGTGACTGTGTAAGAGAACAAAATATTGGAAACATTTCTCAGCATGAGGCACTAAACTGCAACCACCATAGTGAACATAATGTTAAATGAAATCCTCAATTTCAGTTCCAATATAAACCTTCCGATCAAGTGTAATGTTACAAAACTGAAGTGTGATCACGCCAATGATTGATACCTTTCGATGAACTGATTTTCAGTGTTGAAATAATACATCTGATAACTAGTTGATCTAGCGAATGCATACACTCTGAAAAGGTCCGAGTCATGCGGTTCTTTGGCTTGTATGCGCAGGGGGACTGCTTTTGGGTACTACTGAGCACACATTCATTGTGGTCTGCAGAACCAGGCATTTTCCAATAGCGCAATGTAGCTCCAAACAAGAACCAAGTGGTTCTTGTCTATTAATCCTAATGTATATTTTAAGAAATCTGTGGTCCTTTTGGTGCTACATAGAACTTTCATCTTTCTCAAATAAACAGTACTGAACCCCAGTGGTGTACAATGGTTCTATAGAAAACTATGCTGTGGTGTAATACAGATCCTCTGAAGCACGTGCACGATAGCCAGAAGAACAATGGGATCCCTTCAAATATTTTGGGAGAAAGAAATGTGCACTTTTATGAGAGACTTTCCTCTGAATGAGCTGATAATTTAAGCGAAACATGTTTGTTTCGTTTTGCACTAATCCGTACACGGAATGTAGATTGCGGCAATATTTTGTAATCAGGAGGATAATACCAAAGAAGGCCCACACAAAATTATACCAATAGCTTCAAAGCAGGCAGCAAAAACAATAAAAGCTCATTGCTGCAGCGCATGTATTAATATTTAAGATTGAATTTGCAGTGAAAAGCATTAATATTACATGCACATGGAGCTGTGTGATGCGGCTGCCGTTATTGAGCTTGGGGGTCTTTCTGCATTTCTCCGTCCTGAACACTTCAACAATGCATTTTTTGGCATGAAGATGGTATTAGCCTCAAATACAAGAAAGGACTCTCCCAGCTTTCGCCGCACATCGGCGTCCCAACGTATCCTGACCTGTTAATTGGCTGTCAAGAAATATTCATAATGAGGCTACTTCCAATGTTTCGCAGGAGTCCAAACAGACTGAGGAGCGTTGACACAAGAGCCATTTGCCATGGGAGATGCATCCCACAGGCATTTAGAGGCGCTGCGAAATTCACGGTGGATTCCTGTCTTGCGTTTCCCGCTAAACTGTCTGCCCCTTAACAATGTGTAATGCACGCTCACGTCTTTAGCGCGATGAAATGTATGAATCCCCTTTTAATAGAGACTGAATTCAGCGTTCTGATTTTATACCGGATGCTGATGCATTCACACGCGCCCTTAAACACCTTTGCTTGTACCGTGGGGTTAGATAAAGAATGTTAGGACAAAATGAAAGTGTTTTAAACGTGTTTGTTGAAAACATAACACGTGGTTATGATTTGTTTACTATTAGGGTCAGTTTGAGCCTCCATATAGAATATTTCTGGATTACTGTGATGGATTGTGTTATTTTAAATGTTTGTATTTTTGTTTTTTTTAGATATTGTTAGGAAAAACAATGTAAAAGTCAAATAACATTTCAGAACTGTAGTTTTCATACTCAGCATTATGTCAACAGGTTAAAAATCTATATTGTCTGAAGAAAATCGAATTCGTTTTTATATTTCATAAACAAATTCGACTTTAAAAAAAAAAGTTAATATAGTTAAATAGAAAACGAATGGCAACTTTGGAACTTTACAGTCATGTAGCCCAATTTGCGTTACCTAATAGTTTTACATATATATATATATATATATATATATATATATATATATATATATATATATATTTTATTTTTTTTATTTTTTTTTTGTTTCTCGAGAGCGGACGTTGCAAAATGTTGCGCTGTGGTCGGCCCTCAGTCAGTTCATGAAAGTGCCGCGATGCGTGTGCAAAGGTTTGCGTTGACATACCTGCTCCATTGGAGCAGAAACACCGCACAGATGTTAGTTTATAAGCGAGGATGGCAAACTCGACAATTATAATCACCTTTCCACTATTAAATAACTTTATATTCACGTGTGTATTTATTGTAGCCAAGCTGTGAAATAATCATCTGTTGACATTCGCCGGTTTAAACAATGCACCTGCCTTTAAAAGGCATCATTTAAAGCGCTTTTTCTTTTACTTTTCGTTTCATTTATTTTAGCAGCGGTTTGAAAACAGTGTTGTGGTTTTTATTTTGCATCCAATTCCGTGATCAACTTTAGACTACATTGAATCAATATTATTCGGACATTGAATGTTCTCCCCTCTTTCTATAAAGCGTCTTCGGATATGTTGACGTCACAGTGTGATCATTTTGCTGTCGATCGGAGTGATTTGCTCGATTCGGCGCAAAATGTTGCTTATTGGAAGCGGAAGACTGCCCTGCACCCCGACTGTGGAAAGTGACTTTGAACTTGAACTTCATCTTGGCCATATTGCTCATGTGCGCACCGCACCGACACTAATGAGCCTGCACTAATTGTTTTGTGTGCATTGGTTGGAGCGTCCCTTCTGTCCGTCTGTCCGTCTGGATTTGCGCAAAGGACAAGCTTGTCAGAAATGAGGATGGTTTTGACGCTCAAGACAGCAGGTGACAATGAAAACGTGGCTCCAAATGCAAGCGTGGCTCCCGTGCTACTTCGTTTCATTTTCCACGAGGTGTGTGGTCTGGATGTTCTTTGGAATAAGTCGAGAACCCCCAACACTCATTTTTTTTGTGTGTGTGCAAAGGAAGTCTTTTAAATCAATGACTTCGCCAGCCTGCAAATTGGGGGGGGGGGGGGGGGGGGGGGGTGACACTTTAATGCGCACGTCGCGTGATGGTGTGACTATATGAAGTCAGGCATCCAAATGTACTTCTAAGATTTCCCCGTTGAATTAGTTCCCCCCCCCCCCCCCCCCCACTATGGCCTTGGCCTTTCTACTCTCCTCTGCCTATAAATGGAAACACACGACAAACGACATCAAAATGTTTGCCGCAGTGAAGCAGTATGGCGAAAAGTGTTTTTCCACTTTGCTCCATAGACCAGCGACGGCATTTTATTCGAGGCGCGTGTACGCGTCACACGTGCAACACAACCGACTGTAAGATAGCATTCGCACCTAATTTATACATCTTCCTCCAGTGTCAATTAAACAAAATATAAATGAATAAATGGCCCCAGTCAGCCCCAAATTTAAACATCTCAGCATTCCAACTGAATTACTGTACCATTATCGTAGAACAAATCACCGTTGCGCTTCCTTGATTTTTGCGCGTCATGACCATAGGATCGAATGTTTGCAGCCACACACTGAGAATCGCTTTACCTTCGCAGAAAAACACACGACAGCAGACTCGCCCGAACCGGCTGGACCAAAGGTTCCTGCACGCAGTTCGGTTCGCTGAGGCAGGCCTCCCTCCCTTGGAGATGCGTTACTTCTCCCCCCCCCCCCCCCCCCTTTTCCTTCTCGGTAAACTTTAGTCTGTTGTACTCTTCGTGCATGCTCCGAAATGGCTCATCTCAAAAGGCGTATTAGGAAGGATTATAATAGTGAAAACTCTGTGATTACAGTATGTCGTCTTCAATGGCCCTGGGTGTTGTGATTTAAAAAAAAAAAAAAAAAAAAAAAAGCTTTATAATCCAAGTGGGATGTTTAATAACAGAGATGCGTCTGGAAAGTTGTGTGCACACACTCGCTTTTATTCGTGGTCTGCTTCGATTCTGCATGTTTCCTTTCGGGAAATATAAAAAAAAATAAAATAAATAAACTCACTTGAATTTTGCTATCAAATGCTTGCAAAATGTTGGAAGCAGCCCTAAGAATGTTTCAAGGTCATCTTTAAAGTAGACGACGAAATACACGCGCCGGCCAAAACACGAGGAACACTAACACTCTATTATTTTTGCCTTTCCAGAGATAATAATGCTCACTTTTGTTCGCAAAGATTAATGGAACATTGTTTATTACCGTGGTGTGCAGTGGGTAAAATTACACCGCATCATGCGAAAGGGATTCTAATATGTGGTTTTACTCTTAATACATGAGAGGGGAATCATGTTGGACACACATTTGCGTATGATGCAATGCGCTCACACGCAACAAACTTCCAGCACAAAATAAACATGACTACCGTGTGATCAAAACCATGAGCGTGCATCGTAAAAAGAGGAATTGTCGATAGTTTAATATTGTTTCTTGAACCCGATGAGAAAAGCATTCTGTCGGAGCCATAATAGTCATTGTGACGTCACGTGTTGTGACGCAGCTCTTGTTTTGGCATTAAGTTGTGCAGGTGTACCTAATGAAGTGGCCAGTGAGTTCTTCTGTTGTTGTTGTTTTTTGAAGTTGTTCTCTGCGTTTTAAGAAAAGTTATACTACGCTGTGCCTTCTCTGTGACGTTCACGTACACGCGGAAATATGGCTGAATCACACTCACACGTGGACCATCTTTTATTCGTGTTGCTCGCTTGCGCATTGCAAATCGACTCCCTCCTATCAACTTGTTAGAGTGCAGTCATAATGTGCAATCAAAAACGAGGAAAGATTTTTCAAAATGTCTGCCGAAGATGATTGCCTCGACAACTTGGTGCTAAATAATCACAGTGAGTGTAATAGTTTTGTTTTGGTTTTGATTTTGATTTTTTTTCCAAACTATAACGACACCCTTACGTTTGCATGATTATATTATGGGATTTGACGGGGTGTGATACGAATGGGCAGAGGAGTGTTTCGCTCTTGTGTGAGTCTGCAGGCTGAGATGATTGACGATGAACGTGTGTGTCTTTTGTCTGCGAGGAGCCACCGCCGCCTCTCTTAACTTGAACTTGGACTTCCGACGAGCCGCGCCGTGCCCAGGATTTATTTAGTCTGCTCTCGGGCTGCACCTCACTGCGGCGATCGATGTTTTGTCGCGTGGATGTGCAGGCCCCCCACCCACCAGCCACTCGCCCTTAAAGGACTCGCTGAAGACGACAAGACACTCGACTTGACATTTTCTTTCGTAGATGTGATGCGGCGAAAAGATAATATCTTGGCGACTATATCGCCCCTTAGACCAGAGTTGGAACAGTACTCCAACGTACACATTATGACGTAGGCCAATAGTTTATTCGTGCTCAACCGTAGGTAAATATCACAGTGTTTTATCAGTACATGGTTTAATATAGCTATATCCACAAGTATATGATTATCTGTATAGCATGTATGGGTGTGTGTGGGGGTGGGGGGGGGGGGGGGGGGGGGGGGGGGCTTCCTCTTTCTTCTTCGCTCCACTCCCGTACAGTGTTTCACGGATGCAACGTAAACTACACTCACTGAACACGACATTGAGTACATTCTAATACAAAAAAAATGGGGAAGATTTTGTCTTCTACAATAGAAAATTCTGTTTTCATCTCGTGGAAAAAAATTATGTTTAGCTGCATGAAATGGGCACAAAGAAAAACCAAAAAAAACAAAAAAACAAAAATAAATAAATAAATTTAAAAAATAAATAAATATATATATATATATATATATATATATATATATATATATATATATTCGGGTGAGTGAAAAGTAACTTGAAGGGCTTGTGATTTATTTCTGAACTATAATTATGACAAGAAATGAACATGAGAAGAAAGTGTATTGCATGGAGTTTTATTTCAAATTCGATGTGGGCGCCAGTTGGAACCGCGTTCACTGATTTCACAAGGAACTCCCGCGTGATGGAACACAGAACTTCTCGAATTCGCCCTTCAAGTTCTTCCAAAGTCGTCGGTTTGGTCGAAAAGACTTGCTCCATACATCATGGCACAAACAGACCACAAAAAAAAAAAAAAATGAGAGAAAAGAAATATTACAAAATATGAATAAATTATTAGTATTTTAAAATGGGGAGTTCCTTTTCAATCACCCCGTATAAAAAAAAATAATAATTAAAAAAAAAAAATCTTGCAAGGTGATTCAGCTAGTGTAGTTGTACGTCACTACAAACCTCAACCCCAATAATAAACATATTAAATGAATTGCTCTCCGGCAGTGTGAATTGTTGACATTTTTGATGCGTCGCCTGCTTTTGTTCGTTTTCGTGAGCGCGTGTGTACCAACAGGTGTTCCTAATGTTGTGGCCTTGGCGTGTGCAATACACATAGGCGACATAGCTCAGAATCATTGAAATAGGAGGTGTCTTATATGAGTCGGATTTGAATCAGACTTTGGATTTATCCGTACTAATTCAATCCTGCATACCAATATCATATATGTATACTTCTAGTTGATTGAAGTCAAACGAAAACAGGCATTGTTACATTTGCAAGAGTTGATTTTGAAACAGTTTTCCACTCTTGTTTCCGCAGATGATGCAGGGCTACCTATGCTGTGCACTGAAGTGTTGAATATAGCCTCTTTAAAAATAAAAAATAAATCACGCTTACAGACAATATTTGGAGCACATAGCATGTACACAAATTCAGAAATGAATTCGATTCAGATGTCTCCATATTGCATATTTTGAATTCAGTCGTGTATCTATATTGGTGCTGACAGAAAGCGACGCAATCACACCCAATATTTTCAATGCTTTACTATTGCTATTACCATAACAAAAGGTTATGGCGCTCAAGGGTGAAGTTGAAACGTGTTCAATTGGAAGGCAAATAGTTGGTGGCGCTGGACTCATTTTCTCGCGTCACCTTGCCACTCTAATGACGCAGTGCGTGCAAACGAACAGTGCACACACATCCGCAGGATGATTTAGTTTTCAAGATGAAGAAAACCCTTGCGCACGTGTGCCGCATCTGTCAATGGAAATAACCAATTTTTCCACACTGAAAAAGAATGCTTTGAATTTACTTCATTTGAACATGTGCATCGGTTGCACGCAATTAAAATGTGGTACAATGACGTTGTTGTGTTTTTTTTGTTGTTTGTTGTTTTTTGGGGGGGGGGGTTGGATTTTTTTTTTTTAATTATGTCACTTTATCCCTTTTCAATCGTGTGCCGCCGATCTACATGTTCAAATTCAGTCAATTCAAAGGACTCTTTCTTTGAGCGAACGTGTTGAAATATTTTAGTTCAATTAACATGTGCCACCCACCTCCCCGCGCACACGCGCACGCGCACGCCCCGACACACTGCAGCGGAAAGCATTGAAGGCCTGAAAGAGGACACTTGAATTTCTGCTCTTGTCGTTTGACGAATATTTGGGCTCATGGCCACGCGAGTCATCCAAACGTCCCGTGACTTGGATGCGCCGCTGTATACAGTTCATGGGGTTTGAGCAATGGTGCGGCGTGATGTGTGGAAGGTAAAAGTTCTCGTGGAACGTGGCAGGAATTTGCTCATCCTAATACGTGATCAAAAAAACAACAACAACAACAACAACAACAACAAAAAACCTAAACACACACTCCTATTTTAAACGTTCTGTTTCTCTGACCCCGCCATTCCATGGCATTCGTCTCCATGGGCTCTACCAGCATTTTTTAAAAATCTCGATTCCAACCCAAAAAGTCAAAAACACCCAAATTAGACGCTGCTTTAGTTTTGTTTGTTTGTTTTCCTTCTTTTTTTTTTTGTCAGTCTCACGAGAGAGAACAGCTTAGAACTACTTGAAACTTCCTCTTGTGGTTCAAAAATAGCTGACACACACAGGCAACCTACGCCCCGCTATATTATACAGTAGGTACACCTGCACACTCCAATGCAATTGAGAGGGAAATAAATCTGCCTGGTTAAAGAGAGGAATTTTGACTGAAACCGCCAAATTGTTATTACAGGAAAAAATATTGCCGGTGCACTGCTGAGAGCTGTTTCTGATACATAACTTGCATGTAGCAAAATGACACAACTGAAATACAAGTACAAGTAGAAACATGATCATACAGGTATATATGATGCCACCAATAGATGCTTATGAATATGATGCAGTTGAAAACGGCGCATTCTGATCTTTTGCTATTTTCCTCCACACAGCTCTGGTATTGGATCCATTTTGTTTCTGCAGGTGTACCTAATGGTGTGGCCGATGAAGGGACTTTCAATGACGGAGAAACTTACTTTTTGTAGCAGCCAACGTTGCATCCAGTCTAGTCACAAAAAAAAAAAAGTAGAAGCTCAATGGAAGACAGAGACACGCACACAAACCTCCAGCAATCGCGACTCACACTGATACCACTTACCGGCTGCACCGTCGCCTTTATGCCCAGTTAAATGAATTTTGTCACTCTCATTTGCGTTCATTCATTCAAGGAAAGACCAGACGCGCTCAATTAATTTCACTCATTGTTGACCACGTTGAAATATGTGCATCGAGGTTCTTTGTTATTGATTGAATTTATTTTTTTTCCATTTTTGCTGCATTATTACCGACGCGTTTACTGACACTATTAGTTGTGTGTTGTGTGTATGCTCACCGCAAAGCTGCAAGCATTTCCTCGTGCACGGTGCAGCCTCCCTATATGTACCTGATGCCACACCCTCCCGGAACGTTTCTCGCTCTGAGATTCATGCCTGTGGATTTTTATTCGACTTAATCTCAGCAGTGAACATGGCGTGTTTTACTTGCACATGCAACCGAAGCCCACTAAACAGAGCAAAGAGTATCCCTTGTCTGCAGTCTCGTGTGGAGTACTGCCGGTCGAAACGGGCTCGTTGAGATAATGCACGGGCACTGTCATGCGCCCCGTGCAGCCATACTTCCTGAGAGCGGAAGCCGCAGGTAGGCAACATTTGAGTGGGCATGGATGCCATCCCCTCCCCCACGCACAGACCTTCACTCCAGACACCTTCTGTCTGGAAGCACATGAAGTCTGCTTGTTAAGATATTTACGACAACACGCCGTGGCTGCTGGTTAAGATAGTCATAGTCACCACTTCGCGGTGACTATCGTCCTGAATGGAAGGGGAACATGCATACCGCTTTAAGTCATGGGGAGCCGGTTCGCCCCTTCAAATAGATGGGACTGTACTTTCGAATGATTTTCAGGATAATCAAATAAATCAATACGAACTTGCACGTGTTTGTAAAATGTGTAGTTTGCCACGTTTTTTAGCATTTCTCCTCGCGTGCATGTCCACGCCAGCCTCCTCTCCAAACACATCCACGTCAGTTTGCAAACCCGTTGCAGACTTGCGTCATACATGGAAAGAATAAAAGAGAATGTATACTTTATCAATGATCATTTTCAAGCATATTTTCATTTGCTTGGTATGTTCTCACGTTCAATATACGTTCGTCCATATACCGCACAGACTGCTAACAATAAAAACACTTCCTGAAAAAAAATAAATCCATTTTTCTAAATAGTGTTGTATTTTTTAAAAATGTGAATTGTTTGAGGGAGGGGATTGTGTACAATTGTAAGGCGGCTTAAGTGTGGCGAAACTTTCAATTCAAATCGTAACAGAAGTTAGGTCCATCTGAAACTTTTCTCGTTGCGAGGCATGAGAAACGATCGCCGTTCTAAAAGTCATTTCGAAGTGTCTCAGTGCTCTGGTGCGATATGATTTACTCCTGCCCTCGCCATCATTACATCAAACTATTGCAAACATTATACGCCATTCCTTGTTGCTATTCGATTATTAGCTTTGGCCATTTTCTATTTTCACTGACCCCAAAAATATTATTTATTTATTTGATCATTTGTTTTTGAGCAAAAGCAGTTAGTCTTAATGAGTGTAGATGAATTGTTTCTATAGAATGTTGACCTTTTTATTGAATAGTGTTCGTGTATAGCAAGGTGCTGAACTATAAATATGCTATATATATATATATATATATATATTATTTCTGCAATCCTTGACGATTATCTTTTACAAACACAATATCCTAGTAAGAAATAGTTGACTAAATCGAGAAAGTAACAAAAATGAAATAAAATAGCCCATTGGCTCGTGTGAGTAGAGCAAAGGAATGAGTTTGAGCGGAACCACTTCCTTCGTAGAGCTGCAGCACTTTTTCTTTTTTCTTTTTCTTTTTTCTTTTTTTCAATCGTGGAACCCTTTTCCATATCAACTCGTGATGATGTGGAGCTGCCTTCACACACAGCAAAGGTTTGAGACTCAGCGCCTCTAAATAACAACTAGTTTGCATAGTGTGAAGTTCATACTTGTCTGTCTAGACTCTGATTACGTCTCTGTTTGTCTGTGTTTTTTTACCTTGACCTTGGACTTCCGTGCAGCTGCCGCCTAGATGCGCCCTTCGTGCTTGTGTTTTTCCTTAAGACAAAAGACCTATAGTCCCTCTCCTCAAAATGACAGGGGAGGTGGCGGGCACACACACACACACACACACACACACACACACACACGACGGCAACATTTCCCATGACAACTCAGCAATGCAAAAAAACAAAAAAAAATAGTGATCAACTAAAGACGCTCAAAGGCGGTCAGCTTGCTCATGAGATAGCCAGTGCAAAACGTCCACTTCATGAATAGTGTAATCTGTACACGACAAGGAACACGGCGCATTTCCTACTTTGGCTTTCTCAAAACTGGGACGCGAGTGGATTCAACTAAAAAAAAGCATTTTGTCAAATACTTGCGCAATTCTAGCATGGCGTCTAATTTAAGACACAACGGTCTGCTTGTTCTTATTTTAATTTGGGGGGCTTGAAGCGTCAGCATCCAGTAATGCGCCCCTTATGAATGGACCGCAGTAAGCCTCGCTTGAATAATACTGCGGTGAAAATGCATGCTTTTTTTTTTTTTTAGCCATTTTTGTGACAGAAATCAAAACGTTAACGTGCTAAAGTGATGTCCCTGGAGGAAAAATATACATATATATATATATATATATATATATATATATATATATATATATATATTAGTACAGTGGTGACATACTTACCTAGAATGACAATGAGAAAAAGACGCACAGGTCTATTTCTCGCTCAACTAATCATTATTAGTTACTATTAGTATTATTTTGGGCATGCTGGGAAATGGCTTGTATGACTTGTTGAACAATAGTTACGTTTGCGTTGATTAATGAGTCTTTATCTGATTTTTTTGAAAATGTCTATATGAATGCAGCTCTTAGATGTCATTTCAGATGGTATGTTTGTTTTTGTATTATGCTGCTGTTAAGTCACAGATGGGAGACATCCGCCTCTTACCTCTACAGATTTGGGAATATTGAAATAAATGAATAGACAAGTAAAATGACATTTTCACCTTAACAATAATAGCTTATTTTAAAATACTCTGAAAGGCGTCCCATTTTGTGCCTTTTTGCTTATTTCCCATTTTGCCATATCCATTCCACAAAGCAAAAGTAAATGACACCGGTTGCGGACCTTTCAAGACTTTTAAAAGCTCTATATTGGGGGGAAATATAGAATAGATGTTTTTTTTTTTTTGTGTGCACTTTGACTTGATCCCTTCCGCAAATCAACAGGTAAGTGCACCGTATAACCACCTCCTGGCGCCTTTTAAACGTTTTTTGATGACTATGGAGCGTGAATGCTGTATTCTCTTGATTATCGTTACGGGTGCTGACTGCCTTTGCAACTGCTTTAACAAATCATGACCTTGGCATGCCTTTTGCAAGACTATTAGACCAGAATGTGAATTGAACGTGTGTTTATTACACATTGCCAGTGCCTCACTAAGATGGATCGCTTTCTTTCCAGAAAGCAACCGTTAAAAAAAATAAATAAATAAATACAATAAAAAAACACTTTTATGCACTACAGTAACGCGTTCTGGTGGGAATTTGTAGAAAAAGCAACACAAGACCAGAGTGTCGTATTTGTTGCCTTTTGCCCAAGACGGCCTTTTTCGGTGCTTGGAAGCCGGTTTAAAATTCCCAGATTGTTTTCATTTGCAGCAGTCGCCCCACTGTGCGAATTTCCCTTTAAGGGCGTGAGGCTGGCCGCTCGGAGCCAATGGCAGCGCCGCGTGGCGTGCGGAAGAAGCGTCCACATGCGAGCCAGCGGCTCTTAAAGGGCTCACTGGCTCGCTGTGGCGCTGCAAATGTGCGCCGAGCCGAGGACCTGTTAGCGTATCACGTGCCACATCCTTAATGAAGTGGACACACGAGGGGCGCCCGTGTGCGCATGCGCCGGGTGTAAAAATGTAGTTGGAAATGAGGTGCCCGTCTCGGAGAAGTCGACTTTTAAAAAGCATCGGCAGCCCCTGATATGACGACTTCGCTGCTGGTGCATCCACGCTGGGCGGACAGCTTGATGTACGTTTATGAAAAAAGCCCGAATGAAAGCGGCCCGAATAAAAACCAAACAATGGAGGGACTGAGCGCTAATTGCCCCGCGACTCACTGCAGGGACCTGATGTCGCACCCAGCCCTGGGACGACACTCCGGCCCCATCGCGACCCACCAAGGCTCCGTCTACTCGGATATTTCCTCGCCGGACACCGCTCGCCAGTGTCCCGCCACGCAGTCGTCCTCGGGCGCCCCGCTCAGCTACGGCTACCCGTTCGGGGGGCCCTACTACGGCTGTCGGCTGTCCCACTCGCAGCAGAAGCCGTGCTCGTACCACCCCGCGGACAAATACGCAGAGCCCACCACGGCGCTGCCCACCGAGGAACTGTCGAGCCGAGCCAAAGAGTTTGCCTTCTACCCCAGCTTCGCCAGCTCGTACCAGGCCGTGCCGGGATATCTGGACGTGTCGGTGGTGCCCGGCATCAGCGGCCACCCCGAGCCGAGGCACGACGCCCTCATCCCCATGGAGGGCTACCAGCACTGGGCTCTCTCCAATGGCTGGGATGGGCAGGTGTACTGCTCCAAGGACCAGACGCAGTCGAACCATCTGTGGAAGTCGCCATTTCCAGGTAAATCACCTTTCCTTTGAGTTCTCCGTACATCGCCATTTATTGTATTGATTGATTGATTGTTTTTTTGTTTTTTTAGGGGGGTGGGGGTGGCGTGGGACAAAGTCATCGGGGCTATTTTCAACGTGACCACTTTATTTCCACTCGGATATTTGTTGTTTGCATATTTAATGTGATCGTGTTCCGCTAGAAAACACACCGAAGGTGCCCTCACTGTGCCAGATAAACAAACACCTCGCAACCTCCATTTATTTATTCCTTAGCTATTTTAAAGATGCATTGTTCTTCAGCTTGTCAAAACCCATACGTGCTTTCAAAAAATGAGGAAGAAGAAAAAAAACAAAGGGAGTTATACAGTGAACTTCAGGGCGTGACTTCAGAAAACAACCTTTTTTTGAGGTCATGCGATGGATGAACACAAGTTGGGTTTTCAGTCACGCAGAATAAAAGAAGAGCAGTGCAAACCTTTGCTCCCTTTATGACAAGATGGTGACTTTGCTTGTTTGGACTGTGCCAATAAACCTCAACGCCCTGTGATGTGTTGTATATATCAGGACCCACTTGTGTTGCACACGCACGCACGCACGCACACACACACACACACACACACACACACACACACACACACGTATAAATACTTCGGCATCACGTTACACATGCACAGAAATGGTTCATTGCGAAGCTTGCCTTATTATAATACATGAATTTGCTTCGCTTACGATTGTGTCAAACGCACATGTCCTCTAAGCTCTATTATAAGGTGTTTACTGTACTGCTTCGTTATGAGCATTAATGCCATACAGGGTTACTAATCACATGTGAACCCAACTTGCCCATATACAACATTTAGCTCCCTCTGTAAGGGAATAGAGCCCCGCGAAGACACATGTACTGTTTTGCTTCCAGATGACAAGCCAGGCACCCAAGAAGCTCCACTTAGTAATCCCCCACGTTGTTTAGCGCCATGAATGCTTCTTGGTGACTAACACCCAACCCAGGAGACACACCAGAACAGCAATATTCATCATCATCATTTTTTTTTTTTTTTTTTTTTTACCCTACTAATTCTATTTAGTCCCCTAAATCTATATCATCTTTTATCCTCGCTGCCCAAATCTAATTTTGCAGATTTTAATATTTATTTCGAAGCAGCATAACACATTTAAAATACTGAGACATTTCACAAATGAGCTCCCTAAACAACTATAGAGCAATTTTGAAAAGAAATAAAATCATTTCAAACTAATTTGTCATCATTTTTTTTAACACGACAAAAACGACTTGTCGATGGTCACAAATGGCAATTTTCCCTCAATGCAGTGTCGCTGTCAAGGCCCCCTGTGCGCTTCGGACGCTACTATTGTTCGCGCTTGACAGTATTACCCACAATTCCTTGAGACACCTCTTGCACACATCACATGCCGCTGGTTTAATTTAGCTCAGCAGGTTCGATATTGACGTGCAGCATTGTCGAAATTAGACTGTGACATGAGGGATTAGATAGATAGAGAGAGAGAGAGAGAGAGAGAGAGAGAGAGAGAGGGAGAGAGAGACAGAGAGCGTCAGATAGAAGGAAATGAAGGTACAGACAGCATTCATGTGGTGTTCGTTTCTTCGAGTTGCCTTAATTATAGTCGCTGCGTGTTTGCACACCAAATGCGAGCCATGCCACGATGAATAATTTCACGAGGGTGCAGCCGGTCTCCATTCATAAACGTTGTCGTCTTCCGTTCATTTCGTCGCCATCCCCAGGTGACATTTGTGTGCCATGATGGATGTGCGTTTGACCTTGTCCTCTCTCGCTCCTCTCCTCCATGCAGACGTGGTGCCCCTGCCGCCCGAGGTGAGCAGTTACCGTCGCGGCCGTAAAAAGCGCGTCCCGTACACCAAGGTGCAGCTGAAGGAGCTGGAGAAGGAGTACGCGGCCAGCAAGTTCATCACCAAAGACAAGAGGAGACGCATCTCGGCCGCCACCAACCTCTCAGAGCGCCAAGTCACCATCTGGTTCCAGAACCGGCGTGTCAAGGAGAAGAAATTCGTCAGTAAAACCAAGAGCAACCACCTGCACACCACTTGATGTGACGGTCCACTCCACTCCACTCCACTCCTGCATTATATTTACCTCTCGCATCGGAAAGAAAATATCAAAGATCATCTTGGGTGTTTTTGATTTTAATTCCATCGCCATCAAAACACAAGACGGCCCATCGGTTTCAATTTAGAGATTAAGTCTCTAAAAACTGTGAAAATACTGAAAATTTACTCCATATTTGTTTCATATGACTGTACATATATAAATATATAATATTTAAAACGATATCTGTATTTCAAAGTCAAGTATTACTTGTTTTCTTTTTTTATTACTATTATTACGTTCTTATTTCTTCTCTCCAAACCAAATCACGAATGGACTAATGACGTTTAAAAAAAAAAAAAAAAAAAAGAAAAAAAGAACAAGACTGATTGATTGCTGACTTTTTAATTTCATTTTATTTGGGAAAGATAATTGCCATACTGACAGGAATGTTTGGGACTTTATGTCAGGTTGCAGCCTGAAGACTCAAACATTCAGGACGGCAAAAAAAAAAAAAAAAAAAAAAAAAAAAAAAAAAAAAAAAAAGAAAAGAGAAAGATGAGTTTTGGTGAAAACACTTTCTTTGAATATTCCCTTTGAATTTAAAAGCGACGATCGTCTACATGGGATTGTAAATTCTAAGCCTGCGATGTTGTTTATCTGTGTAGTGCAATGCCTTTTAATTATTTAATTCATATTACGTAGTATGGCCGAACTGTAAACTAGAGTATCCAGTACCTGTATGTTCTCCTTTTTCTCCCCCCCTTTTTTTTTTCCTTTTTTTTTTTTTGTCAAAGAAGGATTCTGTCATGCATCTGCAATGATTGTACAGCATTAAAGTCAGTGAGTATTACACATGGATGCACCCTCCCTTTATTTGTGTCGTGCCAAGCTTGTAACTTTGCTGCACTGTGTTGGTGTGCCGCTGGCCTGCTCGCTGCAGTATCCCGTTATGTTTTCATAAATAAATGATAATGAAAAATGATCACATATTCCAATCACTCAGCCACTAGCAGACACCCCCCCCCCCCCCACCCCACATCACTTGTCGTCTGCGCGTCGGCGTCCATGCCCGGCTCTCAGCACCATCGAGCGGATGTGCATGCAGCCCGATTAAAACTCTTATCAGGCATCATGGCGTCTGCCTGCTGTCAGCTCGTTGCACTCTCTTGTTGTCGTTTGCAAAATCTCCAATGATGGAGATTTTTTTTTCAGATATTTTTTTTAGCCGGACCTATTTGTTGTTGCACATCTATACATGAAATGGAGAGCGAAAACAACTCCAATCGTCCCTCTCGCCTTTGCTCTTTATTGCAGTTTTAAAAATCATTTATAATTATTACATACTATTTTTTTTTTGCAGTTTGTAGTTTAATATGGTATATATTATAGTATTAGTCGCACATTTACCTAGATTTAAATGACTGCAAATAGTTTATGCAGCGAAATGCAGAAGACAACTAATATCTAATTATGTTCTTCCCTCTCTCCTTTACTCTTGTTGTTTTTTAAAAAACAATTTCTAATTTTTATATACTATTCTTTGCCGTTTGGAGTTTAGTATGATATGGGTACTCTTATTGTATTAGTCGCACATTTTCTAGCCGGGTTTATTTTGTTGTTGCACATCTGCGGAACGGCTCCAAGTACTTTATGCAGCGAACCAAAGAGAGAAAACGACTGTTATATATTGTCGTGTTCTTCCCTTTCCTATTTCTTAATGTTTTTAAAATACTTTATAATTATGACATACTATTTTTTTTTTTTTTTTGCATTTTGTCGTTTAAGATGGTATATACAATTTTGTATGAGTTGTAAAGTCATATTTCACAAATAGATCCACGAAGTTGATGAGTTGCCTGCCAGTTGCTGATTTTCAACTTTTATACGATATGACAAATAACGCATTGGCCTTTAATTCCAGATAAGGATTTCGAGGAGCGGCACAAGTGAGACTTTGCATTGCACTTGAGGCTTCGCTTGAGATTCACGTTGACTGTTTTCAACTTCAAAAAGCGTTGTTTCACTAATGCGTTCCCTCTTAAAATATATACATAACATATACATATAAATATGGTATAATACCAAACAAAGGGTTATTTAGCCAAATGCACCATAGCAGAACTTCACACGGACAAAAAATAAATAAATAAATAAATAAAAAAAAAAACAAAAACAAAAAATATATATATATATATATATATATGGCATAACTGCAGTGCGGGCTCTTTTTAGTTTTGCCAAATGTGTTTGCCACATGCAAGCCCCGACGCCCATGAGGCCGCCGTCCTCAAATGTAGACGTGAAGTGTAGAAAAGTAGGAAGTTTGTAATGCCTCACCACGGGCAATTTAAAGTTTAGATTAGTTGAGATTACCTCAGGTTTTTCATTTGTGCTTTTATTGGTCCGAATAATCGATAAGTACTTGACATTGTTACTGTTTTCCTGGCTGGATTTATTTGATGAGTGAAATGTAGAGACATCCAGTTAAAAATATATTGTTTTAAAAAGGCTGTCATTATAGCCGGGTTGCAATCTGCTCGGCCATTTTCCGACTGCACCCAAACTTCTTTTCTCCCTCCTTCATCCTTTTAAGGTTGTTGATTGCAATCCAAGATGTCGTTGTTTTTCTCCCTGCACTTTTTGCACAGTTCTTGTGCAAAAGTTGGGGCTCGCCTGATTTTACCCTTGACCATGACTATGCAGTCACTTTGACCTTGACATGGCGGCAGAATGTGCATAATAAATAGGGGGCTGGACACCGATGCAGGCGGTTTGTTTGTGGCCAAACAAGGTGTTAGTTCCCCGTCTAGACAGCCATGCTTAATGACATGCCATAAATACATAAAAAAGGGGAAGTCAGGCGAAATCCTCTGGCCGCATTTCTGACCATCTCTCGAGGCCTCGCATTAACATTTGGTCTCTGCTCTTTTGTCTTTTTTTTTTTTTGCACTTTTGACAGAGGTCTTCCAAAAAGTGCTTCTTCTGCCGGGGGCTCATCGTGAGGTGTACATTATTGACCGGGGAGGACATTGAACCTCTCACACCAGTAGCACGAATCCACAGCGAGCAGCAGAAGAATGACGTGAATAACAACACGCAACAGAACTATTCCAAGGTATGGTCTTTTTTTTTTCTTCTTCTACACGTGGCTGCCGGCCACATGCACTTTTGTTTTGCTACTCGTATTTGTCATCTCATTAATGTCCTGACAACTTTGCACAATTACAATGCAAAATACAAAGTGTTGTCTCGTGCTATTATCGTTATTATTAGTCATCTGTGTTTGTTGAAGCGCATGCGAGATAGGCGGAACTAACATAGTTATGAATGTTTACATTTGAAGCTAGAGTGTATTTTTGTGACATTGCCAAAATAGCTCAATCAAAAATATATCACAGAACACAAATGTCCATCGTGCATACAAATCTATTTGTCAAGGTTGCAACCCTCAAAAAAAATTGAGTTTTTAAAAAAATAAGACTTATTGATGCATTCTCGAGCATTCACGTGTACACACGCTAAAATAATAATCATACATTTATGTGAATACAATCGGAAACGTGTCAATAAGATGAGTACGAGCAGCACAATGTAGTTTTGTGAAAGTTGTTTTTCTGCTTTGTAGTCTCACCAAACCATAAATTCCAGGGTAAAATGTATTTGTGCGATTCAAACTATCATACGTCGTATATGTATACAATTTGTCTTTTTTTTTTTTTTTTTTTTTAATCGTACATGCCAGAATTGAACTTTTGCTTCAATGCTAGGTTGTGCATTGTAATGTGTACGCTAATTTAATTTTTAAATCTCGAAAGAGTGCAAGCTGCGTTTGTGAGTGTGTGTGTGTGTGTGTGTGGGAGGGGGTGGGGTGGGGGGGTGGGGGGGGGGGGGTTTGGTGGAGGAGGAGTTGCAGGCCTCTGCCAGAGACATGAAAAGGGGGCTGATAACCTCTGGTGGTGACCAGAGGAAAATATCAGGAAGTGCCTGGCTGCTGCTATGGAAGCATAATTGTGAGCATTTCCCAGTGGTGTTTGCTCGCTTTGTGTTAAGTTTTCTTACTCTTGACTTTGTAGTGGACTCTTAAGAAAAAGGAAAAAAAAAATACAATCAATCAAAACTATCAGCACACGTGGCTCAGAACAAAAATGTAATTTTATACAAATGAATGGAGGCCTTCTTAGAGCAAATGGCAGCAGTGTCATTTCAGGCCACTGTGAACTTTTCTTTTCACTCGTTCTAATTGAATGCCATTTTAATATAAATAACAGAAAATAAATAAAATGCTTAATTTTAGATTAAGAAATAAATCTGACTGAGTGTATCAGACCCGGAAAGACTTTGATTGTAGACTTTCAGTTTTTAACTTTATAACACTTTTGTTTACACTCATTCTGATTTGATGCCCTTTTAATGTAAATACCAGAAAATGAATATAATGCTTAATTTTACATTTTAAAAAAAATCTGATTGAGTGTATCAGATCCGGAAAGCCTTTGACTTGAATACTTTCAGTTTTTAACCTTATGATACTTTTTTAAAAGTCTGTTCACATGACAACACTTTATAAAGTGTTTTTTTTAATTATTATTATTTAATGGCGCATTGTGATGTAACATATTCAATTTTAATCTTATTTGACAATGATGGCTAAAAATATAAGAAAAAGTATTCATGCAGAATTCCCGTCCACCAAACAATTAAAAAAGAAAACGTAAATATAAACGCTTCCCTACATAAACAAACACAAATAATTAAATAAAATAATTCAGTAGTTTTCTATTGCCAGCATGCATTTTTTGCTGTTATTAAATATAATTTTATAAGTTTTTACAAAGTGACGGTCAAGTTCAATTGAATTATTTGCACGTTCATGTAACATTTTATGTATTATGATGAATGACCTGACTTGTTTTTCTTTAGTTTGTTTCTTTTGCAATTGTATGGGGGCGGGGGGGGGGGGTATAAAAGCATATATTTAGATTCTCAGCAAAAGATTTTTGTTTTCATCACACTCACGTGTGTGTGTGTGTGTGCCTGTGCGTCCAGTGTCGTCGTCGTCGTTGTTGTTGTCGTTTCTGGGGCAGATTAAAGGATAATACCAAATTGAGTTTTTCAATTTAAACTTTAGCACCACTTGCTTGTTGTGCGGCTCCTCCGGCTGCTTCAATCCTTTGAAGGAAGCTTTAAAAAAAAAAAAAAAAAAAAAAAAAAAAGGATTGCACAAGGCCATAACAACCTGCCTTCACGGAATCAAAGAGAGAAAATGGAAAGAAAAGCCCTTTGTTTGGGGCTATTGCCCTGTCTGGACAGGACCAATGGATTCCAGGAGGCTAATTCCATTATCGAGGAGACGGTGTACTAGACAGTGACCTTGACTGTCTCTATGCTCGATATACTCGGGCTCTTTTTTTTTTTTTTTTTTTTTTTTTTAAGGCTTGCCTGGCTTTTTTCCCCCCTTGAATGAGAGCAAAAAGCAAATGGATCTCTGTGGGAGCCAGCCATGACATCATCCAGAGCACGCAATGGATGCCCCGAACAGACCCGCACGAGTTTGAAAGTCAAATGCGCACGTTTGGGAGCAGAGTACCCGGAGGACACCCAACACATGGCCCTCTTTTCTCCAAGGTATGAGGCGACTTCAGCCTTCGTGTCTCTCGCACCCATATGGCTGGCTGCGCAGGGCCATTTTGTAGAAAACGTCACACTGGATTGTTTGGCTTCTTGTATTTATTATTAGAAGCGTTACCAGGACGCATTAACGCTCTTCATGGGGCATTAGCTGTGATTAAAGAGGATTCTTAGCAGCGACGCACTAACGAGAAACAGCAGCGTGTAGCGACGCAAACTTTAAAAAAAAAAAAAAAAAAAAAAAAAAAAAAAAAAAAAACATATGTAAAATATTTTTTTTAGCATCTCCACTTTAACCATTTTTCCTGTATGGTCTTTCTCTATTTATGCCACGTGTGGTGCGATGAGATACAACATCAGCTTTCTGCTCTCAAATGTCGTCGGGGTTGCATAAAATAAAAAAAATAAAAATAATAAACATGAGGTTTCTTCAAATACTGTTCTCACATAACACTGTACATTTGGAGCATGGAACGATCACTTTTTAAGGCACGCACACAAGCAGCCCCTCACATACTTGTTAATGACAGAGCTGACACTTTTATGTATTCGTGTGTTTTCTATTTTTTTATTTTGATTCCTTACATTATTTTTTTAGGCCAACTAACTAGTCCACGCAATCAACACGCTCTCTCTCTCTCTCTCTCTCTCTCACACACACACAAAGTGCGAAAACTTCAAATATATTGTGTATAATTTATCCACACGAGTTAGACTGATGTAAAGTATTTTTTTCTAAAGTTTGACAAAGCCAAAATCGTCTATTTTGAGTTCAAAACCAAGTTCAAGCAACCGTGAACTTGGCTTGGTCATACATGACAGCCGCTTTTTTTTAAAAATAACAATTAGAATGATTGTTTTCCTAATACTCATGAAACAGTCAAACTATGTTCTGACTGTGTAACTTCGACAAACTTTAATAATGTAGCAGTTTGATAGTTTTTTAATTTTTTAATTTTTTACTTTTTTAAAATTTCTTTTATTTTTTTTACTTTTTACTATTATGTTCGGCAAGTT
Source organism: Phycodurus eques (assembly GCF_024500275.1). Classification (NCBI taxonomy): domain Eukaryota; kingdom Metazoa; phylum Chordata; class Actinopteri; order Syngnathiformes; family Syngnathidae; genus Phycodurus; species Phycodurus eques. The sequence continues at coordinate 8,507,289 of NC_084525.1, read as the reverse complement.
AAGTAAACTAAGAATCTGGTGTGTAATTGCGCCTGTACAATTGTTGGTGAATTGATACAAAAAGTTCTGATCGATTTTATGGTTCAGTGGAGTTTGTGAGCCTGACTGTTCGAACCTGTTGGATAGTTTAATGATCAATATATACACGATGTCTTTAAGTGGAACAAAGTATTTATTTGTGACATTTTCCCCAATTGAAAAAAAAAAAACAAAAAAAAAAACAAAAAAAAATTAAATTTGATTCAAGATGCCCCAAAAATGTTTGTATAAGTTCTCTAGAAGTGAGTCCACAAATCAACTAATTAGCGCAGACAGAGACTTGCTGGCCGAATCAGTTAAGTATCCCCTGCTATCCTGTAAAAATCATATAAAAGAATTGTGAGAGGGATAACAATCCCACCAGAGTTAGTCAGTGTGTGGTTTTATTGGAGGTATCTGTTAAACGTGTTCATGTGAGGTGTACTATAGAATATTAGGTGAAATATACCCTCTTAAAGTAACCTTGGAGAACCCCCCCCCCCACACACACCTCCTCCCCCCCCCCCCTTTTTTTTTTTTTTTTTTTTTTTTTTACGGAGGCACTGGGTTCAACCTGCTGACCCTCTCTTACTGTAAATACGGCAATGAGCATCAGTCCTGTATTTAAAACAAGCTTGTAAAGTTGGGACATCACGTCTTTATGTGACAAGGAATTCAACCATTATGTGGTACAAGATGCCACATGAAAACCCTCATTCAGGAAAACAAAACAAACAAACAAAACAAAACAAAAAAACAGTTTTTCATGCAATAGAGCGTTTAACAAAAAAAATAAAAACTTTTGCCATCTTGTAAAGGTATTAAACGAGACCACGGCCAGCTACTTTAGTGCGGTAGGTTTAAAAAGGAGAAGAAATAAAAAAGGGAAAAAAAAAAAAAAAAAAAGCAGGACTGGCTTCTTTTGGTCTCATGGCTCAAGTCAAGAAAGAAACAAGATTGTAGAATTTTATAAAAAGGTTTATGGTATTTTTAAAAAGCATATAAAGCTCAGATATATACAAGTGAATGTTTTGTTTTGTCTGAGCCGGAGCGAGTGGGTGGTACCCCGTACAGCAGAAGTTGGCCTGGACACGTGGTCTCAGGGTGACCAATCAGACGCCCCCCCAGGTTTAACTATGTTAAATGTCAGATTGCAATAAACTAGAAGCTGTTGGTCGGGCCCGCGGAAATGGGCGAACATAATCTCCTTAATCCGGGGTTTGTGGGACCTTTGGTAAACATCCACACCGGAGACACCTTTTATTTCCCCAATTTTCGAGCCTCGGGGGGACAACTGGCGGGGCTACCGTCTCTCTCCTATCCGAGGAGGGACAACGTTTGCTCCCTCCCGTGGAATCCTTCGGAGCCGTGCAATGGATACTCCCAATCCTACTTCAGCAGCCCCGTTTCCATTAACCCCTCGTTCAACCGCTCGTGTGAGATCAGCAGAGCCGAGGAGGCCAAGTGTTACTACAGTAACGGCGCCCGGGAGGCGTGCGGCGGCGGCGGCGGCGGCGGCGGAGGAGGAGGCTCGGGCTCGGGCTCAGGTGGCCTCAAGCGGGAGGACAGGGCGAGGGACACATCCTCCGCATCCTTAACATCCGAGCACGGGATGCACGCCGTGATCGGCGCCGCGGCAGGCTCCGGCGCCTCAGCTGCAGCCGCCTTCGCCAAATACGAGTACGGCAACGAGCAGCTGACGCAGGACCCTCCGTCCTGTCAGTCCTTGGAGTCCGACTCCAGCTCGTCCCTGCTCAACGAGAGCAGCAAGCCCCCATCCGGCGACGCGCAGAGCCTGGTGTCCCCGGGAAGCCACGCGAGCAACATAGCCGCAGGCGGAGGTGGGTGCTTTCCATTTCATATGCCAAATGTGTTCCTACAAACGCATACGAGTGCAGAAAAGCGTTAATTAGTGCCGGTCACCGTCAATGTTGTGGCGACTGCAGGAGCACTTGCGTGGTGCGCACACGCCACTAGGGGTTGCCCTCAAAATACTCCACGCGCCATGTGCTTTTCTGCCTTCACTCCACCGTGGAGCCCCCTTTTTCCAAAGCACATCATCTTTGTCGGCGGGCCCCCTCGCACGCATGCACGCACCTCGCCTGTGACTTTTGTCTTTTGGTGGCCGCTTCAAAGTGGCGCGCCCACGTTCACGTTGCGCTTTAATTAAAAGGAAAAATATAAATATATATATATATATATATATATATGGAGAGAGATCCGCCCCGCGTGAATGCCTCGAGACGAGGTTTTTTTTTCTCGCTCTTGTTTTTAATGAGTTGTAAACGGGATTAATATCTGTTGCATGTGTACTCAACGCTAATTTAACGTGCTCAGAAACTGGCATATAAAGCAAGCAGGGGTTGATGATCACGTTAATGTAACTTTAACTGCAACAATAAAACTTTCTGCTGTGACGCAGAGCATGCTGCTATGCTGGAGGAATATGACAAATGAACACAACGAATAAATGTGGATGGATCTTTGTCCGACTTCCTTCCTACATTGCTGTTGGTTTCACGATGCTATCTGGAGCAAGAGATAAAACAAATTCCATTACGTTTCGTCTGCAGGATGTGACTGATTCCAGACGCTTCATTTCTCTGATTCGGAAACGTTTCCATTGCGTTTGCTATTAGACATCCATTTGTGGTTATTGCAACGTGATGGTTATGTTCAGCGAGCCCCCAGTAGTCTGACGCCCCTGCAGACTCCTCATAACCTTGGAGGTGACCGTGATTTTGCACCCCGTCCCCCACGCCCCCTCCTCCTCACCATCTTTCCCCCTCTTCCTTATCCAGGTGCCCCGTGGTATCCGATGCACACACGGACCAGGAAGAAGCGCAAACCTTACTCCAAACTTCAGCTGGCCGAACTGGAGGGTGAATTCATGCTGAACGAGTTCATCACCAGACAGCGGCGGAGGGAGCTCTCCGACCGGCTCAACCTCAGCGACCAGCAGGTGAAGATCTGGTTCCAGAACCGCAGGATGAAGAAGAAGAGACTCATGCTGAGGGAACAAGCGCTGGCCTACTTTTAGTGCTGATGCGGCTGCAGAAGGTGAATCAATAAGGCACTTCCCCTCCACCCCACCCAAAAAAAATTGAAAAAAAAAAAAAAATTAAAAAAATACAAATAAAAACAAGTAAAACAAAACAACAACAAAATAGCCAAACCTTCTGTGTTCGCTTGGTCTTCAAGTGCATGCACGGCCTCTCTTCGTCATCTTTCCAATTAAGCTCTATTCGTCCACCCTTTTCATTACCTTTCCATCTCTTCTCTACACGTGCCAGTGTATGACATTCAATCCTTGCTGTCATAGCACAAATCTGGGGAGCTTCTTCGAAATGAGGCAGAACTCCCCAATTTCAAGGCAGTGTGTTCGAACAAAGAGCCCAATTTGAAATAACACACTAAATGAGCTTTGCGTGTGTGCGTGTGCGCGCCCGTGCGCGCGCGCGCGTGTGTGAATGAGAAACGAAAAGGGCCTCTTTTGTTAAAAGCTCCGAAATAAAGCTATACATTCAAAAGAATCACCAGCACTTGCAGAGTGGTTGCATCCACGCAACCATTCCACTAATGGGATCAAATAGCAGCGTGGAATGTGTCCCGCCACAAACACAAACACGCGCACACAATTTGTATAGGACATCCCATAGTTTGGCCCACGCATTGTGCATGCATGGGCACGTTCATGGTCACGGGCAGGAAGTCTGCAGGAGGAGAGCCACGATTCAAACGCTGACAAATTCGCCATCTTGATGATTGGTGTGCATTACAATGACTGCAATGACATGTGCTCATCTGCTTTGATTGTACTGTTTCATTTCTATGACCTCTTAAGAATTGCTGCATGGATTCAATAATATTTTAGTTGACATATAATCTTTTAAACAACATTTCCATGTCCGCATTTAAAAAATATTATAGTTAAATGGAAATATGAATGCATTTAAGGCCTGATGGTGCCATTTGAGCAGGAGACTTTTTTTTTTTTTTTTTTTTTCCAGGCCTAAAATATAATTTCAGATGTTTTGGTGCTCACAATAAGTAGATATCTTAATGAATGAATAATAATAATAATAATGAATAATAATAATAATAATAATAATAATAATAATAATAATAATAATATAAGTATCTGTGTGTGCCCCCTTATAGCAGCGCGAACGCAGCGCGCCATCTGTCAAGTCCAACGAGTCAACTGTAGCAGTGAGCAATGTATTTGCAGCATGTTATTAATGTGAAATCACTACAAGTCATAATATGCGGGCCACTTTTTAATGTAGGTGACTTTTCTCTTGTAAATTCTCTCGCTGTCTTCTCTCTCTCTCTCTCTCTCTCTCTCTCTCTCTCTTTTATATTTTCTTCCTGTACAATTTGAAACGCGAGCAAGCGTCTTCGTCACCAACAAAGAATGTATGATGATTATTTACGTTATTCTACGAGGAAGGACGAACGGGCGCTGCGAGCTCTTCCTCGACGTCCTCGCCTGTTGTCCTCTTCCTACCTCGTACTCGTGCATAACTTTATCAAATGTAATGAAACATGTTACCCGCATTGTGTGGATCCCCGTTCCACGCAGGGTCCGTTATTGCTGTGTACTGGTGCTTTATGTTATCGATCGTCTTGAACAATAATGTCGCATTCCATCTAGCCTTTTTGTGGTCGTGTGGGAGTCGGAAATGTAGGCCTATTATATTATATACTGCCAAAAGTTTTCATATCTACAGAAGTATCCAAAAATGTTCAGTGTAGTAGTTGTTTGTTCTGATGGTTCCTTTTTTTCGTCCCTCATTTGCATTCCTTTCTTTGCGCTTGTAAGGATTGCTCCATTGTCTTGTATAGTAATGATATGAATGTATATGCGTACGGTCTTCAATAAACAGAATATTGCAACGTTTACGGCTGTTCCCGCAGTCTTGTCATTGGGGCCGGCCGAGCGGGATTATGTTACTGGACCCTGACCTGTTACATGCTCCCAAAATATAAGCGTCAGCGGCACTGAAGTGGAGATCTGAACAGTAATGGCACATTTGGAAGTATTTGAGGGGGTGTTTTGTTGGCACATAATTGCACACGCTGTGAACTCGAAGAATTAGGAGCCCACACAGGTTGGCCTTGCTTTATTAGGGCCGCCTGAATACAAAAAGGTACACGACAGAGGTGAGCTATATGCACCAGCCCTTGTACGGAGAAAACTCGCAACTAAAACATTGAAGCGTTCGCTCCTTTTCCTGCTATACGCAATGCATGATTTTCTCTCTCTCTCTCTCTCTCTCTCTCTCTCTCTCGTTCTTAACATGATTTCCTTTCAGCTTGAACTTAATATGGATCCGCCACAAGCCTGTAACGGTGTCGCTAAACATGCAACAGCTCTGTAAAGTCCCTAATGCTCCACAAACCCACTGGACCCACTATTTTTTTTTTTTTTTTTTTTGGGGGGGGGTTACATGCACCCCCACATCCTCTGGTTTGCACGCATGCATATTAAGCGGTTTATAAAAGTAGGCCTTATAAATGTATAGACGCAAAGCTCTCCCTACTGGCAAGGAAGAGTAAAGCAACGCCGGACTGCGTGTTGTGTGTGTCGCTGACAACATGTGTTTGCTTTCACCAATGGAACCGTTTGTTGTTGTCTTTTCACTTCACTCTCACTCGTCCCGCGAGGGTTTTTTTTTTTTTTTTTTTTTTTTGCACAGCTCAATTGGATCAATTAACTTAGTGGACGTGCCAGGACACGAATCGCTGTGAGCTGATAGGTGCGCGGTGCTTCAATTACTCACTTTTCTTTTCATACTTAAATTGTGGCCGCTGCATGTCTTTTTAATTCCACACACATTTGTTTCACGTTTTTTTTTTTAATGAATTTACTTATTTATTTTTCAATAATCGCCTCCAGTGTTATCGAAATGACGCAGAAGTCCTTATCGTTTCCACACAATGTTCGGTTGGCTCAATTGACACCATAATGACGTTTTAGAGTTTAAAAAAAATCCAAAAATAAAATCAAAAAATGTTAAACATCCTCGTCGGAATAGTTGGTGAAGCACTTTGTAGCCCGCAGATGATGACAAACAGCTGGAGATCTGGTTTGTCTGCGAGAATCCTCCACGTCAAAACTACTCCTATGTTTCACGTTTCTAACTTCAATCCACCTTACGCGTCTTGGCCCCGCGAGACCATATGGAGTTCCACAAAAAAAAAAAAAAAGATCTCACTCACATCTGGTCAAACTGGGACTTCAAGAAGATTTCCATTGTCACTCAAAACGTTTAATCTGGGGTACTTTTAATGAAACCTGCACTGTTTTGTGCGCAAACTGCGCCCTTTGCGACAAATGGTAACCAAGGCGATGAAAAAAAAACACAAAAAACAATGAGGTGGCTTCGAGTGATTTGATTGCGTCATAGCAGTAATGTTTTTAGCTGTCAAATGCGCAGTTGGGCATGAAAAGGACATAAACTGGTGCCTTCATATTTGTTTGTTGCTGCCTTGTTAAATGGCCCGCAGGGGCGTAATGGATGCAGAATGCCTCATCTCGCTGCTGACTTTGGCCTGCACATGCAGCTCTGCCGGGCACATTTCCAAGCGTCCAAGGTCAATCGGCGTTGAAAGCAAAACAGAAATAAATAAATAAACAAATAAAATACTCAAAAATAATTTTCACAAAGCCATCACAAACCACAATCATTGAATTCACGACACTAATACCACCACGCGTCCCGTGCACTTTAATGACATTAAAGATGGTTAAAAAGGCGTAATACTTCCTTTCAAATGGATTTTATAACCATGCGTCAACCGCACGTTAAGTTTAAAGCTTGTCATTGGTTTTTTTAAACTACTTTTTTTTGTGTTTGCCAATACTTTTCGACGTCTTTGTGGACTCTAACCCTAATCGTAAACCTAACCCTTCCTGCAGTTGAACTATGTAGGCTTCTTTCCGCCTGATGTCTCAACAGGCCGCTTTAACTTGAACCTGTACAACAAAACTTTGATGTGCATGCGTCACTTTGGCTGCATTGCCTCCCAATTTCGATTTCTCCCCTCTTGAATGTTTTTTTTTTTTTTTTTTTTTTTTTCCTTTCGCTTCTCCAGCTCTTCAGTGATTGCAGTAAGTCTCACGCAGTGTCCTAAAGATGAGCTTTTCATTCCTATATTTGCCTCCAGCGCCAGCGTGTGCATGTTTTCTAATTGGCAGTATTTCACCTTCCACCAATAAAAGAAAAAGTCCTGAAAAGAAAACATTGGTCAGTGCGGAGGAACCTTGAGACATCCTGATTGTAAAACCTCGCTGGGGCTTTGCAGGACTTGGAACAATGGCAGTGTCACTGCATGCTCAGGACTAAGTTTGACTTTGAGACTGACCAAATGTGTTTATGGCGGCCTGTCTCCACGTCGCAAAGGTCAGTGAGCTTCACGGTGCCCTTCGCAGAGAACTTGTGTCACATGGGTTCGGAGTCCCCCCCCCCCCCCCACAATCCCCCCGTCCCTGGAGCTGATCCGCAGGCCCTTTATGGCGCGGAGCTGGCGAGAAAAACACCAAGAAAAATACACGCTGTTTCTTGCCCAGTTGTGTGTGTGCTCGTGCGTGCACGTGGGGGTGTGCGCGTTTGTGTATACGGTTGAATTTTTTCCGAAAAGAGATCGGTCCATCTCACTTGTTTCCTTTCCAAGCTGTCATGTATTGATTTTGACATGATGTTAGATGAGTTGTCCCTATAGATTCCCGAGATCTTCACAACAAGCTTTTTAAACGCCCGTTTGCCAGGCGCGCGTCTCTCATCGACAAAAAAATAAAAAATAAAAAAAAGAAGAAAACCAAAAACGTTTCAAATTGATCCGCGTAGCGATTTTAGAATAATTGGCCAATCGACTCCATATCGTTATCTTTCATTTTTGGGGGGGCTTTTAGATTGTAAAACCAGGCGGAACTGTGGTGTTTACTTAGTTTAAAATCCATCTAGATACGTCTGTTTTTCAATCAAATTGTGTGAATAATTGGAAATATAATACACCCCCACGTCTCAATTCCCCCTCTAATTTTTAGAATTTCGAAAAAATATATATTTTGAGTGAGAGTGCGTGATGTCCCCCAACAAATTCAATGAAGGTCAAGTAGGCCATATTGAGCTGCGAAACTCGTATTTACGGAAATCACATTTTTTTTTGATTGCAGCACATTTCAAATAAATTTAGCACACGAGGCAAAATAGTTTGCACACACACACACACCCACACACACATTTAAAAATTTGTCAAAATGCAAAATAGGTTGTTGCCCATTCTCCGGATTCCCCCGCCCCCCCCCCCCCCCCCCCCCCCCAAAAAAATAATCAAAATCAACGTTTCAATATGTGCTTTTTCCTGTTCTTCCCTTGACGAACGAGATTTAAGACAAACAATTAACTTCAATCTCACTTGGCACTATTTAAAATCCACCACCTCCAAATAAATACAATTACATCACAACGAAGCTGATTAGATGTTCAAAATATACATGTAAAAATATACATTTCATTTTAAATTATATAATATACATTTCATTTTAAATTCGAAAACAATTGTTCATTTTCTCATCTTTTCTGATGACAACTTGAAATTATTTGATTGTCCTATGAATTAATTTGACATTATAATGATATGATTCAATTTGTCATCCTGACATTTTCTTTTCTGTGCACATTTAGCAGCCATCTAGTGAATTATAACAATTATCATTTATCTGTAGATGCAGTTCGTCCGGTGTTTGCTTATAAAATATTTATTTTTGCTGCAATTACTTTCATTAATAGTACATTTAATTGGAAGTACCAAACTGTTAGTGTTAAATATTGGTAATATCAGCATCATTTAGGCAATTACCCGAATAGTGCCGGAGGTCAAAACAGAAGCTCCAAAATATATTTAAATTTACAACAAGGCGTCTGATTCATTTCCATGTCTTAAATTTGATATTGACAGAATTCGACAATTTCAGCACAATTTTCTCCCAAATGAGCGTTCCTCTGCACGCTGCAAGATAACAATAAAATTAAACAAACATCCCATGTTTGTTTGTCCGCTGCGACCGTTGCTCGTGAGGTGAAATAATGTCATATTTAATCACAATTAATAATAATAATAACAATAATAATAAAGCGAACACTTGATTGTGAAAGCTTTATGTGGTAAGTGAAATACACTCTGGAGATGGCCCACAAAAACACGTCGCTTATCTTGTGACCTTATGTTGTGACCACAGAGGTTTCACGCTTGGTGCACTCACGCAGAGCTCAGTCAAATAAAATCCCCAAAAATAAAAATAATAATAATAAAAATAAAACAAGACCTGTTAGTGTGGCTTCAAAGTATTCGCAGCCTCGTGCAGCCAAGTTTAACTGGCCGACTTACATCCAATTAAAGTTATCTAGGCCATGCGGGGACAGTAACGTCATTACACGGGTTTTCCCCCAACATAGAGCCCGGCCCACAGTCGAAGAGATTGCTGCCCTTGCGTGTGCGTGTGTGTGAGTGTGTGTGCGTGTGTGTGTGGGTGGGTGTTTCCACTCGTGTTTTGGGATACTTGGACCCTGGGCGACGTCCAAAACCGACTTTATTTTGGAGGCGAGTTTCTTAACAAGAGGGTGACACCTCAGCTAAGCGTTGTAATTATGCAAGGAGGTTACAATGCTTGAATTCCACAGACTCGGTCGTAAAGGCAGTGCTGCGTCGACGTTGACAACACCTCCACCTAGCAGCTCTCAACCAAGATGGGACTATTATATGGCATAATCGCTACCATTTTACAGCAAAAAAAAAAAAAAAAAAAAGCTTTCGAGTCCGCGTGCTATTGATCACACTCCAAAGACATTTCTGTGCAAACAGGCTGCGCATTTGGTGCAAGCGCAAGCATCAGGCTGTGCCGGGTCCTACTGCGAGCGGAATATCAGCTGCTGCGAGTCAGCCATCCAAGGAAATAAACACATGATAAACCTCATTCTTCGGTAATCTACGCGCACCAGCGCGGCGATAGGCAGCCTTAAAACCCCCACTAGACAAATATTTCCAAGTGATGGACGTCAGCTGCTCACATTTTGACACATTATGACAAACGCCCCAATGTAAATGCTGCAAAAGGCCTATTGGCGGTGGCTTTAAACGCTTCAGTGCCTGCTGGGAAGTCGCCTCGGTTGCTTTCGTCACATTTTAACATATATCTGCAGTCTCAAGCTATTTGATTTTTTTTTTTTTTAATTCCAGTTTCCTTATTACTACATCACATGTTTATAGCCGCGGATCACGCACACATTCGTACAAAACACGCGTGAAATCATTATATATATATATATATATATATATATATATATATATATGCAACCTGACAACAGTCTAATTTATTTCACGTACCAGGAGTATAATTTTCTCGTCGGAGTCCCTGCAATCGACACTATATAACACCATGTGCCGCGCCACACCTCAAATAACGAACGTTACAGTATGTCTTGCGCAAAAATTCACGTTGGCCATGTTGTTCGTTTGCCTTCAAGAGCTTTGCTTCAAGTTTACACTGTTCCTTCCAATTGGACGACCAGAGATCATGTCAACGTGGAGGAGTTCGTTTGCTTGAGATTGCGACACTCAAAGCAAAATATACGCGCTGGTTGTGTTTTGTTGTGATTTGCGTAGAATATCTCCTTCTCCAAATTCCCCTCATTCTCAGCCTTTATGGTTTTTGCAGAACAAAAGGATTTAGTGTTACTACAGCCATTGGCGAGTTTTATGGTGGACGTATAGAGGCGATTTTTTTTTAGTGGTCAAATTCAAGTGCTGTGTCTGGACAGCTGTCTGCTTTCTTTGTACTTGGATGCATCATGTGAGACCACCTTTTGTCACTAAGGGTAGTAAACAAGCTAATGCCATTGCCACGTTTTTCAAACACGCACCACTGCGATGCTGTCTAACGCTATGTGAGCGAAATGGGACAATTCGACTGAAAACGCCGCTGTGTTGTTATAGGCGCTTGTGCAAGTTCTGCGATATCCAAATATTGGACAATAATTCAAAAGTCTACTGTAGGATTTCGGAAGTGTCCAATAATCATAAACAATGGACCATTTTATTAATTCCACCGTGTGATTGTATCTGTTAGTCTATAAAGACTCTAAGACGGCCCTCAACAGTACAATTAAAAGTTTACAACGAAGCAGGAAAGAACAAACAAACGCATCTTTTCAAACCACTCGTTAATTTATTTCAAAAACAAAAAAATAACAAAGGAAACAATCACACCCCCGCTGCTTAATGTCGACATTCTGCTGCAAAAAAAATAAATAAAACAAGATCACACATGCATCAGCTGGGACTTATTTACTTTTGGAGCCAAAATGTCGAAATCAGGAATATGTTTTTGTCCACAAAGAAGGCGAAGTACACGTAACGCTTATTGTTGCTGCACACCACAACATATGGAGATGACACATTCTTTAGCAACATGAGACTTTCACGCCGCGTGTGTCATGCGTTTCAACAGCTTTCTGTTAATAATAATAACAATAATCAATAGAATAATAATTATTATTATTATTCATTATTATTATTATTATTATTATTATTATTATTATATTCAAATAGAACTCATACCAGCTGAAGTGTTGTTTGCGTGAGTGTGACCGAGACATCATGTGCTTCACTGCTCGTACTTTCTGAAAGGACTTTCGTGTTTCCCCTCCTGATTCAAAAGCAAACCACATGTGACTCCATTGTGCGTAGTCACCAAACACATTTTGTGTATCCTGCGTGGGAAAAAAAATGTTAGTTTAACAACACGGATATTATAGAGGATGAAGGGCGAGAGGCATGCAACAATTTCATTTGAGTACAACCCCCCCCCCCCTCCCTCCCCCCCACCCCCAGTAAAATAGCATTTATAAGGAATTCATATGTTGCATAAAGCGCGCTGACACCTGTGTTTAATACTCACTACATGGTGCAACAGGCTCGTGTGGCCCACCAGTATGGAAATCAAATGGGAATCAAAACGCATCGTGAAGCCACTGACAGATTAGCGTGAAAGTGTCCCGGATGGTCCTGCGTGACGCGAAACCTGACTGCGATGGCCCCACCTGCGCGAATAGTCGCACGAAAAGAAAAATAACAAACAAACAAAAACTCAACTCAACTAAACAAACAAACAAAAAAAATCAACAGCATCAAGAAGCACGACTGAGCATATTTATTATGGTATGGAATTGCTTCTTTGACTGCTTGGCTACCCTGACATGCTTCCAGCCACTTTCTGAAGGCATATTTTATAGTTACTGTGTGTAAATGTCAGCGCCAATAATGCTGTGGATAAAATATAATGTGGAGGAAATGTTACAGGAGATGACCATGGTCCTTCAATGCAATAAAAAAAACAAAAACAAAAACATTAACAATAATCATAATGATGATCACAATAATGGCCCCTTACCTGTAAAACTCCATGATACTAGAATATGCTTAGGGGTGAGAGTGCCTTTCAACACACATAAACACAAGTACGAAGTCTCTGTGTCTAATGTCAAATCAAATCATATGTGCCGCTCCTGATTTCGGTGTATGAAAATGATTCCTTTGCACCCCCCTCCCTACCCCCCCCCCCCCCCCTACACATACATACACACACACACACCCCACACACACGCACACACTCACACACACACACACACACACACACACACACACACCCCAACCCCATGGATGTAACGAGCCCAACCACTCCTACACATGCAACTCTTCCAAATTGATATATGACAATATCTACTTTCGATCACGTGTCCACCAGGCGACTTAGACGGATTGCGCGTCATCTCGCCTTCCCAAAATTTTCTCGAGTGCTGCAGCTCGTATCCAAAACATCTTTATCGACGGAGCGCGAAAGATGTTTAACTCAGTGAACCTGGGCAACTTCTGCTCCCAGACGCGCAAGGACCGGACATCCGAATTTGGGGAAAGGACGGGCTGCGCGTCCAACCTCTACCTCCCCAGCTGCACCTACTACGTCCCCGAGTTCTCCGCCGTGTCGTCGTTCCTTCCGCAGGGCCCGTCCCGCCAGATCACCTACCCGTACTCCACCAACCTCTCTCAAGTGCAGCCGGTTCGCGAGGTGTCCTACGGTTTGGACCCGGCCAGCAAATGGCACCACCGGAGCAACTACGCGTCGTGCTACCCGGCGGGAGACGAGCTGGTGCATAGGGACTGTCTTCCGCCTTCCACCATGACGGAAATGCTCATGAAGAACGAGAGCGCGTACAACCACCATCACGCACATCACCACCACCACCACCCGGGCTCCAATCACCCCTCTGCGGGCTTCTACTCCGGCGTGGCCAAGAACAACGTCCTCCCGCAGGGCTTCGACCGCTTTTTCGAGACGGCGTACTGCAGCAGCACAGACAATCAGACGGACACTTGTTTACAAAAGGCCGAGGGGGGGAAGCTGCAAGGCGGCGGCGGCGGTGCCGGCGGTGCCGGCGGTGCCGGCGGTGCCGGAGGTGCTGGCGATCCCCAGCAGCAGCAGCAGCAGCAGCAGCAGCAGCAGCAGCAATCCGCCTCGGCAGGCTCGGAGCAGGACAAAGACGCCGCCGCCGCCGCCGCCGACGACGACGACGACGACGCGGAGGAGGAGCACACCAACTCGGGTTCCTGCACGTCGTCCTCTGCGGCCACCAAGGAAGGGACCGGCGGCAAAAGCAGCCACTCCAGTAGGTATAAGCTGTAAAATGGGGGAAGAGGTTAAGGGGACTAGCCCGCTGTTTTGTCGCTCTCATTTTATGTGGAGTTTTATAAGCATTCAAAAGGATTTTATTATAACCTCACAAAAGCTCTTTCTTGCGATGAGAAGATTTTTTACGATGGTGAAGCGCTTCAAAAACGGCCGTGTTATACACACTGCATGCTGGGCGAGTCTGTGATTTATTTATTATTTTTTCAAATTCTTTTTAATTTTTATAAAGAGACAGCGCTATTGTGACAAATGGTTAACTTTGATCGTGAACTTGCATTGGGCGTTTTATTAAGGGATTTTCTTTCTTCTTCTTGTGTTCACCGTACATGTGTAAAAGCCAATTGGGCAGAACATTGCTGTTGGCGTCTTGTGAAATGTCTTTTTAAAAACACTGCATGTCTTTTTGGCCGCCCATGCATGTCCATGCTGCACAACGTGCTAGGAGACACATACATGCATGCTGAGTCAACAGAACCGGACAGAACCATGTTGCTTTCCGCCTCATTTGGAATATTTTTACTGATGAGGAGAAAGAAGAGGGGGAAAAAAATGACCCCCAAAGAAAATTCCATTTCCCGCAGTCACCTGTTTGATCCAAAGTTATAGGTCCACGGAGGTCTGCAAAGGCCATTGCAAATGTGGCCAAATGCATTTCAACACGAGTGCCAAGAGTGTGTAAATTGTGAGTTCGGCTCCAGAGGAATGCGAGGGCACATAATGCTTTTTGTTGTCGTCAATTTATAACAGATAAACACGTGCTTAGATGCTGTCACTTGCTGTTATTTACTCCGAACGGGTGGGATAGTTTACGCTCTTAAGCATCATCCCTGACGCATCAGTACCGCCACTTAAGTCTATTTTTTTGGTTGTTTGCAAAAGCCTTGCTTCAACTACTTGGTTTTGCATTCTTTCTTTCTTTCTTTCTTTTTTTTGTATTTCTCCTAATCCATTTTCCAATATTTAAATGGACTTGTCATTTTGTAGGCACTCCGCGCACAAGGAAGAAGAGGTGTCCCTACTCCAAGTTCCAAATCCGAGAACTGGAGCGAGAGTTCTTCTTCAACGTTTACATCAACAAGGAGAAACGTCTGCAGCTTTCCCGCATGTTAAACCTCACCGACCGACAGGTTAAAATTTGGTTTCAGAATAGACGAATGAAGGAGAAGAAGCTGAGCAGGGATCGCCTGCAGTATTTCTCCGGGAATCCCTTGCTGTGAGCCGGCAGCGGGCATTGTCACAGTCTCGGTCAGTGGCACCGAGGCCTAGATCGTAGCTACTCACGTCAAACAATTGTAAACGTGGGCTTCAAAAGCATCCTCTAAGGGGGAGTCTACGCTGTATCACCAACAGTGCAATGCGGACTTTTTTTTTGTAGGCCTGCATGTGATCAAACAAAACAAAAAAGTTGCCATTTTCTTATTGCGCACGGGTGGCGGTGTATTTCTAGCTGGTTCTCAGACAAAGAAAAGAAAAAAAAAGACCTATAATAATTACAACAACAACAACAACAACAAAAATCAACTATGCTGTTCTTAAATATGTCTCATTTACGTTTATTCCAAATGTCCACGTAGACTTTTTTGTTAAAAAAAAAAAAAAAAAAACAAACAAAAAAAAACAACATGTAATCGTTTCAGTCGTTCTTGCGTGGGCAACTGTTGGCTCTCTCCTCTGGTCCATGTATATAGTATATCATTATAATTATTTCTCGGCCAGAGTTTATATCAGCCTAATATTTCCAAGCTGCGATGACAAATGTGACGTCCAATCTGTGAAATGATACACACACACACACACACACACACACACACGCACACACAGACACACAAATACACACAGCGTAGCCAATTCAATGCACTTGTAAATAAGGTTGAAAGTATCTCCATCTCCCTGCTGCTATTCCTTACCACACAGCCCCAATCTCTTTTAACAGCTTTAATACCAATACTCGTTAAATTATTTGGTGCGTTTGATTCCATAAAGGGGGCACAACACTGTCGACCTGTGTGTATCATTAATATAATACCTATGAAATAAACTCAACGCATATAGGCAAAACATGACGTCTTTTTGTGCTTCTTGTGCAACTGCATGCATTCATAGATCGAGCCTGAAACAGCACCTGAATGTTTACTAGTCCCAAATGAGCTGCATTTATAACGCTTTTGCCTCGTAACGCGTTTCCACGCTCGTGTCTTACAGACTTCGCAGTGTGTGCAAGAACTGGCCCGTTTTGGGTCTGATTTGCTTTCAGGCTATTTTTAAGTCCTGCTTTCAAAGGAGCAATACTGCTTCCAACCAAAACTAGAGAGACAGAGAGCGCAATGATAACCTTTTTTAGTGCCCAGTAAATGGAATCCCCACTCTTGTTGTCCAGTCTAGACACCGCCATAAAGACAGAGGCACTAAATGGCTATTTTTTTTCTCTTAATTGCACCTTCTGTTCGGCCCGAAAAGGCGTTCTCTTCCGCAGTAAATAGTAAACATGCAAGGCTGCATGTCCGAGGGGGGTACGTTTGCCAAGCGCTTTCGACATGAACTCGGACTGTGCAAGTCTGCCGCAACCCCCGTCCCCCCCCACCCCCCTGCACCACCACCACCACCACCCGCCCCGCCCCCACCCCCACACACCTCCATTTTTTGGTTGCAAACGTTAAGGGAGGAAAACAAGTCTTTCCACTACAGTGTAGTATACTATAATATAGTATAGTATAGTATATATATATATATATATATATATATATATATATATATATATATATATATATATATATATATATATATTATAGTACCCCTTTCATTCGTTCAATTTTAATGTGAGTATTTATTTAAGCCTGATGGCTACAGTAGAGAGCAAATTGGAGATGTCATGGATCATATTTTCGTCTTCCATGCGCATGATGTGCACTGGACCACATTTTATAATGAAATCTAGTCTTTGAACTTCAATAATGTCAAGGCCTTCACCTTTAACCTGCTGCAATAAAGTGGAATCAAGGACTCCCCTATACGCACACACCAACACACACGCACACACACACTCACTCTCTCTCTCTCTCTCTCTCTCTCTCTCCCTCAGCCCGGATGTGTGTGTGTGTGTGTGTGTGTGTGTGTGTTCGCCGCGCGCACGCGTCTGATTGGCCAATGAGAATGAGTGGGAACAGGACCTGGAATGTGTGCAGGCTTCAACTTTGACCCGTCGCGTTAAAAACTACAGCAGGTAACTTAGCCTGCCTTCGGACGTTGTGCAGTAAATAGTCTTGATTGTGCTTGTAACGTGGAGACTTTCTCCTCATTACAGTCATGTTTTTTAATTGTGCAAGATTTAAACACACATCACAATACGATTGTGTGTGTGTGTGTGTGTGTGTGCGTGTGTGTGTGTATTTGATTGCTGCTGTAACAATCTGTTGTATTATCTGTATCTTACATGCACGGTTAAGTGTTTAATTTTGCATGACTACGACTCACTTTTGGTTAACAGTGGTAAAGCTTTGCAAGTTTCGGGGGGCGGGGCTTGTTATGTCCACATGACCTGTCCACTTCCGGGTAACATTTTTGCTCTTTTTTTTTTTTTTTTTTTTTTTTTCTCTAATCAAGATCAGCCCTGATCTGCATACTTTACTCAGAAAGCGATTGGGGTTGGTGGGGAAAGGTGGGTGGGGCGGTGTAACAAAAGCACACACCAACAGAGATCAAGGCTGAAGGAGACCCCATCCCCAACTGGCCACTCCCACCAACCTTGGCCCTGGATCATCCGGATCAGATGTCGACCCTGCCAGTGTTGCCTCTCATTGGCACACGGGGGCAAAGCTCCCCCTTCACGCCCCCCCCCCCCGCGCCCCCCCAACGCCACTAAAGCCTCGCTCTGTGTGTGTGTGTGTGTGTGTCTGTGCTTTCTGTTTTCTTTCCTCCACGGGATGTTGGTCATGTTTCCTGATGTGGACAGTGACATCAGAGGATCGTGCAAAATGACTCCTCGCTTGGACTGAATGTCGGAATGTGTCAATCTGGCAGTCTGTGCACTCTCGTTTTGTGCCGGGAGGCGAATGACCGTGTTTTTATGCGGGAAATGAAAACTTCAACGTTTAAAGCAAAATGAAAATGTAACGCATGAAACTGAGAAGCGGCAGCGACCAATCGTTTTTTTTTTTTTTTTTTTCCAATTGCAAGCCACACTCCTGTAAAACAACACCAACAACAACACTGTTTTAGTTTTTTCAATATTTACGATCTCTAAAATAAAATATTTTTTTGTTTTGGTTGGGCCCTGGTTAGATTGTGGCAATGAATTTAACACCTTGAAAATGAAGTATACATAAATACATAAATACCCTTTAGAGTTATTTCTTTCTTATTATTTTTTTGGGGTCTTGTAACGTTTCCAAATATTGTGTTAAAGGGTTAGCATCAGGCACTGAATTTACACCTCTACAAAGTACAAAAGTAAATAAATACATAAAAAAATGCACCCGGCGATGAATATGATTTTGTAGCGTATTGAAACATTTGGTGGTGCCAAACAAAAATCATCCTTGCTATCAGCGCTATTTTGCCAACAATTACCGACTGTGTTTTCATATGAAAACATTGTTGCGGTATTCCACGCGAACTTGAACACAACTTCACTACCATTGCGGCGTGGGAAGCTTCAGCGTGCATGCTTGTCGCAATGAAAGTAACTTTTAACATTTAACAAGAGCAATAAAAGTCCTACTTTTTCAACTTTAAAAAAAAGCAGATGATTCTTGATTTGTTTTTCATGTTTCCAAATATTCACTCATATTTTAAAATGATTGCCTTTTCCCCACCCTGGTCTTCAACTGAAATTTCATAAATGTGTTCGTTTTTTTCCCCCTTTTCACAAACACTAATTAAAGCGTTATAGACTATTGAGTGCTTTTATACTGGGGTGTACTGCACACATCCCAGCACCTATCCTGTTCTATTGGGCAATAAAACAGTTCGACGCCATAAAACGGGCTCCAGCTTATTGCTGCACAAATAACGCTCAAAACGCATTCATTTAGATTGAGCAAATTTTCGGGCTGCAGAGGTGTGTTTCGCTGTATAGTTGTAACATTTAATAATGTGCTATTGCGCTCCATTGACGGCGGTTGCCACTCTGGGTTTTAATTTAAGAGCGTCCACGATTCTGGCGCCGTAAATTTGCACTTACGCACGCAATGGACGGCGGCGTGAGAGAGGACACGCAGCACAAGCTTCCTCGCATCCAATTGGGAAAGATATTTAGAGATGCTGCTGCCAGGAGCAAATTAGTGGCGGTGTCGTCCCGCGCACACGCAAACACGTACAAACACGCACAAACATAGACAGATAGATTTAGCCGCACTTGAAAATGAAAGGTTGTGGTTCAATAAAAAGCCAAATCCGCATTTGTAGATTCTCATGACTTATGTTCAGGGTGAGGAGGGTTACTTTGAAAATGTATACCGATATCTGCTCCCCCCCCCCCAAAAAAAAATAATGTAGTCTGTAATATAATCCAAGTACCACAATGTTAAAGGAAGATAACTTCACTTAGTTTTGCATTGCTCCAAAATCAAGTATGACAGAAGATATTCAATAGCAGCCAAATAAATATTGATTTTCTGTTGTGTAAATGTTGACTATGCATGTTTTTTTTTTTTTTTTTTTTTTTGCCTAGCTTCGTAACAAACTTTGAAAAACTTCTCCACGTGAACCACTCGAGACAACCTTTGCAGTACTTGTCGCAGTTTAACCCCTCCTCTCGCGGGAACCCACGCGCACACACGCACACAATTCCCACTTTACAATACAAAGATGCTTGAAAGAGGCCGACGGCTCAAAATCAACAACCGCCCTTAAAATTGTAATACTGCGAAATAATCCCAATTATTGATGTCACACGGGTGGCAAAATACACGAAGAACATGTAATAGTGAATCAAATAGTGCATCATAATATTCATGTGTTATTATTTTTTTCCCCCAATGTATGTTTAAAATGTGTTCTTGCTTCCTTCTCGGACAGCCATGTATGTTTCTTACACCTGTGGTATCATAATACAGCACAATGCACACGCGCACATAATGGATACATAGAGTGTTGTGCTCTACACGTTTACATTCTGAATGGGTGAAATATTGGCAAATTGATCTATCTATCTATCTATCTATCTATCTATCTATCTATCTATCTATCTATCTATCTATCTATCTATCTATCTATATATCTATCTATCTATCTATCTATCTATCTATCTATCTGTCTGTCTATCTATCTATCTATCTAGCTAGCTAGCTAGCTAGCTATCTAGCTATCTATCTAGCTAGCTGTGTATTTGGATGCAATATGTATGTTTGTATATGAATACACTATGTATATAGTGTTTATGGGTGTGTTTGCTGAATACTTGTTCTACAACTAACTCTTAATTCTAACATTTTGCCTTCAAAACCATTGTTTAAAAATCAAATATAGATTTCTTTTTTTTCTTGGGGGGGGGGGGGGGGTCGCCTCCCCTAAAACACACGCACACACACACGTCGAGCTCAAGTGTGAAGCAACACACAACTTGACCGCCATGTGTTACATTTCAGAATCAGACTTTACTTAACTTCATCGTTCCCCTCAATTTCGACCACCCCCATTTTTATTTCGTTATAGCCTGCAGGCAAGGAGTGAATTTGCCACGCAGTATGTGCCCCTGTGTGTGTGTGTGTGTGTGTGTGTGTGTGTGTGTGTGCCTATGCTTGAAGGTTATTACCCTCTCAACTCAAAGTAAGATGTGTAAATGTATGTATCATTTTGTTGATTGTGGTTAACGTTGAGCTTTACATTTACGATATTGAAATCCCACACGACATAACACAAAGAAATAAGACGAGAGACACTTATATTTCTCTTACATCAACATTTATTTTCACAAAGCCCACGTTTCACGGTAAACTCGCATCTTGCAGTCAACTATCCATATTAGGTGTCGACTATACTCGGTTCAAATTGTATTTAAAGAATAAACTGAACCGCCATAATCTTAGATTTGTCCCGTCCCACCCCAACTATATTTTGGACGTGAAGCCATTTAACTAGGGAAGAATTGTTCAAACACGGCGTTTGCTTATTCCTAGTAGCTGCAAAGTCGATTCAAGACAGGGAACGTTCATTTCACCACGTGTCATGTGCTAACCACATTGTTTAACATGCTGGACTCATCTCGGCAGATTAAACGCAGAGCAGCGGGGTGTCCAACTGAAGCCACCACACTTCTGTGTAGACAAATCACCCAAAAGTTACCCACTCAAAGCTGTTTTGTCAGTTGGAGTAAATTAAAAGCAGACAAAATAAATCCTGCGGTTGAACACGATTCAATGCATATTACAGAACAATTTCATTTGAATTAAAAAACAAAACAAAACATAACGACAGTCTGAGTATGTACGTATTTAGAATTCACACACGGGCCCAAAGAAAAAGATTAGGCGTACTCAAACCTGCAGTATAATCATTGCCAAATTGAAAGCACATTGCTGATGAAAAATAATACCAGTGTAGATAACCATAGATTCTTAACGTGTTTTTGAATTATTTAAGAGGTTGGAAAGCGTTTTGTGTTAACAACGAAAGAAACAACAACAAAAATGAGCAATTGTGCCACTATTCGCCCAAATAAAACGGCAACAATAATAATAATGAGCTAATAATATGAATGTTCACCCAGCTCACCATTTATTGAATAGTTTCTTTATCAAACTGGAAACTCGAGCGGTATTCACGTTGTAAACGGACCTCATCGGTGTAATTCATTATATAATAACTAATAATGTAACTGGTGGTGGGTAAGCAATAGGAATATAGGATACATTCGAATTGGTAATACAGTACACTGTGTGCAGTGAACAGTAGCACGCGCCTTTCTGCAAAGAGGAAGCAGGCCAAGACAGTAAAAATAAATAAATAAATAAACAAAAATCCACTCCATCTACTTTTAACCACCAGATTCTTGATGTATGTTTTGACATTTAAAAAAAACTAACAAAAAATAAAACTAGCCTGCAGAAAGGTTCCGTATTCCCCCTTGAAATCTAGTCTTAACCTCGTCAATTTGTTGACAAAAACCAATGACAACATCATCGATTATCGATCATCGATACCTACCTTTCTCTTTTGAAAAGGATTGCTTTTTTTTTTTTTTTTTACGACAGATTGCTTAAGAAAGCCCAATGTTTTGAACTTGAATGAAAAGAAATAGCCACGTAGTTGGTGTGGAAATGCTGGCAGCCCGAGCAAGCTTGCCTTTGTTTGTCAGGCTGAGGCCTCGCCGTCGCGACCGGCGTGCGGCCACTGGGTGTCGCTCTTGCTCCACCGAAGACGCCTCACCCTTCCCAACTTGACCGCGCTGACGTCACGGCAGTCTGGAGCATCAAGGCCACTTCCACGCCGCTATTGGTCTGAAAATCACATGACCACGTCTCCTAGCATCCATAATTTTGTTCCTGATATATTATTTTGCGCCCCCCTCCTCCCCAAAAGATGTCAGCATCCTACTGTCCTTATTGTCTCGGAAGGATCCACTAGTGGGGCTGAAAAGATGACATGTCCCAATAACGTAGCGGCTGGTAACTTCCTGATGGATTCCTTAATGGGAGGATCGTCATCGTACAGGAGTGACGCTTACTCCGGCGGGCCCGGAATGTTCATCCACGCCGCCCCGGATTACGTCTACTCCGGAGGGAGGAACATGGCAAAGGTGGCCCCGTCCTCTCTCTCCAAGGCTGCCGACGGACTCCCAGCCGGTGGCCTCCCGCTCGGCGGCTTCCACGACGGGCCCTACCTGCCCGCGCAGCTGGCCACATGGAGCCCGGACTCCAAGTCCGGGGGGGACTCGCAACCTGTTGCCGCGTGTTTACAAGCGTGCGACGTCAAAGAGGAGGCGTTTTGTGGCCGCTATCCGGAAGACGACAATAAGAGCAAAGACACAACAGAGCCGGCCGTCTACGTCCGCCTGGGGGACAATAGCAGCGGGCCCCAAGCGAGCGGCTCCTTCCAGGTGTATGACGCCGAGGGACGCCATCAGCCGGACGACCAGCAGCTCCCCTCCGGCTTCTCCCTCGCCCACTTGGCCGCGGCCGAACCGAGCTCGGGTCGGCAGACAGCAGGGGACGAGAGCCGGGTGGCAGTCGAGGCTCGGGGCAGGAAGCGCAAGGCCAAGAGTGACAGCTGCTCCGATGATTCGGATGTCCAATTCAAAGGTACACCCACATTTGACGGGATTTCATCCCCCCCCAGCCCCCCCTCGGTCCCCCCTATGTAGAAGTGCGGGGTAGCCCAATAATGCAGACGCCAGCCTCCCCCGGGCGGCCTGGGGGCATTAACACCTTTGCATTAAGCTGACAATGCGAGAAGAGCACTTATCGTGATATAAACACACCACACGCACGATCTCATTCGTTCACCTACGACCACTTTCACACTGTCATCAATTGCGCTGTCAACATCAAATGCGACACCTTTAATATGATCAATTAACAAAAAAAAACCAAAAAAAATGATTGCGCTTTGGGGTTTTTTTTTTTTTTTTTTTTTTTTTTTTTTAGGACAAACGGAGAAAAAAAAAAAAAAAAAAGCCACGGCCAACATCGTTGAAGAATACCGTGAGGCCGATTTTGTAAATCCAATTCCAGTGCTTGACTGCACGCGGCCACAACGCCGTGTTCCATCCCCGCTTTACAACACAATCATTTGAAGTGAACGGCTCACTTCCGCACATGCAGCAGCACTTTACAAATGTTCTTCATTTCACACACGCAACATAGGTGAGAAAATAACAGGCTATGTCGACATGACTGATTAAGCTTGTCCTCATCATTTGCTTATTTATACTTCTATGCTGCTGCTATTGCTTGGTGTGTGTGTGTGTGTGTGTGTGTGTGTGTGTGTGTTTGCTACAGAAATACGTGCATGCGCCCTTCAACAATTTCGACCCTTTTTTTCTTTCTTAATGTCTTGTTTTACTAAGCCTACATTTGTTATATTTATTTTTTTTGTTTTAGAATGCAGCATCATTGCTCAACACATTTGGCCCCAGTGCACCAAAGTAATAAACCTTTATGAGTGTCTGAGGTCCACCACCGACAGTAAAATAACCACAATAAAGGCGCTTACGTGGTTCGTCGTAATTTGATCCAATTACAGTCAAAGCAGAGGTAATTGAAGAAGGAAGTATGTTCACTTGTCAAAATACAGTAAGGGCCCATCTCCAGGTACAACTACATTTAATTATCATTATTATTATTGATTTGGCTTGATTCCTATACAGCCACTCCTTGAGCACAATAATAATAATAATAACAAAGCTGCTTCAAACCCATTCAAAACTTCATCTCAGAGACGTATGAATGCAAATACCCGGTAGCTCATGCTACAATTTACAACAACAACAAAAAACGAAATTTGAATGTCTCAAGCACGATGATGATTATTATCCTAAATGATATTTTGGATATGCTCTCCAACTCATGTAATTTCTTTCTTTTTGTAAGGAAGTATTATTATTATTTTTTCCCTAGAAAATGTTGGTATAGACAGCTGATTATATTTGACAAAAATACAAAATTAGATAGCTAGATAGATAGATCGATTGGACTCATTGTCTCCGTTTGTTTCTGCCTGTGCACACTGGGCAGATCCTTCCACGGGGAAGACCACCGGAAGCTGGTTGAAGGCCAAAAGCGGCCGGAAGAAGCGCTGTCCTTACACCAAGCACCAGACGCTGGAGCTGGAGAAGGAGTTCTTGTTCAATATGTATTTGTCCCGCGAGCGCCGCCTGGAGATCAGCCGGAGTATCAACCTGACCGACAGACAGGTCAAGATCTGGTTCCAGAACAGACGCATGAAGCTCAAGAAGCTCAGCAGGGAGAACCGCCATAGGGAGCATGGCGCCGTCTACCATTACGTCTAGAAACACAGTCACACGCACACACACACTCACTGGTACACGCACGCACGCACGCACGCACACACGCACACACACTACCATTCATCAACTCCATCTGGACACACGCATACACACACGTACACGTGCACACAGGACGCGAAAGCACCAAATGACTCACTTGGATGAAGAAAAAAAAACAAAAAACACGGAAGATAATATCGTGTGAAAGAGAAAGCTGTGTGTGGAAGACATGCACGCGTGCAGCTGTGCACGTGCGCGAGATGCCTACGTCGCTACGTCACCTCACGGCACAAAGCGCGTCAAAACAATAGACACATGCAAGGGGAGGCAGTGGTTGCCGACTTGTCCCTGGAAAAAAAAATACAAAATAAAAGTGAGAGAGTGCCGCTGAGAGCATCGGGCCGCTTTTAATAGAAGCGAGAGACCATAACCTTGATTTAAATATTATCCAGGTGACCACAGTAAGTCAAGGTCATAAAAATCTAATGTCAGCTTCGCCCAGGAAAGCGTTGGGGGTGGATTTTATGATCTGCAAATATAATGTGCCGCAGCAGTAAAGATGCGCTTAAAAAGGTGTGCGTGCGCGGAGGAGGGCGAATCCGCATGCACGGCGCCGGCTGCGAAGTGCACTCGCCACACTTAAGGAGGCTGCAGCTTGGAGAAAAGAAAAGATGGAGGAGAAAGAAAGATGGAGGATACGCGGCATGGACAGCGTGGGGGCAGCACGTCAGTCCATCAAGGAGAGCACGTGGATAGGAGCAGGTCCAGGTAGGACTCTTCTTTTGAATTCATGATATTCTTGAGCTTTATTGCGATGTTTTCTTTTTCTTTTTCATTTCCTTCTTTTGGGAGAGTGTGATTCATCTCCCAGCGGGTGTTTGCTGTTTGACAGCTGCGGACACATGCCTGTCTGTGTGTTGATACTTTACGATGATGGACTTGTGTGTTGTATTTACTGTACACGCATGCAGGCTCGGACGCTGTTCTGTGTATGCAATGTATGGATTGGATAATTCTGTGCGGTTGGAATGACCTGGACGACGAGCGGTGTTAAGAAAGTAGGGTGTCTGCAGCCCGTAGTGCAGCGTGGGCTGTTTTTGGTTTGCTATACTCGTCTTTGTCTTTGTGCCACTGGCTTTAACCCCCCCCCCCCCCCGACCCCCACACACCCCACACACACCCCACACCCCCATGTCGTGGATTTTTTTTTTTTTATCACGCAGCTGAAGCGTGGTTTAGGTAGTTTCATGTTGTTGGGGTTGGCTTCCTGACTCGGCAACAAGAAACTGCCTTGATTACGTCAGTTCGTCTTCATCAAGGGTACAATTCCCCTCCGAATGTGCCCCTTAAAAGGCACCCAGGTCCCCACAAATGGCATTGTAAAAAGAATCTGTACAGCTGCAGTGTGTGTGTGTGTGTGTGTGTGTGCACAGAGATCATCAACTTCCTTCGCTGCTGCTTTTTGTTGCATGTAGTAAACACACGTGGTAAACAAAAGGCATCTGCCAATGATAGTCGGATGCGTGCGTGGCTGCTCGCATGGGTAGACATCAAAAATCAATATGTCGGAGGCTTTCAATTAAAGTCGTTTCTTTTATGGACGCTTCGCGTTGGCATCATGTGAGCGAAACGTTCCAAAGAAATCGTGTCTAATTGTAACATTCACGTGTGCTTGTTTCATAATTCTTTCCAGCAAACGTCGCAGTGTTGAATTCGTGACAGTCGTTTCTCTTCCATTCTACAATGTACATTTTTAACAAATTACTGATGGATAATTTGTACTTGGTATATATATTTTTTCATTTCAAGCAATTGTCACCGTTGCCTCATTTAATTACAATGTTGACCCGAGTGTGAATAATAATAAATCCAACAAGAATAACAACACTTTTTTTTTGGTGTGTATTTCGTCTGTCTACGTGTTAGCGTGCTGTAGCAAGAGTTGTCTTTTTTTTTTTTTTTTTAAATATAAAATCATTTTAAAAAGTAATACAGTAAATAAAAATGTGTAATGTATCCTTACCATACAAATCAATTGTGTACACTTTACACTCAAGTCATATCATCACCGCATTTACACGTTGATTTTCTCATGAAAGTACATTTACATAAAACAAGTGTTGTTTTTTTTTTTTTTTCCACATTTACACATAGAGTCAGGCCGAGTATATCAAATGGTTGAAAACCAAAACGTGTACTTCTTATTTTTCCAAATCGGCTAATATCTGGCTCCATCACCCCCGTCTGTTTATTTACATCTCCACTAATCACATGGTCTCACTGTGATCTTTTGACTCTTTCCGACTGAATGCTCTCATGACCGCAGTCACGTGCATGGCCTACTTTTTTCTTTTTTTTTTTGTGTGCGTTCCTCCTTTATACTGCGATTGCCCTCGGATAGTGAGTACATGGCGTGAAGTCAGAAAAAAAGGCCACAAATAGGCGAGGAGTCCACGCATCAAGTAGTAAGCAGTGGCTTGTTGTGTCGTGTTTGTTGTGCTGTGCAGTTCGCCGTCGTGGGGGCTGCAGGACCCGAGTGTTTACTGCCCCTCACTCATCCGCTCTTGTTGTATAGCCATAGAGAAATGTCCCTGGCGGCGGTGCAAGCTGCAAGCGGGGGGACAGTCTGGAATCCAAAGTCACTTTCATTCAGTTCGCTGAATGGACGTCTTCTCCTGGAATGTATCAGTGACAAAGACTTTTACAGCGCCGCAAACAGTTCACTGTAAAACCATATAAACATAAAGCCATTTTCTTTTCACTTTGTAGTAGCCCACAGGAAGTGAAGCCCTCAGACGCTCACGTCCTCCTCGGGACACTTTAGCAGAGGTGAGACGAAAAAGACACTGGAGCACGAAGCAAGAGAACAACTTTAAATCCATTACAAATCAACGAGCGCAAATTGACAACATTTTAAATCGACATACGACAAATGCCTTGAAAAAAAAAAATGCATATCATATTTGCTGGAATAATTCCTATCCTCGTGGTGCTGTTTGCGCCTGACCCAAAAAACCAAAACCAAAAAAAAGAACACAATTGATTCCAAATCACTAAACCGTTAGTCATTAAATATGTAAAGCAACATAAATAATAATGGCGTGTGGTAGAGCGTGTTTTGAGCAGACTTAAATGTACAGTAGTTCATATCATTTATCGTACAATATAGTATAATGTGATGTGCTAACAAAATAACTTGGTTTTGGAATCCTTTCAAACACATATCTCATTTCTACATGCATGAAGCTGTTTGGTGAATTGATAATACTAATCATCATCATCATCACAACAATATGAATAGTAATAATTTGGATTATTTGGCTAATGTAGAGAGGCGATCAATATAGTTGTGGTTTTAATAAGGATAACTGCGTTTTATGTGCACAGCATAGTAGGCCACTATGACACGTTTCTTTGAGCGCACACACGAAATCTCATTATTATTATTGTTATTTTTGTATTTATTTTTGTATTTTTTCTACTGTGCAAACACAAAGCAAGTCAAATGTTATATTCACGTGATGATCTCAAATTGAATCTTGTTGTTCTCTTTAGCGCAGAGCCTCGCCTGACTTGGGTCGTCCTGCATGATCCCAAAATAAAGATTTGTTTTTTTTTCTTTTGCGGGCCTTCATTTATCTCCGAAAAAAAGACGATGAAGATGACGATGATTGCATGAGCGGCTTACTCGTTTCCCCATGCAAACCCTTTTACCACTAACACGTTGAAGCCAAGCAGCCTCGTCTGTAAAATAACCTTTAACTTCGACACTGTTGTAATTGATTTCGAATAGTATACTGCGGCTGTGCGAATTTTCCAGTTTTGGGGCTTTCCCCCCCCCCCCCCCACCCTCCCCCCCCCCACTGCGTACCCTTGCGCTGTAACAAATTGTTGCACACAAGTCGAGTGATTCTTAAAGGAGCTGAAATCAGTCCCATTTTAAACGCTCTTGCCAGGACGTGAAATAACTTGTTATTATGAGATAGAATTCGGGTGATATGGATGTATATGCACACGGTTTTACCGCATTTGTGTCAATGCGGTGACATATTTCTCCTGCAACCAATATTTCCATTTCTATGCACTGCAGTTGTTGGACGGCTAATACAACGTCGTATAGGCTTATTGTTTTGGATCACTGGATTTATTTTGATGGAGTGCTTGGTGACAAGATGGATGACAAACAATGCTTTTTAGATGCGTTTAATATTGAGCATCAGGCTTGAGCGGATTCGCTACGTGGGATGCAAAACATGCGAAGTGCTTCGTCAGGAACACATTTGCATATGAAATGTCATCTTGAATATTCGACATCCGCGTTGAATACATTTGGGAAACGTGAAACAAATACTGCTTATTTCATTTCACGTTTGATATGATATGAAATGATGCCATATTATTGATCGAATTGCAGAAAATCCAAAAGGTAAGTACAATATTATATAATATGGTATTCAAATTAGAGGCAGACGTACCCACAAAACAGGAGGAAGGAGTGTGATTACAGGCTCCTATGTGCACATATCACATGACCAGTGAACACTTTCCACTGAGCTTAAATGACAGCAGCAGAATAAACAGACGAAGACCTTCAACCTGAAAAAAAAAAAAAACCTTGAAAGGATCTTATTGAAGTGTAAGAGAATTTATAGTGCATACATCTGGTTAAACATTTGACTTCACCTGTACTCTCAGCTATGCTGTCTGGTCTTTTACATTTCATGCTTGAATCTGAACTTTATAACACACACAGCAACACCAAATGCAATTACACAGACGACTATTGCCAGTCGTTAAATGACATTATTTGTCCTTCTGGGCTCATTGGTGACGTCATCTTCAGTACTTATTTTCTCAAATAAACGCCGTGAATATTTCAATATTTGCCTTTTTTTTTTTATTTTTTTTTTTTAATCATTCCAAAATGTGTCCCCAGTTGAAAATGATGTGAACAGAACGCGGTTCGTTTTGGAGGATGCAATGAACTTCAATGCACATGCTTGAAATGAAATCTGATTTGTGTGCAGAAGTATTCAGCTTGTGTGGACTGAAAAAAAAAAGAAAAGAAAAACATGGCCCGCATTGAAAGCCCCCCCCACCACCACCACCACCACCACCGCGCCCCCTCCCTCTCCCCGAACTCTATCAGGCGCATCCTAGCACAAAATAATGTTGTTTTAGAAAAGCACTTTCGGGTCCAACCCGAAGCCCTGCATGCACAAGCAGAACCCATGCGCCGACTGAAAGTAGATTATAAACTGTGAGATTAAATGCTAAAATGAAACTTAATGACACCGTAAGTGTAATTGCAGCGTGTTCGCTTACCAACCCAATGTTGTTGCGGGTCCTGCTAAGCGACAGTATATTGCAGGACAAAGCAGCCAAATTAACTACAACAGCGACATTATCCCCTTCTGAGAAGTGTTTTTTTTTTTTCATCCAACGAACCATTTTACCTTCTTTTTGAGCTGCAGTGTCTTCGGCCTTTTGTGCGTGCGCGTGCGCGTGCATGCATAAGTATATAGTGGCGTCCGTTTTATGTTAAGAGAGTGACTGGGATGCTGGCTTATTAACGACACGTTTATGAACAATCAAATGGTCGTCGTTAAAATTTATTGACAGACATGAAAACATGAACGGCCACAATGTGGAATATTGCCACACTAGTCGGCTGCCTAGCAACAATGTTGGGACTCTCTTCTCCCCTGTTATTTCCCCGGATCCCCATTTTAGGAAATGTCGTTGCGCCCTCCTGAAAACGACGCAAACTTTATTGTGCACATCCCGTGTCTGCCGCAAGAATTTCTCGCGTCTGTTTGCAGCAACACCGTTCTCCTTGTAAAGAAATTGAACAACATGTCACAATTGCTCGTATACAGCGGCTAGAGAGGAGATGTTTGTGCAAAGAAACATGTTCAAGTTGCAATATTATCCACTGCAGAAGCACGGCGAGCCAAAGAGGATTTTTTTGCAGCCAGACAGAGATTGATGACATCGTCAAATAGTGCGGGGCTCAGTTTCAGACGCAGTGTGCGCATGTACATCTGCACTGCGACTGTACGAAGATCCTCCAGTAGCACTCCCACGCCACATTCTATATAACCCGCAAAACGCCAGCAGACACAACAGTTTGGGTTGTGCCTCTCAAGACGTCCACCGCCGCGAGGAAATGTTCTGAATTCGGGTTGAAGCGCAAGGCTATCCCGCGGGAAATGGCGCATTGATCCGCTGGACAATTTTTGTGGGGTAAATACAGTCACGTGACGCGGGGGCAGCCAATCGGAGGCAGCGGAGCCCGGAGAAATAATTACCTGCCTTGATTGTTCTATGGGCAGATCAAAAAAAGTACACATACACTCCATATAATAATCGGATGCATGTAAAGGAGTCTGGGAAGCTTCAACATGTCGACCACGGGGCCCATAAGTAATTATTATGTGGACTCCCTGATCAGCCACGACACCGACGAGGTCCTCGCAGCGGCGGCGGCTGCTGCTGCTGCGGCGGCGGCGGCCGCGACTCGCTTCTCGGCGCCTGCCTCACACCCTTCCGGTCCACGTCCCACGTCCCTCGTCCCGGACTGCGGAGACTATCCGTCGTGTAGCTTCGCCCCCAAACCGGCGGTGTTCCCCACCTCGTGGGCACCCTCGCAGTCCTCGGTGGTGTACCATCCGTACAGCCACCAGGCTCACTTGGGCACAGACTCGCGCTACGTGCGCTCATGGCTGGAGCCCATCTCGGGCGCGGTGCCTTTCCACGGCTACCCGGGCAACGGCAGGCACTTCCCCGAGCACAGAGCCGGCGACTGCCTCGGAAGCACCGGGCGGACCTACACGGATTATCTGTACTGCTCATCGTCGGACATGCGGGACAGGACGCTGCAGAGTCTGCCGTCACCGGAATCCGAGCTGCTGGCTGCGGGGAAGCATAAAGAGGAGAAGCCAGAGCTCGATCCGAGTAAGTTCAAGCTCCTTTTACGGCCAGATTGGCGTTTTGCTTGGAAGAACGTCGTCCATAAAGTCAAATTAGACACTCGCCCCCCTTTCTACTGGCTCTATAGCGTTAGGAACTATAAAAGACAAACGCTCCTGGGCTAATAATACTGGGGCTATAAAAACCTCACGGGGTTGTAAACATGCTCTATGCAAGAGCCACAGGAAGATGGTGAATTTTGCAGCAGCGGAATCATACAAATGCACTCTTCTTTTTAAATTGGATTTGAGAGAAAATGGTACCTGTATTTTTGGTAGCATTTTGACTGCTCGGTGAACACATCTTGCAGCCATTTTAGGCCCAACATTATTGAGAAAAAAAAAAAAAAAAAAAAAAAGCCCAGTATTTTTTTTTACACTCAAGAAAATGATTCAAAGCAATGCTAATTATTGGAAGATGAAGCGTTAACATTTCTTATTTTTTTTTTCATTTAAAAAAAAAAACAAAAAAATACATTTTACAAGACTCATCCACGCAACTTGAGGAATGTCACTGGATGAGTTTCGCCGAGGACCTGGTAAAAGCTTTGAACTGTGGGCTACTTTATGGGCTAATAAAGTGAATAAGCGCATTGAGTATTTTACGATGGTGTTACGCACAAGTTAAAGGGGACTCAGGAGCAAATCGGCGCATGCGTTGGCGAGTGCACAGAAGGACTTTGGAATTAAAAGGACATTACGAGCGCACACGCCGCTCACACGCAGCTTTGCTGGTTGCCGGCATTATTGTAAATATGTAAATATGTGTTTTCTTTACAGACAACCCGGTGGCCAACTGGATCCACGCTCGCTCCACCAGGAAGAAGCGGTGTCCTTACACAAAGTACCAGACTCTCGAACTGGAGAAGGAGTTCTTGTTCAATATGTACCTCACCAGGGACCGCCGCTATGAGGTGGCCCGGGTCCTCAACCTGACCGAGAGGCAGGTCAAAATCTGGTTCCAGAACCGGCGAATGAAGATGAAGAAAATGAACAAAGAGAAGAGCGACAGCAAGGCGAAATAATGTCGTGAAAGCCCCAACTGTCAGGATTCGAACCACTATATAGACAGCACCCATGGAGCCAGACCCTCTCTCTCTTTATATTTATCATTTGCTCATTTTTAACCCCATTTTAGAGACTCTTCGATGCTTGTTATTTTTCTACGCAAATATGTGTCCTTGTAATTAAAAACAAAAAAAGCTAATTCAACATGTTCATTTCAAAACATTGTTTTTTTTTTTTTTGTAAGAGAAATTATTGAAGTATTCAAGTAAAATTTGGACGTGTAATACTTGAAATCCTTCTATGTTTCACACATCCATAATTTAACTTGCAGGTGTAGTATTTTGTACCAGATCAAAAGATCTGCGATTGTCTGTCTTGTTTGTGTGGTTTTTTTTTTTTTTTTTTTTTGTGATAGTTGTTGTGTATTGGACTGTAATAACCTGTGCGAATTTAAATGTAGATTGTAGATAGAGATCTGCAAATATAAACATGAGCACCCAAAACAATTGCGTTCTGTGTTGATTGTGAATTTCACGTGCGCGTGTACATGCACCGATAGCATGTCTGCACGCGTGAGCCTGGAAATCGAGAAATATATTTTACCTTAACGTGAAAGTTTGAGTTGAAGTGTCTGAAAAAGGTGTTAATGTGTGTGTGCGGCGAAATGCCCACATTGTGCAAATAAAAGGGCCACAAATGCTGCTAATGGGGGCGGGGGGTTGCAGCTATAGCCACAATTTAAATATTGCTGCTCACTATTGCAAGTCTGCTAACCACTTGTCGAGTACTTTTGCTCAAAGCTCAAATGAGGTTATCTTATAATAGGACTGCTGTAACCATTTCACTGAGCTGTTGTTTACGGCATTAAGTGTCGTGATTGTACAATACAACATTTGTACAAGCAATGACAAACGTCCGCATGCAATTTAGACATTTCCCAGAATTCGTTTCCCCCCTGCCCATTTCCAACACCGTTTGTCGCTGAAAGGGCTGTAGTCTATTTATTCATAATGATTATTATGATTATTATTATTTTAGTTTGATAGAACGGCACCTAGAATGTGACAGTGAGCATCGCATTTGCTTCCCGCCTTATATAGGAGCTAAATTGCCGTTTTGTAGTGGTGAACAATAAAGACAGGATGCTGCCCCTTTCCAAAGCCCAATCCTGTGCATTTCCGCCTGGACACGCACACAAACTAACAAACAAACAAACAAACAAACAAAAAGAGGGAGCCACTTTTTACAACCCCACGCTGGAGCTCGCTTGTTTGTCTCAAATGCAGACCAACAAAGCAAACTCGAACGACTGGCTAGACGTCTGGCCTAAATGACTTTATGGTTTTAATGGACGGAGCTGCAGGACTCGTTCAAAGGAGCCATGCGCACCTTCAGTGGAACCTAGACCCCCCCAGCCACCCCCACCACAACCCCCTTCTCAGCGACCAGCTGCAATGCCCCCCTCCCTCACTTGCACTTCATCATATGTGTGTGTTCTGTTAGGCAACCATTAGATGGGCAGTTGAAGAATAGATGGTGTGCACCACTGAGCAAATAACGAGGCCTAAATGCGTCACAAAACAAAACAAAACACTAAGATTCAAATGTGGATCATATTTTGAAAATCACATTGCTTCATTCAAGTAAAATGGCGACGTACTGACGTGATTAGAACAAATGGGGTCATTTTGTGGTCTCCGCCAAAGACTTTTCTGATTGGTGAACTCGAGGCAGGTTGTTCAGTGCAGGCGGCCGCGTGGGCGCTAGATGGCGCTGTTGGTCCGCGTTTTGAACGTCAGACGCGCTGCGGACGTGCACGACGTCCAAGTTCTCTTTGCGGCTGGTCTTGTAAAATGAAAGGACGACAAAATGACACCCATGGTCAGGGAGTCCGCCAAAAGCAGGAATACGCGGAGATGATTGCTGTCCAAACATGATTGAAATACGTGTTTATGCGACTGGACTGGATGGACATTTTGCGGCTGGTTTACAACACGATATCCACGTGTCATTCTTGAATTATCTCCTCACGATGTGACGACTACGAATAGAATTATTAACGGCACTTGATTTATAGAGCAATTTAAAGACAACCGTTTTTCAAAATGACTTTGATAATATACCAATATTTGCATTGAGGAAGACAATGTTGTTTTTCTCATCTCTAAAACACTTCTACCCGAAAATAAAGAAATCAATTCAAAAAAAATAGTGAAAAAAGAATGGAACCCGGAAAAATAAAATCATCAATATTTCTAAATATTACTCCAAAAATGAGAAATCTGTTTATAGTGCACAAATGCTCTTCAATAGAACCGGCTTAACTACTACTACTACTACTACTACTACTACTACTAATAATAATAATAATAACATTAATAATAATGACCAGATCATAACACCTGCGTGTGCTTGTGTGCGTGCGTTTCCCGTGCGCGCGTGCGTGCGCGCGCTAGCAGCGGTGATTGGCAATCTGCATATTTATAGAGTGTGAAAGGTCTATAAATTCGCACAACGCGCCTTTCATATTTTACGACGATGTGCATAAAACGTTAGTGGCCCCACACACACACACACACACACACAAAAAGCACACTGGCATATTGGAAAAGAGCGAAGGCACAGAGCCCAACGCGAGCGGCGAGCTGGGAATCACGCGAGTGCTGATTGCGGCTAAACATCCAGTGTAAAATTTTATGAACTCTTCCACGCGAGGAGATTTATCCTCGGTGGCTTTTACGGGGTCATTGAGTGGCACCTACTATTCATAGGTCGTGTTTATATTTGCGTGTGTCGGTGTTTTACAGCGCAGGGCGCAAGTGTGCGCTGCCCTGCGTGCCCCCCTTTACTCGATTACACAGCAGCACGTGTATTCTTCAACAACTTCATTTACTGGTGCTTCTTTTGTGTTGTTCTTCGACTCTGTGCGTGTGTATGAACGTATTGGTATATATAGCTTCAGTTATTGTTATGTTCCCACAGTTGGTTTTTGGTCTTTGTGTTCTGGGGCTTCTTGTGTTATTGTTAGTTTGTGTATTCTTAGTGCACCGTTTCGTAGAGCCTCTGAATTGTGTTGTTGTCTTGTCTGTTGTCGTTTATTGCGTGTTGAGTTGCAGTGTTTGATTTTGTCTTATTGCATCACCTACTCGTTGTGCTTTTTGTTTGGTTGCTGTCTTCGTTGTTCTTATTGACTGTCACTTATGGACATTGTTATTATTATTGTTATCGTTCCTCAGTCCAAGGGCCCGGTGGAGGTCAAGTATAACGCTAAAATTGCATTTTATCCTTAATGGGCCATGATGAGCTGGTGCACCTTGAATTTATTTAGGGAGATCCTCCCTTTGTGCAGGAGAACCCCCCCCACGCCTTTTAGTATTCTGTTTTAAAATGTCATTCTACTGAAGAAGTGATCACATATAGAGCGGTGATTGTAGGCAACTCCTCTCAAGGTGTGCATATACTCTATCCGTATAGGGCCCCATGCATGTCTGACCGCTATGGAAAAGATGAAGGGGATGGGGAAGGGAGGGAGGGGAAGGACGGGGAGGAGGGGGCGCCTGCGGTGGGGGTGGGAAGCTAAAAAAAAAAAAGGAGGAAAA
Source organism: Phycodurus eques (assembly GCF_024500275.1). NCBI lineage: Eukaryota > Metazoa > Chordata > Actinopteri > Syngnathiformes > Syngnathidae > Phycodurus > Phycodurus eques. Next base: position 8,470,998 of record NC_084525.1, on the reverse strand, counting down.
AAAACGAGAGCACGCAGCGTCTGTGACTGCGCCGGTGGAGCACGCCAATCTTTAAGTTTAGATAAGACGCACACATGCCATGAGTCGGACTTGAGCCTGCAAAAAAAGCCGGGGGGGAAAACAACAACAAGCCGGAGCAGCCGGAGCAGCAGCAGCAGCAGCAGCAGCAGCAGCACCAGCAGCGGCCGCGAGAGAGATCCGATGAGAGGAAAGGCTGAGAAAGAGTGAGCTGCTGCGGTGGATTGTCCAAAGGGGCAGCGTTCCTCCAGTTCCGGTTTGATCTGTCTGCCTGTGTGTGCGCGCCGTGTGCGAGTTGGGACCCCAAACAAAAGGCTGCCATCACCCTCACGGAGATCTTTCACGGCCGTGTGAGCGAAAGAGAGAAAGAGGGAAAGAGAGAGCGAGAGAGAGAGGCGCACCGCTGGATGCAAAAACAAACATGAGCTCCTATTTTGTCAATCCTCTTTTCTCCAAGTACAAAGGCGGCGAGTCCCTGGAGCCAACTTACTACGACTGCAGGTTCCCACAGAGCGTCGCCCGCAGCCACACGCTGGTCTACGGACCCGGAGCGACCGCGCCGGGCTTCCAGCACCCGTCCCACCATGTGCAGGACTTTTTCCACCACGGCACCACGGGCATCTCCAACCCGGGATACCAGCAGAACCCGTGCGCCCTGGCGTGCCACGGCGACGCGGGCAAATTTTACGGATACGAAGCGCTGCCGAGGCAAACGCTTTACGGCAGCCAGCAAGAGGCGAGCCTCGCGCAGTACCCGGACTGTAAATCGTCGGCAGGCTCGAACCCTGGAGAAGGACAAGGCCACTTGAATCAAAGCTCCTCTCCCAGCCTTATGTTCCCATGGATGAGACCCCACGGTGAGAGTCTGCATTACTACTATTATCATCGAATATTATTCTGCTCTGTGTGTGCGCGCGCGCGCGCGTGTGTGTGTCTGTGTGTGTGTGTGTGTGTGTGTGTGTGTGCACTGCACAGGCAAATCATACCGAGAACATGTAGAGGCGGCACTGCAGTGCAGCACATGTCCAAGCAGCTCACGTTTGCTGATAGTATAGCATGACAGCCAATTACTTGTTCTCATCCCATAATTCACAATGCAGTGCAGACTCATAGTTGAGTCACATCACACTTGTATTCAAATGAACTGCAACTCATACTTGGGAAGGGATCATTTGACCCAATGAACACATGAGGGCTTCTTCTTTTTTGTTTGTTAATAATACTCATACTAATACTGTACATGTAGTCCTGCTTTACATGGATCCAAAAATGAAAGCGACGCAAAAAACACACACTCGCAACGTGTAAGTGAAATTATGCTCAAAGAAAATGACAGTCCACATTTTAATAGGGGCTTCATTAGGTTTATTGATAGTTCTCATCACATTGGGTACAGCTAAGCTTTCATTCTCTGGCTTTATTCCCCCCCCCCCACCCGCCCCCCCCCGCCCCCCCAAGCCCCAGGGCGGCGCAACGGCAGGCAAACCTACAGCCGCTACCAGACTCTGGAACTGGAGAAGGAGTTCCTCTTCAACCCTTACCTGACCCGCAAGAGGAGGATCGAGGTGTCGCACGCCCTGAGCCTGACCGAGCGACAGGTGAAGATCTGGTTCCAGAACCGGCGGATGAAGTGGAAAAAGGAGAACAACAAGGACAAGTTTCCGGGTCAGAGGGGAGAGGCCGAGGCCGAGGAGGAGGGCAACGAGGACGGTGAAGGGGAAGAGGGGGAAGAGAAGGAAACGGAAGAGAGAGAGGAGACCAAGGAGTGATTTTATGGTCCTTTTTATGGTTATATGGCTGAAAAAGAGAAAGAAAAAAAACGAGAGAAAGGTCTCATCGCAAGCGCGTCATCTTTATGACCACCCTTTCATTTTGTCAAGTGGGAACAGGAATCCCAGCAATATTCCTGTCATCAATAGGCACATTACTCCTTGGTCAGCCAAAAGGGAATGCTCATTTTCTTTAAAAAAAAAAAAAAAAAAAAGTAAAAAGTAGAGGCTACGTTTTGTTTTATATATTACAACTGCTGCCCTTGCAAAAAAAAAAAAAAAAAAAAAAAAATGAAACAAAAGGGGAAACAAAATGCATGTTAAATGATTAGAAACTGGCCTAGCTATTTTTTGGGGGACAACTGCATCACAATCAGTAGACAACCACGATCCGATCTGTAAATAGACCAAAAAGGAAAAAGAGAGAGAAGAAAAAAAAAACATCATTTCAGAGTAGACCTCGACTCAATGGAGGGTTTTAGTGGAGTGCTCAAGTCGTCATCGCAGCAGTTTGTACAAACAACCCACTTTTGTTGTTATGATAATTATTATTATTATTATTGTCATTGTTACCGTCTTAGTCGTTATGTTTCCACATGAATGGCATAAAAACAGCCACGAGCTCCTCACACGCGTTATTTTGGAGGATGACCAGGGAATTGCAATCGTTTGAAATCCTTTGATGCTACCTAAACCTGGGGATAATTGCAATAGTGATTTCTGAATAATAGAGATTTCATACGGTTTTTAATTTTAAACTGTTATATATATATATATATATATATATATATATATATATATATATATATATATATACATACACACACACACACACACACACACACGCGCGCACGCACACACACACCACACACGACCATCTTCTATATTATGTATGTAGCATTTAACCAATACTTGTTGAAGACAATTATTTGAGTCTTGGGAAGACAATTAGCTCGAAGCCAAGCAAAGCAATTAATAGATTTTTTTTAAATTATATATATATATATATATATATATATATATATATATATATATATGCCGGGCACTACCTAAACTTCCGAGCCACGATGCCTTTGCAGAATCCACACTTCCACTCGAGATGGTGGCACGGCTCTGAAAGAATAACAAACTGTTTCCCCAACAACTAAAACTGCCTATAGAACGCACATTGACTGGGCGTATACCTGAAACAATTACAGCGAGTTTCCTTTTGATTTGAACGTGCTGGTGAAATAGAGTAGGTATTTTTTATTTTATTTTATTTTGTTTTAATTATTATGATTATTTTTTTTTTTTGCACTGAATATAACCTTTATGTACGTCTTGTTATATATTGATGTTAACAATAATGCTCGTTTCCTGGTGTTGCTCCTGTGAAAGACGACATTGTGTCCCGCCATTGTTGATGTAAAGTCACAAATAAAAGATGATGGCTCACAATCATTTCTCCCTGATTTATTTTTATTTTTTTTAATACAGCCTCCAAGTGATTGCCTCCATTCTATCCCTCTCTATCATACGCGCGCGCGCGCAAGCACGCAGACACACACACACACACGCGCGCGCGCATTAAAATGTATGTATGAAGAACGCCTTAGGCTCCCTTCCTCATAACAGATCACGTTTGTTTTTATTGTTTTCTCAGAAATAGCCTGACAATACCCCCATCAGATGACCCACGTGCACACCCCACAATATTTGACCATGATGGCATTGAGATTTTTTTTAAACCTGATTTAACAAAATAAATAAATAAATCAAAACACATACAGTCATAACAAATAACCTGCGTTATAAAAATACTTTACTTTGCCATTTGTATGCGATTCACAGCGTGTATCCTGTCCAAAGCCTTCCGCTATTTGATGAATCCCTTTAATAATAAGATAATAAAAACTTCTTCTCTTTAGGGAGCATTTGTTTTAATGAATCTTGGGATTGATACATTTTTGTTTTTGTTTTTGTTTTTATATGAACAAACATCCGCCGCGTTATGAACAATGCCGAGGCTTCAGAATGTAGCGAGCGAGCAAGCAAGGTGTGGTGTGCAGCAGCAGAATTTTCAACAGGGTTCAACACACGTCAGGCCGAAAGGCACAACTGCCTTCATGGTTGGGGGAAAAAAAAAAAAAAAAAAAGAAGAAGTTTGGGACATATCAGTGGTTCGAACACAAACGTCACAGTGGCACATATTACATTTTAAGTGTGCTGTTACTTCATTGTTTGTACCAATATACTTTACATGCTTGTTGTGTTTTAATGTTTCCAAAAATCGTCAAGGCTAAAACGTTTTTCCATATTCATTTTTTATTATTTGCTTCATTAGATCAACTTCTGGATAAATGCTACACACACATATTGCATTTCCATTGTATTATTTAATTTAAGTGTGGAGCAACCAAACATATTGCACCATAAATAATTTACCTAGGATAAAAACCCGTAATGCCCTTTCTTCTAATTACCCACGTACATAATTTTTTAAATATGATTTCCTCAGGTTAGAGTGAGTATAAACAGTAGAACATCAATTTAGGGATTGTATTACAAAAGCTAACACAAGTTAAACAAAAAAAAAATATTGTTTAGTATTTGTCCGTTGAGTTGGTTTCTTAAGTTTCACCTTCAAGTAAATGAAATTAAATCAAATGATGTCGACTGTGTGTTTAGTTGAGTGTATAACGAAACCAATGTAACCGAAGACGAGTGTGCAATTGCCTTTTGTCAATTTTTCTGTTCCAAAAAAAATATCTTCCATCCAATAACCTCTTGACTTTAGTGTTCACCCCCATGTCCAATTTATAGAACACAGTCTGCTAAATGGAGCTTTTTGTTTTTGTGTCTTTTTCCTTTTCCCATAGACACAGTCACTTTTTTTTTGGGTTTTTTTTTGCATGCCTTCATTTTGTCTACATTTCGTGTGTGACCAGATTTCTTCTGTACACACAAGTCTGTACACAGTGTGCGTGTTTTCACCAGAAGGCTGGCATCAGCACTAAAGTTTAGTGTACCTGCTGTAAACTTTATTGGTGGTGTAAAGGCGAGGCTGGCGAGCTCTTTTTTTTTTTTTTTTTTTTTGGCGTCTTTTGTGGCTGCGCGCTGGATGTACTTAGTGCGCAAATGACGGCCTGCAGGGACCAAACACAGATCTCCTCCGAGTGGGTACAAACCTATTCATTTCATCGTCAAATTAGAGAAGCTCCTTTGTGTATTTATGGCTGCGTGTCGTTACATCTGTATTCTTTAACGCTGGGGGACTCATATTTGCTACTGGGTGATTTGAATGTGTTGAATTGCCGTCTTTGTTCCCCTTCGTCGTTATTTTGCGTCTTTCACTTGGAATTCGATGCTTATCTATATGGTAGGTTCAGAAAGTAGGTTGCTTTTTCCTCCCCCCCCCCAGTTAAATGTGTTATCTCCCCATTTTCCTGTTGAAGAAAGTCTTGCATATGAATTCTGCTGTGTCAGGTGTTGTCTGGTCCGCCATCCTGGCTGCCCTTTGTTCAGAACGGCAATACGTTTGTCTCATTTCACCAGTAGAAGAAAAAAAAGATAATCTGTTTTAAAATCAATTGATAAGGCAGAGCACGCTCTTGATTGGACGCCCTTCGTCGTGGGAATGAACACGCGGGAGGCCTTGCATTGAGGTCCTCTAATTCGCGTGCACGTTCGCCCATCGTGACGCAACTTGTTTATTTCCGATGCATGTCCTCTTCTAACTGACTCTTTCACGATCCTTCCACTTCGCTTTGCTTACGGTATGATGCAGCGTGTCCACTAGGGGACCTGTCCTCTTCATCGACGTACCTCCATACTTTGTCAACATGTGGACAAATCTTAGCATCCGAGCTCCGTCTTTTGCGGGTATCCCCCCCCCCCCCCCCCCCCCCATTTTGAATATTTTCTGCATTCGAAAAAAAAAAAGGGGGAATGGCAAAGATGGGTGCAAACATTCCTGGTTGTTAAAGGGAGAAATTTACAGCTGAGTAATAAAAGTTTACGACTCACAGCTCGCTGTGATTGGCCCCAGCGAGCCACGTGGCTCACGCTCTATGAACATGAACTTTATGCTGTTGTCTATTCCCTGCTCGTTCCTTTGAATCAGCAGCAGAGCAGGCTGCCGCCGTGTAAAACCTTCCTTTTTCTCTACTACAAGATGGACCCGAACGCGTGCCCCCGTTTCGACGCTCGATCCCGTCCTATTCGCCGACTTCCGATCGTGAGACCAGCCTCCGCGTCTTATAGCAAGCCAGCCTGTAACGGTTCTCCCTCCGGAAGAGGGAAGAAAAAGGAGCTGCAAAAAATGGACTTTCCCACGCTGCATCCTCATAGGCTGCATGCGTGGGCAGCTAAGATGGACCACCAGTGGAGCCCCCGCGGAGGCGCTGCTCAGGTAGGACCGCGCATTTCTCCTCTCTCTCTGCTCGCGTTTGGATGCCGTGCGTGGCCTCGTGGACGATGCAGATGCGTGTGAGATAATAGCAAGGTGCGTGGGTTCGTGTTCGCGCGTGCGCGCGCGCGCGCGCGCGTGTGTGCATGTGGTGACCTGACCTGTTTGAGGTTCCACGCCAGAGCGGCGCTGGCTGGCTGGCGAACAGTAGCACCTGAGTGGGCTTTTCCACGGCCACTACGGCTTTGCGTTTGAATGTGCAACACCCACTGTGCTGCTATCAATTAGCCTGATTCGCTTAATTTCTTCTTCTTTATTATTTTTATTTTTTACGTAGACATCCTGCCCTTGGTACTGTTACGGTTGAGTGATGTGACGTAATGAAGTTGTTGTTACATTCAAGTGTCTGCCAACAGGCTGCTGTGTATCACAGTCGCGCGCACGCGCACACGCAGACAAGATTACCCAGGCGCTGACATTGTGGCAGTTCCCCACAGTGCCCCCTAGCGACCAGCAGCGTTGCATGTGGAAGTGGGCGGGGCGGCTGTTGTGGCGTAGTTGTTTAGAGTGCTGCTTGCTGCTTCACTGCGGATGTCAGCTGACCCAGTTGTGCGTGTTTGTGTGTGCGTGTGTCGGTGCGCGTGCGTACGCGCGCGCTTGTGCGTGTTTGTGTGCGTGTCTCTGCTGCCAAGTCTGGTTTCCTTATACTCATTGTTGAAGGAGCTCTATTTTGTAACGTTGAATTGACGTCACGGCATGTACGAGAGATTCACTGACACACCTTGACGGGAGGTTGCACGACATGATTTATTTTCGTTCATATTCACTGACATTAGGAATTCTAATCACAGCTGTGCCAAATGACTGTGGAGTGTGTGGAGTGCCGAGGAGCTGCTGACTAAAAGACATACAACAAAAATTGTCATCTAACACATTCCAGCTTTTTTTCCCCCCCCTGACGGAAGTAGACCAAAAATAAAAATAAAAAATAAATCCCAGCATACACGTGCGGGTAACAGCTGCACCGTGTGTGTGTGTGTGTGTGTGTGTGTGTGTGTGTGAATTGGCCTTCAGAATGATGCCTTTGGTCCTTACTTTAAGATTAAAACCAATTTACACGCACTGCACAAAGTGTGACTGAAAACCACATAACATTTCTGGATATGTGTGTATTTCAAAGCAGCGTTATTATATATATATATATATATATATTTTTTTTTTTTCTTAAAATATAATTGTGTGCTTTAACCCGTTTTTTGTCCGTGTTTGTGTTTTCCCCATGTCGAAAATTCACAATCGTTTTATACTGTTACATGAAAAATATAATTATTGTCAAATCCTGCTTGTCGAAGCCTTCTTTAATCCTCATGAGCTCTCGCTGCGAGTCGTTTGTTGTCCCCTCGCGAGGCTGCGCTGCTATAATAGTCCACTTCTGTGCCTGCAAAGAGAAGCAAATAGTCCATTTTAATATATTTTCATTTACAGTGCCGGTCAGTTTGGAGTAAAACGGAGAAAGCCTCAATGTTTTGTGCTGTTAAATAAGGTCCATTGAAGTCAGACATCTGTCCCCATCACCACATTTAGAACTCCCGACAGGGCAAAAGTTTTTGCCCACTAATGGTCCTAATTTATGACGTGTGGATCAGCATGCCGCTCGCAGGGCACTGGCTTCCTGAGTGCATAACGAGCATAAAGTCGAACACTTCCGGGCGTAATTGGGCCAGCCTGCGACGGTAAAGTGCCTATAGATGTCTTTACATTGTTAGAAAGGGAATTAGTCCTTATTAGTAAGGGGAGGGGAAAAAAAAAACATCAGAGCTGACCAGCCTTAAACTGTATGGCTGCGTTTTAATCATGACAAATAATGTTGAAATTGTACAGTTGCCATTTAACTAACAGTGTGTTACGTTCAGTTAAAAAAAAAAAAAAAAAAAAAGGGGGGGGGGGGGGCAAACGCAGGCGTTTCAAATAGACCCAACTAGCTGTTGGTTTGATTTAAGTCTTAGATTGGAAAAACAGATAATAATAATAATTATTATTATACTACTGCTAATAATCATAATAAAAGAAGAAGAAGACGAAAATATATTCATAAGTTAATCAATTGCAATTGCGTTTGTTAGTAGCTATTTCCAGTTGTCCTTTTCGTCCAGGAAAATTGTTTTTTTTTTTGTTTTCTTTTCTCAAAATGTTCCCCGCCAAAAGACGGTGTCAAAATGGACCAAAAGGCTGTCTTTCGTGCAGCCCAAGCCGCCCATGTGATGCGCCTGATGGGCCGCAATAAAACACTAAAACATGAGGGAAAGAATGACCTTTGGAATTGTGCACAGTGCCACAAACTCTGCCGCATTCCAGCCTCAGTCCCCACATTGCCTTCACCGTTCAGCTTTTTATTTACAGCCGAAACTTTACGGACCGCGCTGTTAGTTATTTGGTGGCGGCTCGGAGGTGCTGCGGATATTATAAGAACAATTTCAACTCATTTCTCATTTGTCCAAATAACACTGTTTATGAATTACACACACACCTTTTTTTTTTTTTTTTTTTTTTTTTTTTTTTAATTAAGCAACTGTTAGAAATAAGTACACATGAAAACGTATAACGCAAACCTCAGCGCATTTTTGAATGTTTATACTATAATTGACATTTCACGTTGACTTGATGATAAAAACAAACAAAAAAAAATCCGCAGCACACTGCAGACGTGCTTCCTGCAAACATTTGCTGCAAATGCGGGATGGTCACATATGGCCACGAATAAGGTGAAGGGAAAGGACGTTTATGGCAAGTCACTTCCTCGTCTTTGTTGTCTCTTTTGTGGGCCATTCAGGCTCCCAAACAACAGGGCAAACAACGTTGCACAAGATACTCAACAAATCAATGAGGTGCACTAACACCCGCAGCGGGTGAATGCACGTTTTAACAGCTCTGCTGATTAAATTTCCCAATATGACCTGTTGAGAAGTGATTATTTCAATTTTATTTGCAGGTTTTGGGGATTATGTTCCGCTGCTGATCAGCTACATAAAAAAAAAAAACCAAAAAAAAAACCTCACTTTAAATTCACTCGCACCCAATTTATCAAGGCAGAAAAAAAAAAAAACGCAGACAGCAATTATAATATCCGTTTGTAGTCGAACAAATCGCAATCCGCTCAAAGACAATCGCTCAAGTTTTGCGTGTTCGTGGTGTGCCTCAAAAGCAATTTCCAAAGCCATTATTTGTCGCTCAGATAATCAGCAGTTTGGCTGCTCCCTTCCACGGTGCGTGTCACAGGAATGCACACACGTATGACGGCGCTGAAAACTTGCTGCACTTGATTGTATTTTAACTCCAAAACGGAGTGTTTAAAAGTTATACCTGGACGTTGGTCGCATGTGTGTGTAGTATTTCTGTCTGCAGACGGAGTGTGTGTGTGGTTTTTAAAAAAAAAAATTTTTTTAAATGAGCGTCAGAAATGTTCATTAAAGTACTTTTTGTTGTTGTATTTTCTGCTTCAGGCTGCTTGCCTTTGCTGCAGAGATAGTTGATGGTGAGCCGGGGAACGTCACTTGTTTTATTGCCCCCCCACCCCACCCCCCCCCCACCCCCACATAAGAGAGACCATAAACGCATTCTTGCCACCTCCCCCCCTGTTCACTGCAAAAAAAAACCTTTGAAAATTGCTCACAAGTCAAACAATTCATCGCTTCGTGCAAACCCTGACGCTATGCGAGAAAGTCATGAATATTGGTTCGGATAAATATGAAATGCCCATTTGAATCTGTAATATTCATCTTCAAAAAAAAAAAAAAAAAGGCATTTGTGTGTACGTTTAAACATATTTGCAGGGGAATCGTATATATAGCAATATTTTGGTCACGACACAAGACGTCATACTATTTGCACTGATTGTGGTATTAATAGACAATATCCTCAATGAGTCTTGGGACGTGACTCGGTGGGGATTGAAATGCGAATGTGCCACCACCATTCGAATGTCATCAGTCTCGAGCGTACTTGAGAGCTTTTATTCTAGTAAACACCTCCTTCCTCGCGTCTCAGCTCCCGGCAAGAGCGGGCATGGTGTGTGTCACTTCCACTGTTTATCGGCATTTTGCACTAATGCTCATGCAGCTCTCGGCTACAAGCTACAGTTTCTCCCGCAGTCCCGCCCCGCCATTGGCGGAGCCGGGTCAGCTGACTTTGTCATATTGTCTCCGAGCGAGCCAAGCCTCGGCTATAACACTCGGCTTTGTGCGTCTTAACCGGAGATTCCAAATTAATAATATTGAATCGTCAAAGTAGCGGGGAGGCACACGAGTGGAGGTGGTATCGGGGGACACGGCAAAAAAAAGAGAAGAAGAGCTTGCAGAAAGGTGTGGTTGGCTGACACACGCGGGAGGGAGATTTACTGGGAAGGAAGATTGAAAAGAGAGCGATAAAGAAGTGGGGAGAGTTGGAGAAGAGGGTTACGAGGCAAGGTATGAATTCTTATTTCGCAAACCCGTCGCTCTCCTGCCATTTATCCGGCGGCCAAGAGGTTTTGCCCAACGTGCCCATCAACTCCAGCACCTATGACACAGTCCGACATTTCTCGTCGTACGGCGCCGCTGTGAGCCAGAACCATCGGATATACGCACCTTTCTACTCCCCTCAAGATAACGTGGTGTTCGGCTCCGGCCGGGCTCAGTACGACTATGGCTCAAACGTGTTCCTGCAGGACAAGGACGTGCTGCCCAGCTGCAGGCAAACAAACATGGGACTCAACAGCACACAGAGCCACATTGGCCAAGACTACACTTTGGAGCAGAGCAGGGCGGCCCAGGAGCAGAAGAGCAACATCCCGATCTACCCGTGGATGCAGCGCATGAACTCACACAGCGGTGAGTTTTACTAGCAGCAAATAAATTAGGGAAATGGGGCCCGTTTTACGATATGTCTCACCAAGAGAGTAAGCTACTTTTTATGGCCCCATAAAACATGACTGTATCTCCTTGGCTTGTAGACGGGGCCTTTATTTTGCATGTGCAAACAAACAGCTTTCGTTCAGCTATCACCGGGACAGGCACGGGAAACTCTTGTGTACGTTTTTATTTATTCATACGACGAGGCAAAGATATCCTCTAAGATAACGTCGGAGTCATTTCGAACTTTGAATACATGCACCTCTCATGCCCCCTCCAGCACCCGCGTCCCCCCCCCCCCCCCCCCCCCCGCCACCCTACCACAAAAAAAAAAAAAAAAACAATGACAAAAAAAATCCATATTGACTGGGCGACTTTGTACCTCAGCAGGAGTGGGCTACGGGACAGACAGGCGCAGGGGGCGTCAGATCTACTCCCGCTACCAAACCCTCGAGCTGGAGAAGGAGTTCCACTTCAACCGCTACCTGACCCGGCGCAGACGCATCGAGATCGCCAACGCGCTCTGCCTGACCGAGCGCCAGATCAAGATCTGGTTCCAGAACCGGCGCATGAAGTGGAAGAAGGAGAGCAACCTGACGTCCGCGGTGGCCGCAGGGGAGTCCACGGCGGCCACGCAAGAAGAGGAAGGCAGTGGGGGCGCGGTGAAAGAAGACAAGGAGGACGAGGACAAGAAAAAGAAGGAATAGTTCCCGGGAGATGGAAAATAGAACCCCAACATTACTACCTAAAGATGGAGCTGAAAGGGACGACACTGCATGATGGCTCCCCCTCCTCGTGTTTATCATATCACGGAGGTGTTGAGCCTAAAAAAAAAAACCCAAAACAAAACAAAACAAAAAAAACCAAAACAAATCCCAATCATTTCAGCCACATTCTGAACCTTGTGACTCTGGATCACTCTTATGTTGTTATTGTATTATTATTATTTTTTTTTTACCTTGTCAGTGTCACACTTGTACTGTGCAAATAATAAGAATAAAAAAAAAACAACGAAGTATTAATTCCTACATTATTTCCAGTGCCAGTATAAACTATTTATCCCACACGCAGACAATGAATGCATCACTGTGAAGTCTCTGCTCACCAAATACAGTATTAAGTTAGTCTCGACATTCCACGGAAGGAAGGAATTGGACCCTTAATTTGGTCAGTGTAATTTACTACTTGAATATATATATATATATATATATATATATATATATATATATATATATATATATATATATATATATACATACATAGCTCTTGGAAAAACTCGAGTTGCACAAATAGACTGCAGTACACACGCACATTAACACACAGACACCCATGTATAAATATATGCCTGTTTATTGGCTGATCAGACTAACATGATATTATGCAAATCCTTACAAGGATGTATATGTGCATTTAGTTGCTTTAATAGACAACACATCACACCAAATTGCGCTTAAACCCCTTTACCTTTTTTTGTTTGGACTCATTGACACAATTCCTTGTGAAATATATATGTACACGTCGTTATTTTATTTTTATTTTTTTAATTGGAAAGTTCATGTTTTGTCATAATGGTGTATCATGGAATAAAATATTTGTAAAACTTTCGCATTTGTGAGGTGTATCTTGTATGGGAGCATCATTACATGAGCGTGGTGAGTTTGGGGGGTTTAAAATAAGTCAAGTGGGGAAGTTATTGGGCTTAATTTGGTCACACTTTGGCAGAAACACATTATGGACTTTATAACATTAAAAAAAAAAAATTCTTATGGACGTCAACTTAATTGTTTAAACTAAAACTGTATTGGCTTTGCTTTCTTGAAAATAATAATAATAATAACGTTTATATAATATATAATAAAACTCTCTATAGTTTTGTTATTGCTATCAGCCTTCTTGTTTTTTAATTTGGAATTGGAATTGTTGTAATGATTTATTATGAGAAAAGTGAGTGTGGCTTGCAGCACAAGCGCGCGTCCGTCCGGGACCGTCTTGCGCCATTCCAAACGCCAGATGACGCTCTTGTCCTACTGTGCTGCCATTTTTTTCGCGAAAGGCTCTCGCCCTGTTCCCCAACAGCAGCTCAAAGTTTACTGGACACGTTTTTGCTATTCATCAATATCCCCATTGAGTATCAACGCCAATTTATGACTGGCCAACATGCGCACGTGACCCCATACAAATAGGCCATATTTGGGCAGCGCGCATCGGATCAAGGATTAAAAAAAAAAAAGATACCAAAGGCTACTCCACCTATAAATCCCGGATTGTTTTTTTTTTTTTTTTTTTTTTTTTTTTTTTTTTTTTTTTTTTTAAAGAGAGGCTGATTTTTTCCCCCCCTCTTCCAAACGCGCCTACCAAGAAAAGCAATGATCAACACAAATCAGAGAATAAGAGCGACGTCTATCCAGCAAGCATCTCGGCGCTAAAAGTGTAAATAGATTTGGAAAATGAGCTCCTATGTTGACAGCTGCAACGTGAGGCGAGCGGGCGAGACAAGTTCTCCAATGTTTGCCTTCGGCGTGGCGGGGCGCGCGTCCAGCCTGTGCCATGGAGGCGTCAACGGGAGTGCCGTATTTACGCGCCCGGTCCCCACCGGCTCGCTTCTACTGGACGAGATGCAAACGAGCCTGAGAGGCGGACCGGAGCCTCCACTCCCACCCGCGCCTCGCATGCACTCCGGCCCGACCGCGCATGACTCGGGAGGGCTCCTCTGCGACGGCGGCGGCGGCGGCGGCTCCACGCTGCTTGCGGCCCCGGAAAGGGGCGTCAAGTCAGGCGGCAACCGGAGCCACGAGAACGCCAGAAGTGCGGAAAACGCGCAAACGGGGTCACGGACCGCCAACGGCAGCCAGCAGCAACACCGCAGTGAGCGTGGACCACAGATTTATCCGTGGATGACCAAACTGCACATGAGCCACGGTAAACTTGGTCTCTCTTGTCATTCCCTCTTTCAGGCTGCTCCACTTCTTTTCGAGCGGTCCACTTTCCCTCTTGAGTTTTATAGGCCAAACGCAGGAAATAATAAAAAACTCGCGGTCATAAATTTTATGACAAAGGCATCCATTGCTCGTAAACCTGCTCTATTACGGCGAAGAGGTGATCTGAGGGCTGATTTATGGTGCAGTAATTGGACCAGAGGATCAAACTGTGACAAAATTATCAAATAATATCACAGATTCATCTCGAAGTATTATTTTCTTTATTGCTTCGTTTATATTCCTCCCAGTACAGCATACATGCTTTACATTATCAGCCCGTGTAATTGTGTGTATGTATGTGTGTGTGTGTGTGTGTGTGTGTGTGTGTGTGTGTGTGTGTGAAGCTTTAGCCTTAAATTGAACTCTGGGAAACACCAATGACCTGACCCTCGCATGAACTTTTCACCTCGAAAAGATCTGAATAGGCATGCACTCTTTTTTCACGGACTGCAGCCACAAGTTGGCCGCAGGCTGCAGATGGACAGTGGTCACTTTTACTGCAAACGCTTTTGTTTTGTCTTACTTCAAATGCAAACATCCCCCCAGGCAGGTAGCACGCTGAAGGGAGGCTTCCGAATATCCAACGGTCTATTTAAAAGCGTGAAACAGGACAATATATCTTGGGAAACGTCTATTTAATACTTTTCATTTTGTTATATTTTTACTGATGCAAACTACTGAGTTAGGTTGAGGCCAAGGCCAGCATTCCTTCAATTTTACCATTAGCCTGTTCGTGCTATTCTGTCTCGTAAAATGTTGATTTACGTCATACTTTTTAGCCCTAGAGC